>NW_015169173.1:846401-861329 GCF_001447785.1 Gekko japonicus
TGATTTTCTCCCCCCCCCCCCGACTCTCTTCATCTTTCCCTGTGCCCTACTGGGGAGCATGTGGCGCCACTTCCTACCTGGCTGATGGTGCCTCCCTTGGGGGACACGAGAAGTTGGCTAAGAAACCCCTGCATTAAAACAGACCCTTTGGAGCAACATTGTCCCCCTCGGCGGGAGTCTGCTGGGTTACTCACCCTAGGGATTCTGGACTCCTTCCCCCAGTCAAGGTGTTCTGGAGGACATCATGGCTGCCTTCTAAAAATGTCCAGCTCCACAGTCTGAGGAGGTTGCCTGCTGCCAGCCCATGGGAGAGCACAAAAGCTAATTGATACTACAACTGCTCTCAGTGGACTAAATACTAACAAAAAGCACTTAGCACTGAGATATCTGGGTGGGTTAAGATGGAGCTCATTCTATGCCATTTGTTAGATTTTTTTCCCCTCAGGTGTTTTGTTTCTATTGTTTGGGTGTTGTCTCCTTGTTGTGGATGGGTGAGACAGAGGCAGGGAGGCAAACAGGCAGTTGGCAAAACCATGGGTGAGGAGGGAGTTGGCCTTCCAAGTCGTTAGCGCCTTGTCCTGCACTGGCCCCTTCTCTTTGGCTGCTTACCAGCACGATCGAGATGAACTGGAGTGGCAGGGGATGGTGACGTGCCATTTGCAGAGCCATAGCACTGCAGGTGGTGTCCCGCTTTTCTGTGTAGAATCCAGCTGATGGCACATTCTGCCTTGGACAGGTCTGTGAAATATGATGACTTCTTTCCGTATGCTGATGGCCCCCACCAGTTCTGGACAGGCTACTTCACCAGCCGGCCAGCTCTGAAACGCTATGAGCGGCTCAGCAACAATTTTCTACAGGTTAGTGTGCACATTCTTATGTCCGTTCTCCCTCCCCAGGCTGGGGGAAAGATGAAGGCCCAGCATTCCTAGGTTCTGACCCAGTCCTGACCACTGGCTCCTTAGGTTCCATCCGTAGTCTTGCTCTGTCCATTCTATCTCTGCCTGTACCCAGCAGTTGAGAATGTCTCACTCTGACACAGCTTTTCTCTTTTGCAGGTCTGCAACCAGCTAGAGGTGCTGGCTGGCAAACGCGCTAACGTGGGGCCTTACGGCAATTCCAGTAGTTATGAGCTGCGTATGTGAGATCCTGAGAGGGTTTTTGGGGTGGGGTGGGAAGGCACAGATTTGTTTATTTATACATTTGATTTCTAAATCGCCGTCCCCCCATACTTGGGGCTCAGGGTGGTGTATAACATTCAAGAATACAATCATCACTTTAAATAAGTTAAAAACAGGAAAAACGAGTACACTAACATTCCAGATGGTGTATAAAACCAAATTTATTTGACCCTGACTTCAGGTTGATATGAGGACAAGAGCCCCAGTAGCCGCTGCAGCAGCTTCCGTGACAGCCTGCAAACTGTTTCATTCAGTGCCCGGTCTGATTTGTGCCCAAATGTAGGGAAGTGAACAAGAGAGTGATCCTGCGAGAGGGCATTGTGAGGGAGTAGTTCCGGGGTTGTCGTCTCTGTATCAGGGCCAATGGCAGCCACTGTCTATTAAGGGTGTGCCAAAAAGTATGCTGCAGAAGTGAGCCATTCTAAACACTTGAATTTTTTAAAATATTACAATTAAAGGTCTCTCAAACTAAGGAATCAATCGAAAAGGTATTTCAAGTTCTATACCGGCAATCCCCACCACCACCACCACCACCGTTGTTGGGATGAAATCCTCAATGATTGTCTTCCTCATTCACTAGATCTTCCCTTTCAGATTTCAGGCAGAAGGTAAAATGGATCGTGTAGCTGAGAGGAACGAATTCTCCTCTTCTCCTGTTTTACATTGCTGTGCTTGGGTGTCTTCATAATTTTATTTCCCAAGTACTTCTGATTCTGGTGTTTGGTGAAAATCCACCACCACCGTACCCTTCTTTATAAGGGTAACGGTGGCTTTGGTGGGTGATTTATATCAAGAGTAGTGGGGGGGGGGGGTTGCATGATACAATAAACTTTGAGAGCCTGCAGATCCTAAATCATCAGTTCTCTCAAACAGAGAGATGCTCTGATCCTTCATCACACCATGGTATCCACCTGTCCTTGCCCTGTTTCTGTGACAGTCCTCCTGGTGAGAGTTGACTGAATATGGGCTGCTTATTGCCGGGTGGGTGAAATCCTGGCTTTTTGCCTCTGCTTCTTCCTCCCATCCCATATCCACAGCTCTGCCTGCCTGCTGGCAGCTACCTGTTGTGGAGGGTGAGGGAGTCAAGAGCATCTGTGCCTCTGTTTCCCCACCACCGCCCATCCGAGCCGCTGGTATGTGGAAGCAAAGCCTTTGCCTCTGTCCTCTGCAGGGTAGGCCTGCTGTTGGCTCCTGCCTTGTTATGATGAGGGGGCAACCATGGCTCTGTTTCCTTCTCCTCACAGGTCTGCAAAACAGGTCAGTTGCCTGTTAAGGGAGCAAACTGTAGTCTTTGCTCTACTTTTCCTCCAAACCCCCTCCTGTGTGATTCCTAGGGAATCCCATCCTAGTGCTTTTTGGCATCCCCATTTTTTTCCCTTGCAGGCTAAGCCCTGGGAGGTAACCGAGCCTTCGGGAAGGCTTCCCAAGGCCACTGATATAATATGTTAATTGGTGCAAGTGCTGAGCACAAAAATGCCAGCTGCCTGTGGTCCTGTCCCCCATCCCTGTCACGTGCAGAGCTGAGCATTTTCCCCTGGCCTTCTCTTCCCTCTGCCTGTAAAACTGACTGCATGACAGTTTGTAGTGGTCAGGTTTGGAAAGCATCTGCCTGCTCCTGACCATCAGAAATCATTTAATTCAGATTCAGAGTGTTTCTGGTACTTATGAGTGGGTGTGTGGTTCCTGTTGGATTACTGGGTAGTAGAGCTCCCCCTGCACACCCCTGCTGTCTTGGTGCGGAAGCCCAAAGGATCCTGTCCAGATGCTGTGACAATCCCCATCGTCTTCTTGCAGGCAAGGCCATGGGAGTTGCTCAGCACCACGATGCAGTGAGCGGCACAGCAAAGCAGCATGTGACCAACGATTACGCCAAACAGCTGTCAGTTGGTTGGGATGCCTGCCAGGTATGTGCCCGAACCAGCAGAGGGTGGGCACCACTCGGTTGCCCAAATGAAAGGGAAGAGGAGGATGGCAGCACCGGCTTCCGCCGTTAAGTAGCTGTTCCGTCTAGGACTTTCTAGCTCCGAATCTTATTAGTGTTCTGCCCAGTCTTGGGAAAAGGTGAAAGGGTGCGACTGTAGGATTTATGGGAATAGTAAAACCTGCACACCAGAGACCTGAGGCTAGAATTTGCCTCTGGCTAAGGTGATGGTTTGATTCTCCATTGTGCATGTGGACCTGGGCAGTGCAAACTAGAATCTGGTGGTTTTCCTACCTTGCTCCCTTCACTGTGGCCACTTACAAGACCACACTGGGGCTCGCAGGGTACTTGAAGATTCACTGTTCTCTGCAGTGGTGGAATAGTGACAGCTCTGACACCGAGGATCCCATACAGACAGTTAAGTGTGGCTAAACACAATGATCCAGCAGCCTTTCTGAAACTAAGTTGTTCTAGGTCTCGTCAGCACCCAGAACCCAAACTACTCTGGCATGAATTATAGGTGGGATAGAAATGCAATAAAATAAAAGTTGAGAATAGGTTAAAGAATAGGTTGTCCCTGTTTTGTGTAACACATGGATCTGTTTTGATCCCAGGAATTTCTTTTCTGTTTTTTATAAACGTTATTGAAGTTCAAACAATACATTGATAAATCATAGCGCACATTCATGTAGTTAGCCACGTTCATTAATCACAAGTACAGTTACCGCTCCCTATTCCAGACAAGCATGTGCTAGCTTTTAAAACTCATGTGGTTCAATCAGGCATTGTGCTTGTTAGGTGCTATGGCACCCTTTGAAAGAAGACCATGATTACTATTCCACTATTGTACTTATGTGAGATGTCGATAATGCCAGAGAATTCCACGAATTTCTGCCACCAACATGTTAGGGTTCCTCTTGCCGTCCTTCTAGATCACTAGGTATTCAGAGGCAGGGATAGGACTCTCTTATTGTGACCCTGTTTCTCTTTTTGCAGGTTGTGATCAGTAATGCCCTGGCCAGTATTGGTGGCAGCAAGGAGAACTTCATGTTTTGCACATATCTCAACATCAGTATCTGCCCACTGACTGAAGCTGCCCATACAGTAAGTGGGCTGCATTACTGCCTGATCCCTCATTCCTTACGGACCCTCATCTAGATCTGTAGCCTCCCAGATCAGCTGTAAGAATCAAGGCTTATGCGCTGGAGTTCCCCGACTAGGCCAAGGAGTCCAGTGGGGCTCCTGTGCCTGCCTTGGACTGGCACACTGCTTTTTGCCCTTGCAGTTTGTGGTGGTTGTCTACAACCCGCTTCCACGCCTCGTGAACCAGAATATCCGACTGCCAGTGAATGGAAACCATTATTCAGTGACAGCTCCAGATGGCCAGGCGGTTCTGAATGAGGTAAGAAGCAGACAACCATGGTTCCTTGTAGAGCAGGAGGAGTGTAAAGTGAGCATGGTTCATTTCAGTACTGGGGGCAAACCCGAAACTTTGTGGCGATGGAGCTGAAGAGTTTGCGGAGGGGGGTATTTATTTACTCTATTTATATCCTACCTTTCTTCCCAGTGGGGAGCTTACATCATTCTCCTCTTCTCTGTTTTATCCTCACAACAGCCCCATGAGGTAGGTTAGGCTGAGATTGTGTGACTGGCCCAGGGTCACCCAGCAAGCTTCCATGGCAGGGTGGGGATTTGAATCTGGGTCTCCCAGGTCCTAGTCTGCCACTCTAACCACTACACCACATTGTCTCTTAAGTAAGAGGTGCAAAACACAAACTCAGTCCCTAAACAGAAGAAGTTATTTAATTAAAGAGTCAAATGCCTGCCAGTCACCTGTGTGCCTTTGATCTTATTGGCCAAGATACTGGAAGTGTAGGGCATGTTGAATTCCTGAAGGGCAACTGAGTAAAACACTGCCTCCTACACATGTATTTCTCCATGATTAAGTAATTATTTGTTCACAATGAAAACTTAGAAGTACCTGGAATATCTTAAGGTGTCCAGGCCCCTGAAGGCCTCCCTTGTGGTTATAGGCCTGACAGGAGAAAAATATTCATGCTTTTGAAAGGAGGACTTCCCTTCCAGGTTCTTTGCTTGAGCAGAGTAATGAATTGAACAAATCTTCTGTCCACTGCCAGGTCATCCCTGTATCGAGCTTCACTCAGAAGGTGCGGCGTGATCGAGGCAATGCTATCAATGAGCTGGTATTCCAGGCATCTTCTCCTCCAGTGGGCTATAGTTCTTACACCATATCCAAAGTGCCTGGCAGGAACCAAGCTCACTCCAAGCTGCTGAAGAGGCTGTATGAGCCAGCCCCGCCTGCAAAGGGAATTCAGAATGAGGTATGGGCTGACCAAAATCCCTCCACTCTAGGCTTCCTGGTCAATTTCCTGGTCTTTTCCTATAAGGCTGAAGGCCAGTCAACATGCCTGGATTTCTCTCTGTTGCTGTACCTGAGCAATTCTTGAAAATCTCTCTGTGCCTGTGGCTTTCTATCAGTACAATAGCTGAAGCAGCTCTGGTGGTGGTGGGGTTTCACCTGAAGCACTACCCAGATCTTCAGGCAAAGGCTGTACTTGACACAACCAGGGATCAAATCCTAGTTTGCTGTTCATTGTGAAAACCTGATCATTATGAAAACACAGTTGACTCCCCAGCCTTTGTTCCTTTGTCAGCAAATCTGGTCTCATAGGGCAAACATACTGTTGTTGGGGGCTTTTTGAATTCTTTCCTTTCTATACAAGGAAAAATCAAACATAGTAATAATATGACACAGCTGAGAGTGTGAAGAACTGACTGGGTGAAGAATTGTGGTGTTCCGCACTAGAGATGTCAGAAATGCTGTTCAGTTGGGGGGAAAGGAGGATAGAACAGGCTTTGAGAGATGACAAATGGGGTGTGGCCATACACGTGCATACATTTTGCTAGCAAAACTTGCCTTGTTTCATGATATCATCCTGTTCCACATCTTTCTGCCTCTCACCCCCTGCCTTTGACAGCCAATGATGTGGAATGTCTGTCTTACAGTACTCTGCATTTCCCTGCCTCAGGCAAGAATTGCAAAAGTATGATGGAGAGGAAACTAGCATCACAGTTGCCGTTCTCAGTTGCAGTATAACCTCTATCATACCGGCTGGGAAGTGTCATGGTAAAATGTGTGGGGTTTTTTTCTCTAAAGTAGCTATTTCAGTAGACTGTTTGCTGGCCTGTATTGAAGTCCCTGACTTTAGTTTTCCCCTTCCTGTCTTTCAGTTGTGTCTCCATTCGTTTTTTTCTCACTAGCCAGTAGGTGCCCATGGCGGATCTCCAAACTGCAATTGCTTCACTCACCAGGGTGGGGGTTATATTTGCTTTGCCCAGAAACAAGGTATTATAATTTTAGCAGCAGGGAGATAAGAGATTTCCACAACAGAAGTGCCGCCTTGAGGAAAGATTCCTGGAACTCCCACCACCATCAAATGAGTAACAGTGTAGGATGAGAAGAGTCATTTAAAAGTAGTCTGGGATTCTGTTTCTGAAAGCAGTGTTCTCTGGCTTAACTTTTTTCTTCTTCCCAATGTCCTCTTTTTTCCCCTGGTCTCCTCCCCCACTGGGTGTGCTCCAGTAATGTCTCCTTTTTCCCCCTTCCTCCTCTTGTCCTTGCTTCACCAGCATCTGCGGGTCTTGTTCGATCCCAAAACAGGCCTTCTGAAGGAGATTCAGAACCTGGACAAGAGCATATCGCTACCAGTTTCTCAAAACTTCTTTTGGTAAGTTGGGAGACTAGGTTCTGATGGGTTTTTTTGCTTTGAGAAGGAAGCAGCAGCATCTGAAGTCTGGTGAGGAGGGGTCTCTCTACCTGTGACTATAAATGGTGCTCATGTACTTCTGACAGGGAGGCGCTAAGGGTGGTTGGGGAGCCAGCATGGCGTAGTGGTTGAGAGTGGCAGATTGTAATCTGGAGAACCAGAGTTGATTCCCCACTCCTCCACATGAAACCTGCTGGGTGACCTTGGGACAATCACAGTGGTCTCAGAACTCTCTCCGCCCCACCTACCTCATAAGGTGCCAGTTGTGGGGAGAGGACGGGAAGGAGATTGTAAGCTGCTCTGAGACTCCTTGAGGTAGAGAAAAGCGGGGTATAAAGAGCTGCTCTTCTTCTGCCTTCCATTCTCTGGGTTATTTTGAGTCTCAGTGTCATGACCGTTTCTACCTGTTGATCCACCTTTGTAGGTACAATGCCAGTGCTGGAAACGATGACAATGAACAGGCGTCTGGGGCCTACATCTTCCGTCCCAACAATTCCAAAGCCTTTCCCATTAGCCAGGGAGTCCACTCTTACCAGGTGAAGGTGAGAAAAGGAGGGGCTCCTGATGGCTCGGCTTGAGCAGCAGGGGGTTTATCTAGGAGACAGTGTACCCTGGAGCAGCCTGAATTGCAATTAAATGTTAAGTTGACTTGAAGAGATTTTTTTCCTCCGAATGCTCTCTGCAACAAAATGTTTTCAGACAGTTCTTCAAAGAGAAGACAGAAAGTGGGCCTTCCTGGGAAGGGAATCCCAAAGGCCCCATGTTGCTACTGCAAACGCTCACTCCCATGTAACCCCCTGCCCACACCTCTGGCAAGAGTAGAACAGGCATCTCTCAGGTGTCCGAGAATGTGGGCAAGCTCATGGGAGTTGGTGGCCCTTGAAAACCCTGGTCCCTAGACCACTTAGGGTTTTAAATATTAAAATCAGCACTTTGAATTGGGCCTGGGAACCAAGTGAGATCGAGTGCACTGGTCTCAGAATTGGATTTGCACCGGGGGGCGGGGGGGACGCTCAGTTGGTGAAGCACCTGGTTGACATAAAGATCCCAGTTTAGTCCCCGGCGTCGCCAGTTGAAGGAACAGGTGGTAGGTGACAGGATGCCCAACTCCCTGGAGAGGCACTGCCAGTCAGGGGAGACTGCTCTGACCTGGGGAGACCAATGGTCAGTCTCGGGATAAGGCAGCTTCATGTGTCTGTGTAAAGTAACAGGGCAGCTGGTGTTCTGAGCCAGAATTGCTGGAAACTACTAAGAACACTTGGCTGAGAGATAAGGAGGTGGCAGAGAATGGAAAGGGGGGGGGAGTTGGTGTTTACTGACGGGGGGGGGGGGGGAGAGAGTCGCTTTTCTAAATGGAGGTGTGTGCTGGGAATGGCTTTTGGGTCATAGTGTTTTTACTATCTACACCTAGAGGCTTTTGCGGCAGCAGTTCTGCAGAAAGAATATATACAAATACAAGTGCCATGAGAAGTTCTGTGGTCACAGATTTGGTCACCAAGCGGCTCTTGTAATGAGTGAGGAAGGAGTATTCCTCCTTGGAGCAGAAAAATTAAAATAGTTATTAGGACACTCCCTCTGGCTCTGATAGTGCCAACCCTCTCTTAAACCAAGGTTGCTCATGCATTGGATGTGCCTGTAGACTGCCCTTGTAGCACTTTGCTAATGGTTCTCGTATCTCTAGAGGCAACTGCTGCAGCCTCCGTTTAATGGGCTTGTCTCTTAGTACGGCTTCTGTTGGTGCCGGGGGGCACTCCCTCTTGATGCCGAGCAAGAATAATATTTGTATATGGTTTTACCTGACAGACCCAAGTGGTACAGGAGGTGTACCAGAATTTCTCCAGCTGGTGCTCCCAAGTGGTACGGCTCTATGCTGGGCAACCGTATGTCGAACTTGAGTGGACAGTAGGACCCATCCCAATCAGGTGAGCATCAGAAGTTGGGGTGAGGGCCCACGCTGGAGCACAGTTCTGACCACTGTTTCTTCCACAGAGATGGCCTTGGCAAGGAGATCATCAGTCGCTTCAGTACAAACCTGCAGACCGATGGGCGTTTCTACACGGACTCCAATGGGCGTGAGATTCTAGAGAGAAGGTACTGGCAATGGGCAACGGTTGAGTGAGACATCCTGGTTTGGGGCTGACCTATCGTAGGCCGACAACAAGAAGATATTTCTGTTCCCAGCTCTGTGGAGAGTGTGTGATAATGCAGGAGTTAAAAGGACAAGCGGTACATTGGCTAGCAGATCACGCTCTGCCCCAAGTTTGAGTGGCCTTAAAGTCATTTTCCCTTAGCCTTATTCCCCCAGTCCCATATATAATCTTGCCTTGCCACATAAGAATTTCTAAGAGAACATATGAGCACTTGAAGAGCACTACACACATGTTTATCTTTACAGCTTCAGGGGTCTATTGTGCTCTCTCTCTCTGACTCTTTGCTGTTGTCGTGGCATTTTTCAAAAATCCCATCTTCTTCCAAGGAGCTCAGGGTGACAAACATGACCTCACGTTCCCCCCCCTCCCTTGTCCTAACCTGTCTCTCTTGGGATTGTTATGAATGACTGGCCTAAGGGCAGACTGAGGACAGTCTGGGGATATGAACCTAGGTCTCCCTAGTCCCTGGTTTGAGACTTTAGCCACTTAAGCAGATCAGGCAGGCAAGAAGCTAAGAGGCTCCTCTTCTTCCGTTTGCTTCCCCTTGGTAGGCGGGATTACAGGGCCACGTGGAACCTGAGCCAGACTGAGCCAGTGGCTGGCAACTACTACCCTGTGAACAGCCGTATCTACATCAAGGTAACAGTGCCCCCTGGTGGCTGATAAGCTTGGCTGCTCTTGGGAGACTCCACCGTCCAATCGGTCCAGTATCTTTTGGGAAAGATATGAGACAGATGCAGCTTTCTCTCTGGTGTAGGCTAGGGCAATGGCTGAAAGTGGGCTATGGGTGTGTTCTGGTGGGGTTGAAGTATTCACAGTGGCATCCTGACCAATGTTCCCTCTAAGGTGTGGAGTCTTGTGAGCAAAAATTCTACTTTGTGAGCCACTGGCATTTAAAGTTGTGAGCGAGCGATTTGGCTCCTGCATAAAGGAGTCTGCTCTGGAGCCCTCCTTCCTGAGCTAAGAGAAAAATGTGTGAGCTGGAGGCTAAAAACCGACTCAGCTTAGAGGGAACACTGATCCTGACCTGTAATTCTGCAGCACCTACCAAGTACAGGTCATCTTTATATGCATGTATGCAATCCTAGCCTTGCACTTTTCTCTTTGTTCTCTCCAGGACCAGAAGGTTCAGCTAACAGTACTGACGGACCGTTCTCAGGGAGGCAGCAGCACAGCTGATGGCTCTCTTGAGCTCATGGTGAGCACAGCAAGGCTTCTGGGTGGGGGAAGGGAATGCTTCCTGCTACAGTTTCAAATCTTGTTCACAATCATGGCGGCAAACAGCCTTTCTCTGTTGCAGGGGTCCCCAAACCTTTTGAGCCTGTGCACACCTTTGGAATTCTGACAGAGGGTGGTGGGTGCAACCACAAAATGGCTGATGTGGAAAGTGGAGCCAGTCACAAAATGGCCACCCTGGGAGACAGAGCCGCACACAGAGGAAGCCCATGTGCAGGGGATCAGAGGACAAATTTGAAAAAAGTACACTGGAGAAGTGGAGTGTGAGAGAATAAGCTAATAACTGCAGTGGCAGCTGCTGCTGAAGCCATGTTGTTTTAGTCCACACAACCAGTCAGGAGCCCTGCCTGGCCCCACCCACTTTCTAAAAGCACTTGGTGGGTGTCAGGAAAGGTGTCATTGAGTGTCAGCATGGGCACATGGGGACCACTGCACTCTCTCCACATTGAAGTCGGTGGGGGTGGCTAGGTGACCAGGAAGCAAGGGGCAAACAGTGCTGTGGAAGCCCTTCAACCAGTAAAGAGGAACACCAAAATTCTTGTGGGCCGGCACAGGAAGACACAGTGTTTCTCCATCCCAGGAATCAGCTTGTACTCTGAGACTTATCTATTCCACAGCCCCAGGCACTGTAAGAACGATCCTGACCATCATCATTTCTTTCCCTTCCCTACTTGCCTCCAGGTACATCGGCGGCTGCTGTATGATGACAGCCGGGGTGTAGGGGAGCCCCTGCTGGAACCTGGTGTTTACCATGACGGGCTTGTGGTCCGGGGACGCCACCTTATCCTTCTAGACACGGCAGAGTCCTCCGCTGAGCAACATCGGCTGCTGGCCCAGCAGGAGTTCATGGCCCCCCAGCTAGTGCTGGCACCTGGTGGAGGACCTCCATACCAGCCTGGCCAGCGCAGCCTCAAGCAGGTGAGGGAAGTATAAGAAAGGGCATAGTTCTCTGGTGACAGTAAGCTTCTGAACCCCATTCAGTGTGGTATGTTGGGCTAATAAAGCCTTATAATTGGGGGAGAAGGGATATACAGCTTGGCACTAAAACGAATGCAGAAGGCCCTAGCTTCAGTCCAGTTAAAAGGTCACAGGTATTATGGGGTTGGTAAAGACCTTTATTTGCGTGAGTTCTAGGAAAGGCATTGTCCAGTCAGCACAGACAAAACTGGACTAGATGAGCCAAAGGTCTGAATCTGTATAAGGCCGTTTCACATTCAGATTTTTCCCGAGCCGAGCCTACCTTGGGCAGCGCATCTCCATGTATGATGAGCACATCCCAGCTGAGTTTTTGCACTTTGGTTGTAATCAAGAGCCTTTTAGAAAGAGACACAAAAGTCCTTCTGAAGGGAAACTCTTCTTTTTGAGGAACTGTAATTTTAAAATGGGGTTGTTTTTTTCCAAGATAAGTATTACTTTTGAAACTTGTATATAGACCCCTTGTTTTGTGCTTTCTTCTTCTAACGATTTTTCTGGAATTGATTGATTCTTTAAATTTTCATTATGGGGTTGGTAAAGACCTTTCTTTGCGTGAGTTCTTGGAAAGCCATTTTCCAGTCAGCACAGACAAAACTGGACTAGATGGGCCAGAGGTCTGAATCTGTATAAGGCAGTTTCCCGTTCAGATTTGTCCCGAGCCGAGCCCACCTTGGGCAGCGCATCTCTATGTATGATGAGCACATCCCAGCTGAGTTTTTGCTCTTTGGTTGTAATCAAGAGCTTTTTAGAAAGTGACACAAAAGTCCTTCTGAAAAGAAACTCTTCTTTTTGAGGAACTGTGATTTTAAAATGGGGTTGTTTTTTCCAAGTATTACTTTTGAAACTTGTATATAGATCCCTTGTTTTGTGCTTTCTTCTTCTAACGATTTTTCTGGAATTGATTGAGTTTTTTAAAAGTATGTGGTTGCTAATAAGCCTTGAACCAGAGAGTTCCTGGCTTACATCATTTTGTCTTTGTCACTACATTAGCTCAGTGAAAGCTGCTCTCCCAATATTCAAAGTCTGAGAAGAGAATATTAGCGCTTGTTAAGGCTGCAGTTGAAGAAATGCATCCAACTTGTTGAGGGAGGGGGCACTATATCTTGAAAAACACATAAAAGTGTTGAGAAGCCTAAAAAGACAGACAGAAGTTAGAGGTAGCCATGTTAGTCCAAAGCAAAATCCAGCTTCTAATCAGTTTGGATATTTTTTTTCTTTTTTAAGTTCTGGAGAACTGTTTTGATTTTTTTCCTAATAAAGTATTACATGGCTTTTATTTAAAAATGATGGGGTTAAAGAGATTCCAGGAGAGGAAACTTCAGTTAACAGGATTCCACATTGGGGGAAGGGGGAGCTTGCATGGTTGCTGCTGGTATCCACGACTCTGGCAACAGGGCAGATTTTCACTTCGCTGGCCTTATAGTTCAGAACAAGGAATCAACACTGAGAAGCTCTCCTCAGAGAAACATAATACTTGGCAAAAAGCACTACATAAAATTGCCAAGTGCTCCATTCTGAATCCACACAACAACTCTCTGAGATAGGATGGCATTTTGCAGACCAGGGACTTCTGTATTGTACAGCTGTACACAGTATCAGACAGGGGCTGAGACGTGGTGGCTGGCTTGCCTGAAGCTTTTTTTTTTTTAAGTATGTGGTTGCTGTAATAAGCCTTGAACCAGAGAGTTCCTGGCTTACATCATTTTGTCTTTGCCACTACATTAGCTCAGTGAAAGCTGCTCTCCCAATATTCAAAGTCTGAGAAGAGAATATTAGCGCTTGATGGGGCTAGTTAAGGCCGCAGTTGAAGAAATGCGTCCAACATCTTGAGGGAGGGGACACTATATCTTGAAAAACACATAAAAGTGTTGAGAAGCCTAAAAAGACAGACAGAACTTAGAGGCAGCCATGTTAGTCCAAAGCAAAATCCAACTTCTAATCAGTTTGGATTTTTTTTCTTTTTTAAGTTCTGGAGACAGATTTGAGAGATCGCAGGAAAGACAGGAAAACCCAGGAAGTGCACAGAAGCAGCACAATGCTATGAGAAAGTGGGGGGGAAACTCAGTTTCCAATAGTATCCAAGCCTCGGCAAATAACCCCTTTTTTCCCTCCTCCATGCCAGAACATGTTCTCTTCCTTCACCATTGTCACCGTGCAGGAGATGAATTTGGCTGCCAACCAGAAGCAAGAGGACATGAGAAGGCTCATCTGGCAGTCAGATGCAGGTATGTCTCCATCCTGCTGTTCTAAAATATTTCAGACCATCTATTTCTGAATTCCAGCTGGCTCTACCCCCACAGATGACCAGTCTAGCTGAAGTCTTTGGCTGTAGCCCTACTGCCATTTCTCATGGAACTGTGAATACAGTGGCTGTAAGAGTGCTGAGGGTTCTGAGAAAGCCAGCTTTCTCCAAGGGCTGTTTAAAAAAAAAAGAGTTAAATGTTTAGCCTAGCAGGATCAGTTTTCAAAAAAATCAACAGGTGAGAAGCCAGGGCCATCATTATTGGATGGATGTGCATGAACCAGCTGACAAACTAAAGTTCTTCACAATTTTTGACTAGTTGTGGTTTGCGAAGCAGTGTTCGCAAACTGAAGAACCACCATGAACTTTCATGAATTTTGATGGAGTTCATGGCCGGGGCAGTTCATGAAGAGCAGAAAGCAGGGGTTTAAACCCCTAGCTGCATCCTGTGCAATTGTAGGGTGTACTCTTTGCCTGTTATAGCTTATCAGCTAGTGGCCTTCAAATTGCCAACAGCCTTGTCTATATCCTCAGGCACTACTAATCAAAACAGTCAAGTAGACCCTTAGTGTGGCTTTCAGGAGCTGATACAAGTGATTTTTTACTTCAAAATGTCTGGTCATTTTCAGTTTTCTAATCTCTAGAGGCTTCTTCATTCTCTTTGGCCATCTACCTTAATGGTCCTAGCCCTATTTAAAGAACTCTACTTGTGCAGATACAATTGGAGCAGCTATGGCTCAGAGGTAGAACATGTGTTTTGCATGCTGAAGGTCTGATGTTCAATTCCCGGCACCTCCAGTTCAAAGAACCAAGTAGCAGGTGATGTGAAAGACCACAGCCTGTGGCCTTGGAGAGCTGCTGCCAGTCTGTGTAGACAATACCTTGATTGACCAGTGGTCTGGTTCAGTATAAGGCAGCTTCATGTGACTAAGAAGCATCTCTTTGCCATCTTGGTCACCAGGCATACACTCTATAAAGCAAGCTACGCTCTGTTGGTTGGGAACACAACCAGGTATTGTAGCATTTCTCATGTGTCTGACAATAGTGTGGGGTCTTTAAGCAGGATAGAAAATTACAAGGTGGTGATAGGACTCATCTCGTCCCTAAAGCAGTCAATTGCCAATATTCACAGAATTAAAAAAAGGAATCTCTCAAGAGTATTCTTCCCAAGACTGTGGTTTGCTGCAGCTTTTCAAAAGAGCCATAATGGAGGCCAGGAGATTGGCTGCAGCTAGCTGGTGTGTCCTTAAAGGCACTACCCTCTCTTGAAAAGACTGATGATATTACATGAGCAGTTTCATATACCCAGTCTTCTGTGTGAGTATATAGGGCTGCCTTATGTAGAAACAGACCACTGATTCATCTAAGTCAGTTCTTCAGGGACCTCATTGTGTGTGTGTGTGTGTGTGTGTCCTTCCTACTGCGTTACCTGCGAAAA
>NW_015169173.1:861684-861905 GCF_001447785.1 Gekko japonicus
AGGACACAGGAAGTCTCCTGGGGGACTTTTCATGCTGGAGCAGATGTCTCCAGCTGTCTGGGCCAAATATTCTCATCTCGTGTAGAGAGAGGATTCTTTTGGGCTGCTTAAAGCCTTTCTTGGAGTTTGCTTTGATTTTCCCCCTTATTGGTGAATGGGGAAAGGATCACAGAAGAATGGGCTGTTTCTTCTCTTCTGTAAAAGGCTGCAATGCGATTGTG
>NW_015169173.1:864234-864423 GCF_001447785.1 Gekko japonicus
TTTTGAAACTTGTATATAGACCCCTTGTTTTGTGCTTTCTTCTTCTAACGATTTTTCTGGAATTGATTGATTCTTTAAATTTTCGTAAACCGTTGTGAGCTGTTTGTCAGAGCCATGGTTATAGGTGAACTAAATGTAGTGAACCTACCATTCTTGTTCCTCTGGTGATATCCTGACACCTGATTCTTC
>NW_015169173.1:864450-905842 GCF_001447785.1 Gekko japonicus
AATTTGAGCGATGGGAGAGTGCTAACAGCTCCATGCCTGTCACCGTTAACTTGATGGTAGGCCCCACACTCTCATCAGTATTTGCTGGGGGGGGGGGGGGGTAACTATTGCGTTGAGGAATAAGACTTTGTTGGCCTTAAAGGTGCCATGGGAGCGAGGGGAGAGTGCTAACAGCTCCATGCCTGTCACCGTTAACTTGATGGTAGGCCCCACACTCTCATCAGTATTTGCTGGGGGGGGGGAGTGGTAACTATTGCGTTGAGGAATAAGACTTTGTTGGCCTTAAAGGTGCCATGGGACTCCAATTTTGTTCTAAGTATGTGGTTGCTAATAAGCCTTGAACCAGAGAGTTCCTGGCTTACATCATTTTGTCTTTGCCACTACATTAGCTCAGTGAAAGCTGCTCTCCCAATATTCAAAGTCTGAGAAGAGAATATTAGCGCTTGATGGGGCTAGTTAAGGCCGCAGTTGAAGAAATGCGTCCAACATCTTGAGGGAGGGGACACTATATCTTGAAAAACACATAAAAGTGTTGAGAAGCCTAAAAAGACAGACAGAACTTAGAGGCAGCCATGTTAGTCCAAAGCAAAATCCAACTTCTAATCAGTTTGGATTTTTTTTCTTTTTTAAGTTCTGGAGAACTGTTTTGATTTTTTTCCCTAATAAAGTATTACATGGCTTTTATTTAAAAATGATGAGGTTAAAGAAATTCCAGCAGAGAGGAAACTTCAGTTAACAGAATTCCACATTGAGGGAAGGGTGAGCTTGCATGGTTGCTGCTGGTATCCATGACTCTGGCAACAGGGCAGATTTTCACTTCATTTTCCCGGCCACGGACCACAGAGGAGTAGGAGGTATGTGGTGGGGGCACAGAAGGTAGCTGGCAGCTGTGGGAGTTGGACTGAGAGGACTGGACTCCCACTTAACACAGAACTACTGCCCTACACAAAAATTGAAACAAAGGAAATCAGAAAGAAAAATATACAAGGAAAATCAACCAAGAGGAGGGGAAATGGGCAGGGTTGGAAAGGCCATGAGGTAGGTGGGTGGGACACAGAGACAAGGACAAGAAAAAGAAACATTCCCTTCCACCAGGGGCTTCTTTAAAAACCAGCAGTTGATGTATTATTGTAGCATTGTTATAACCTATCTCAGGTATAAGTTGGTCTAATGTCATAACACTGAAATGCTATGTGAACTGAGGATTTTAAAATAACACCCCAAAAGCCCTTTGGTGGTGGTATTGCACTGGGGCAGGGGAAATGATAACAATGGGGGAAGGATTCAGACAAAGCTATCTACCCAGTATCATTGTGATCTTTCCAAAAAGCATCACGACAAAGCAGATTTGAGAGATCGCAGGAAAGACAGGAAAACCCAGGAAGTGCACAGAAGCAGCACTATGCTGTGAGAAAGTAGGGGGGAAACTCAGTTTCTAATAGCATCCAAGCCTCGGCAAATAACCCTTTTTTTCCCTCCTCCAGGTTAAAGAAATTCCAGCAGAGAGGAAACTTCAGTTAACAGAATTCCACATTGAGGGAAGGGTGAGCTTGCATGGTTGCTGCTGGTATCCATGACTCTGGCAACAGGGCAGATTTTCACTTCATTTTCCCGGCCACGGACCACAGAGGAGTAGGAGGTATGTGGTGGGGGCACAGAAGGTAGCTGGCAGCTGTGGGAGTTGGACTGAGAGGACTGGACTCCCACTTAACACAGAACTACTGCCCTACACAAAAATTGAAACAAAGGAAATCAAAAAGAAAAATATACAAGGAAAATCAACCAAGAGGAGGGGAAATGGGCAGGGTTGGAAAGGCCATGAGGTAGGTGGGTGGGACACAGAGACAAGGACAAGAAAAAGAAACATTCCCTTCCACCAGGGGCTTCTTTAAAAACCAGCAGTTGATGTATTATTGTAGCATTGTTATAACCTATCTCAGGTATAAGTTGGTCTAATGTCATAACACTGAAATGAGGATTTTAAAATAACACCCCAAAAGCCCTCTGGTGGTGGTATTGCACTGGGGCAGGGGAAATGATAAAAATGGGGGAAGGATTCAGACGTAGCCATCTACCCAGTATCATTGTGATCTTTCCAAAAAGCATCACGACAAAGCAGATTTGAGAGATCGCAGGAAAGACAGGAAAACCCAGGAAGTGCACAGAAGCAGCACTATGCTGTGAGAAAGTAGGGGGGAAACTCAGTTTCTAATAGCATCCAAGCCTCGGCAAATAACCCTTTTTTTCCCTCCTCCATGCCAGAACTTGTTCTCTTCCTTCACCATTGTCACCGTGCAGGAGATGAATTTGGCTGCCAACCAGAAGCAAGAGGACATGAGAAGGCTCATCTGGCAGTCAGATGCAGGTATGTCTCCATCCTGCTGTTCTAAAATATTTCAGACCATCTATTTCTGAATTCCAGCTGGCTCTACCCCCACAGATGACCAGTCTAGCTGAAGTCTTTGGCTGTAGCCCTACTGCCATTTCTCATGGAACTGTGAATACAGTGGCTGTAAGAGTGCTGAGGGTTCTGAGAAAACCAGCTTTCTCCAAGGGCTGTTTAAAAAAAAAATGTAGTTAAATGTTTAGCCTAGCAGGATCAGTTTTCAAAGAAATCAACAGGTGAGAAGCCAGGGCCATCATTATTGGATGGATGTGCATGAACCTTGCTGACAAATTAAAGTTCTTCACAGTTTTTGACTAGTTTGTGGTTTGCGAAGCAGTGTTCACAAACTGAAGAACCACCATGAACTTTCATGAATTTTGATGGAGTTCATGGCCGGGGCAGTTCATGAAGAGCAGAAAGCAGGGGTTTAAACCCCTAGCTGCATCCTGTGCAATTGTAGGGTGTACTCTTTGCCTGTTATAGCTTATCAGCTAGTGGCCTTCAAATTGCCAACAGCCTTGTCTATATCCTCAGGCACTACTAATCAAAACAGTCAGGTAGACCCTTAGTGTGGCTTTCAGGAGCTGATACAAGTGATTTTTTACTTCAAAATGTCTGGTCATTTTCAGTTTTCTAATCTCTAGAGGCTTCTTCATTCTCTTTGGCCATCTACCTTAATGGTCCTAGTCCTATTTAAAGAACTCTACTTGTGTAGATACAATTGGAGCAGCTATGGCTCAGAGGTAGAACATGTGTTTTGCATGCTGAAGGTCTGATGTTCAATTCCCGGCACCTCCAGTTCAAAGAACCAAGTAGCAGGTGATGTGAAAGACCACAGCCTGTGGCCTTGGAGAGCTGCTGCCAGTCTGTGTAGACAATACCTTGATGGACCAGTGGGCTGGTTCAGTATAAGGCAGCTTCATGTGACTAAGAAGCATCTCTTTGCCATCTTGGTCACCAGGCATACACTCTATAAAGCAAGCTACGCTCTGTTGGTTGGGAACACAACCAGGTATTGTAGCATTTCTCATGTGTCTGACAATAGTGTGGGGTCTTTAAGCAGGATAGAAAATTACAAGGTGGTGATAGGACTCATCTCGTCCCTAAAGCAGTCAATTGCCAATATTCACAGAATTAAAAAAAGGAATCTCTCAAGAGTATTCTTCCCAAGACTGTGGTTTGCTGCAGCTTTCCAAAAGAGCCATAATGGAGGCCAGAAGATTGGCTGCAGCTAGCTGGTATGTCCTTAAAGGCACTACCCTCTCTTGAAAAGACTGATGATATTACATAAGCAGTTTCATATACCCAGTTTTCTGTGTGAGTATATAGGGCTGCCTTATGTAGAAACAGACCACTGATTCATCTAAGTCAGTTCTTCAGGGACCTCATTGTGTGTGTGTGTGTGTGTGTGTCCTTCCTACTGCGTTACCTGCGAAAACGTGTACTCTGACATTAATTGACATTAATTGATGGAGACCTAAGGAATGAGAGATATGAATGCATAGGATAGAGCTAACTCACCACTACCATAGCTGGGTGTTTGTTCCCTCCCTATCTGTGACTTGCTGCCAAGGATCTATCTTTCAGCATTACTCATCCCTAATCTCCTCATATCTACAGGCACAGCAAGGTACCGGTCAAGCAGTAAGCTGGATCCAGCAAGGATCACACTACAGCCCATGGAGATTCGGACCTTCCTGGTTCAAATACAGCAAGAGTTCCACAGATGAAATTAACACTCTCCCTCAGATTCTGTCCAGTTGGGAGTCAGCCATTACCTCAAGCAGTGGAAGGACACAGGAAGTCTCCTGGGGGACTTTTCATGCTGGAGCAGATGTCTCCAGCTGTCTGGGCCAAATATTCTCATCTCGTGTAGAGAGAGGATTCTTTTGGGCTGCTTAAAGCCTTTCTTGGAGTTTGCTTTGATTTTCCCCCTTATTGGTGAATGGGGAAAGGATCACAGAAGAATGGGCTGTTTCTTCTCTTCTGTAAAAGGCTGCAATGCGATTGTGTTTTTCCTTAAGGAAGCATAGTAGCCTACTGTTAAGTGCAATCATTACCTTTTTAATAAACCACTTCATAAAACCTTTTAGAACCTGACAGGGAAAAAGGAGCACCTCACATTCTTCGAAAGGCCAGTACTAGTTTGCAAAACGGCCATTGCCCCCCTGTACCTGCAAGTCTGCCACATCTTCCCCTTTCTATGATCTGCAGCACTCCTGGAGTGGAAGGAAAGGAGGGACAGGCTGCCGCATCCCTAACACTGCTGTGTTTGGCAGTGAACTTTAAGGGCACAAATGGGAGGAGCTGCAGTCTTTGGCAAAGAACAAGGAAGAGCCAGAGTCCCACTCATGAACAATTGCAAAATAATAATCATGTGTATGATAACTATAGGAATATTATTTACACAAGTCAAATAGGGATTTGTGCTTTTGGCACATACAGCTAGCATGCAGATGCAGTCAATCACTGTTCTGACCTGCAGTGTAAGTTCACCCAAGGAATGACGACAAGTCTGAAACGCAAATGCTGTCTACATAGTCTTGTTGCTTTTTGACACCAAGACTTACAAAAGAACTCTGGTCTCCTGAGGAAGTCTGTCCTATGCACAAAGGAGTCCTATAACAATGAGCATTCAATTTGTAGTTTGTGCCGTCGGAAAAGAAAATGAGGGGGCAGAGGAGAGAATATTGGGATACTTTTCAAAAACCCCATGGAACTAAGTAAGAGCTTGTAGGACTAATGGCAGTGTACTTTTATTTAGATTAGCAAACCTGACTTTCTGCTCCTTTGGTTGAAAAAGACAAGGCCAATAGTTTACTGGTGAAGTAAAACTACGCTGTGGTGGCTCAAGTGGTTAAGACGCTGAACTGCAGGCTGTGGAAGGTCAGTAGTTCAGCAGTTCGAGACCTGAGTTGCCGCATGACGGAGTGAGCTCCCCTCTCTGGCCCCAGCTCCTGCCAACCTAGCAGTTCGAAAGCAAGAAATTGCAAGTAGATAAATAGGTACCACTTTGGTGGGAAGGTAACAGCGTTCCGTGCGCCTTGGTGTTTCGTCATGCCGGCCACATGACCACAGAAAACGTCTTCGGACAGCGCTGGCTCTTCAGCTTTGAAACGGAGATGAGCACCGCAACCCTAGAGTTGGATTCGACTGGCTTTCGAGCAAGGGAAACTTTACCTTTAAAACTATGATGTATCACTTCCCTCCCTCAGAGGCAAGACTTCCCCTCCGTTTTTCTTTCCCTTTACTTACTGAGCTGCCCTAGTAATGTGTTTTCTTCTTTTCTGAAGAACTCTGGCTGTCATAGGATAATATTTTGGCTATTTGCTCAGCCCAGGAACCTGAGGAAAGGATTTTGGGAGCCCCCTTTAACTTTAACGGCACTCTGTAAGGATCAGGGCCCATACACGTCGAGGCTTCCTTTAAGTGATATCAACCTGTAAGTTCTCACAGGTCAGTGCAGCCTGTTCGGGCCGGGCATTAATTAAAGGCACCTGGTGGCCTTGACAGCTGGCAGAAGATGTTCTTATATATTCCAAATTATGTCTGGACCAAAGGACAACCCCTCTCTCATTCTCAGGCGCTGACCCACAGCCACCTGAGCTCTCGGAGTCTCACCGGGTCCTGGTCCCTCGTTAAGGTTCCTTTGCTTCTCAGTCCCCTTTGAGGATGTACATGGATGTTCAGCAAGCTCTCCTGGCGCAGCAAATAAAAGGAAATCTCTCTGCATTTATTTAAATTGTTCAAATGATGAAGAGTGTTTGCTAGGCAGAAACCACACGGAATCACAGGATTAACTGCACAACAGTGATACTTCACTTATGCTGGGCAGCACCCTGGGCTCTAAAGCTCCTTACAGGCTCCCCTCGGTAAGGCAATCCAATCCCAGCCACACAGACAAACACAGCATCATGAAGACACTGCAAGGGGGGTGAGAAGAGAGGCAGCCCTCTGGTCAGCACCGAAGTGGGTCTGATTCCAGCTGACATCCCAAGACACTCCCACAAACACACAGGACAAACAAGCAAAATCTTCCTCAGAAGAACAGGCTGGTCGTCTTCCCAACCGCACAAACAGTCAGCATCGTAGGGACACTGACAGGCCCTGTTAGCTAATCAGCACAGAGTTAGTTCCCTTTGCTCTCTGGCAGGCAGATAAGAACATCTTCTGCCAGCTGTAAAGGCCACCAGGTGCCTTTAATTAATGCCCGGCCGAACAGGCTGCACTGACCTGTGAC
The DNA here is from genome assembly GCF_001447785.1 of Gekko japonicus. NCBI lineage: Eukaryota > Metazoa > Chordata > Lepidosauria > Squamata > Gekkonidae > Gekko > Gekko japonicus. The sequence continues at coordinate 871,077 of NW_015169173.1, forward strand.
AAATTACAGGTTGATATCACTTAAAGGAAGCCTCGACGTGTATGGGTCCTGATCCTTATACCTCCCCCACTCCATCAACACGGCAAAAGACCGTGGCGATGGAGTCACCCAGCAATAAAACATACCCTACAAATACAAGACAACCAACATATATATATACCACGTAATATTGCATGCAGAGTAACAAAATTAATAACAGGTGGCGCAGGGGATTTTTCCCTGCTTAACAATAACATGCTTTGGCAGTTCTAGCCCCGTGCTGGTGTGAGCAACCAAGCCTTGTCCTAGCTCATCGTCTACCCAGCGATTCAAAAGCTTCGGTGAGTAGATAAATTGGGGGCCACCCGTAAGGGCCACACCCCTATGAAAAGAAAAAGAAAAGAGAAGTATAAAAATTTTAAAGGACAGTGGAGAAGAAAAAATACACCCAAGGATCTAAAAAAAATAATTGAGACATTTTATAGAAAGTTCTATCAAAGAGGAGAAGCTACAACAGAGGAGATAAAAGATTTTTTAAAGAAATATTACTCAAAAAATTTACTGAAGAACAAAGGGAAATTTTAAATGATCAAATAATTACATGTGAAATTATAGAAGCATTTAAAAAAAACAAAAAAGAGGGAAGCACCAGGTCCGGATGGATTACCACGTAATTGAAAATAAGTTATATCACCTTTAAAGCATATAATACAGAGCATAAGAGCAGAAGGTAAAACAGCAGAAATTTGGAATGAAGCCCTAATAACACTGATACATAAGCAGAACTCAGATGAGAAAGAAATTAAAAACTATAGACCAATTTCACTATTAAATGTTGACTATAAAGTCTATACTTCTATCTTAGCTACAAGATAAATTCATCAAGACCACGCAGGATTTTTACCAAAAAGACACCTCAGAAATAATGTTAGAACAGTCTTGAATGTAATTGAATATTTTGAAGCACACCCAGAAGAACAAATGGCCTTGATTTTTCTGGATGCTGAAAAAGCATTTGACAATGTCAGTTGGAGTTTTAGCAGATTCACAATGTGGCAAAGAGGTGTAACCAGAATTTTAAAGTTGTTAGCCAAGCTCTGGTCACTAGAAGGTGCTGTCCTGTCTCCAGGCATGTGGCTGCATAATTTACACAATTTGTCACTCCAAGGATACGCCGCAAAAACATTGCCTGGATCTGCTCAACCTGTTGATTAAGGAGCCAATCCAGACAGGGATCCCATAAAGCAGGGGTGTCAAACATGCGGTCTGGGGGCCGGATCAGGCCCTCAGAGGGCTGCAATCCATCCCACGCCCTGGCTGTTTCCTGCTTCCTTTTCCAGTTCTGCTGCTGCTACATCACAGCTGACTTTGCCAGACTCTCTCAAACACACAGGAGAGATAGATAGGCAAGCCTCTCCTGTGCAATTGAGAGAGTCTGGAAAAGTACTGGCTGAGGCTCCTCTCCCTCCTCCTGCCAAGGGGATGGAGGGAATCAGCCAGAGCTCACTTCCTGGCCAGGCTGCCTCAATTGTATACAGGAGACAAAGGGAAGCCTTCCTTTCCTTCCACTGACTAAGGCTTCTCCCTGGAGGGAGGGGAAAGCTTGCTTTGCTGGGCTGCCTCAATTGCACGGCAGAAATACCAAGCACCTTTAAGACCAACAATGTTTTGTACAAGGTATGAGCTTTTGTGTGCCTTGCTACAGTGTGTGTGTATTCTGTTGGGCTCCTTATGCTGTGTGTGTTTTGGGGGGGAGGCTACTTATGCCAGGGCTCTCCTGGGTGCAACTGGGTTCCCTCTGCCTTTTCACTGTGTTTATGCCCTCATGAGCCAGTCTTTCTCAGTAAGAAAGCAATGTGAACTATTTTAGAGGAGGAATAACAACAAGCCAGTGAAGTGGATTGGGCTGAGAGTGTGTGTCCAGACCAAGTTCACCCAGCACATTTCCTTTGTAGGAAGTTGTAGTTATTTCTCTGGGGAAGACTATAGTTTTGTAGACAGACAAACAGCCCTCAGTCTGTGTCAGGATTCCTTTTCATGTTCTTGACCAGGATATGAAGCAACTTATGTACAAAAGCTCGCAGTGCCCAGCCATTTCATGTTTTCCCCTGGGTCCTAGGCTCAGAACACTGACCATGAGATTTCTATAATGAATGTCAATAAATCAAAAGTAGGTTTGCAGCTTACAGATACACACCTGAACAGCATACTCAAGATTGCTACAACACAGACATTTTGATGCAATAATTCAGAGTAAGAGGTGTCAGTTATCAGAAACTGTTAAAAAGACAACATATTGCAGGAGTGCTAGTGTTTTAAGCATGTTTTAAAGTTAAAAAATATATTTGTGTTTGTCTATGTCCTTTATAAAATTTATATCTCCGCAACTAAAGCTCAGAATTGTTTGCTATTCTTAGATAGAGATGCCTTAATTAACAGGTCCCAGTTCTTAGTGTGTAGCAGCCTCTTCTTATGAGCAATGACAGTCTGGGATCAAAAAATGAGGCTTCTTCCAAACGGGATCTCTCAACTCTCACCATATACACATCAAAGCTGGTTTCCTCCTGGCATGAAACAGAATGAGTTCATGGTCTGGACAAAAGGACAAATAAATCGGCCTGTTGACCTAGTGCATCATATATGACAAACAGTTTCTTGATCAAACTTTGGGATCACAGACGCCATGGTATCAATATCTCCAATTAAACAATCTAACGGAAATGTTAGCAGATAGAGTGACATTCCTGAGAGAACTGACCCCACTAGAAAAAATAATTAAAAGTTACTCAAGCTCACCAAGAGGGACACTCTCCAAACTCTATAAATTAATAGTAATGGCGGAAAATCAAACGAAACTAAAACATTGAGATGGGAAGAACTGAATATGCACTGGCAGGAATCAGATTGGGATGCAGTTTGGTCCTCCCCAGCAAATAGCTCCACAATATATAACATACGCTTACAGAACTTTAATCTCCAGATGGTATATGACACCAAACCAATTACATAAAATCAACAAAAACAATGACCCGTCATGCTGGAAAAAATGTGGGCAAGAGGGCTCTTATTTACACTGCTGGTGGAGCTGCCCAAGGATTCTCAAGTTTTGAATGGAAGTGTCAACTAGTATAAATGAGATAACCTCACAGAAGATCTCCTGCAATCCAGAAGTTGTATTAATGAATAAATGGGACAATACAGTAAGAGATGAGGCGAACGAAATTACTGCAACGTTGCTTGCAACTGCGAAATTAGCAATAGCCGCAGCATGGAAAACACCACACCCTCCAACTCTCAAAGCATGGCAAGATAAAACATGGGAACAGTTCATAATGGCAAAAATAACGGACCAGAATAATAGTGCGCAAATGCAAATCACTAAGTCTCGTGCTAAATTCATGTGAAAATGGGAACCGGTAATAAATTACCTGACAAAACATGAAATAACCCCATCTAATCCACAGTATCATAATTGGTTATTTGTCTGAACACATCAACAAATAATAAAGAAGACCCAAAGGCAAACTAACACACTTAGTACACTCTATTCAATATGAAACCCAGTATCTGGCACTTCAGTGACAAACAATAGCTTTTTGAAAACTGTTATGATATATTGGTAGTGTCATTTGGGTGACTATGTAGTTCACATAATTGTAAGCTTGTAACACTTGGTTTATATGTGTATTATTTTATTATTTTATTTTTGAAAACAAATAAAAATACTTATTAAAAAGAAGAAGAAGAAAATACCCATTGGATATAATAGCCTCTTTGCTATTTCAATAGGCATGGAGCTGAGACTTTAAGTTCTGGCATTCTTCATCAAACCATGCATTAGTATTATCTCTGGGAGAGCTATAGGCAACCTTGGAATGTTGCTAAAATAAGCAATTAATGGTGTACACAAGGCTATCTTAAGCACAAAAAGTAGCAGAGGTGTTATTAGTGTTGGTTAATGATTGCAATAGCTCATAGACCCTATCTGAATGTAATAACTGCCTAATACCCTTCTTTATTTGTAAGGACTATCTGACCCTCAATAAGTGGGTGGATTTCCGCGTGGAGAGGTAGGCATGAGTGGTAAGGACATCTGATCCTCACCATGCAAGACAGTGATGAGAGGACAGTTATCACTGTCATCAGTTGCACCCACAAGGAAATCTAAAATCCAACTTTTCAGGTTTGGGGAAACAATGACATAGTCTATTACACTGCAGCCTTGATTAGAACCAAAGGTATATTCACCAGGCATATCATGAGGGGATGACCCATTTAGAATTAATCTGCTAGCTGACATACAGAATTTGGCCAGAGATGACCCCACCATATTGACATGAATATCTTTGGACTGTGTTGTGGGAATAATGTATTCAAGTTGGGGATCATTAATATCAAAACCCATGGCCTCGTAAAGGAGTTGATTACCTTTCCCTTGCCTGGCATTAAAGTCGCCAGCAATCATAGATTCTTGTAAAGGGTATTCGTGCTCAAGAGCTTCAACATATGTACTTAAGCTTTCTGGCCAAGGCAGATCGGATTCCAAGTGCTCCTGCAGAAATCAAAAGGCAGATACATTCTTCTCCCTCGAGTACAGAATTTGCTAAGTGTAGGAGATACCACCCATCCAGGGTTGGAGACTCTAAACCTCACTGCTTGGCTGTTGAGACTGGAAATCAGATGTTTCCCGACTCTGTAACTAAGGCTCTGGTTAATGCTTGTAAACCCTGGACTACAGCCTCATACTCTTTCAACTGGAGATGTTTCCTAAGGTGGCTAGGGGGATAGAGAAGGGTCACCTGTCCATTCCCGCTAGTACTAGAATATTTATTGTCACTGAAGGGCTCTGGACTGTCCAACTGTCAATCAAGGTCCATTTGGCACTGGCAGCAATTTCTGCCCTCCATGCCCCGGAAGAAGGGAAATCTTTTTCACATGAAATTGCAAAGAAATTCCTCAAGGGCCTCAACAATTTATATCCACCCAGGACCCTCAGTGTCACTATCACTCGTGTTGATTCAGCTTACGCAACCTCCCTTTGAACCTTTGATCACTTGCTCTCTAGAGCATCTCTCCTTCAACGTTTCCTTCCTAGTGGCCATCATATCTGCTAAGAGGGTGGAAGAAATTTCACTGCTCAGAGTGGATTACCCATTTATGAAATTTCACAACCACAGGGTAATTTTAAGAACCATCATTCAGTTTCTACCTAAAGTAGTTTCCAATTTTACCTTAGTCAGGATATCTTGCTACCCACTTTTTTCCTGCAACCATCATCTGAAGCAGAAAAGAAATTACACACACTGGATGTTAAGCACGCCTTGCTGTTTTATTTGAAGAGAACAAGTGCTTTTAGGAAGGCTCCACAATTATGTGTTTGCTTCGCTGGATCCTCAAAGGGAAAGGCCGCATCAGCCCAAACAAAATCAAGGTGGATTGTCTCTGCGATTAAAAGAGCACCTATCTGATGCCCTTTACACGTAGAAGCACACTTGACAAGGTCTCAGTCGATACTGGCCGCCTTTCGATGAGGCTTCTTCCCGCTAATGAAGTGTGCAAAGCAGCCACCTGGTCGTCTGCAGACACCTTCGTCAAACACTACTCTGTAGACCTTAATACGAGAAGGGAGAGGTCAGTGGGAACAGTGGTCTATTTTCCCCACCACTTGTTCATCGAGTTGTCCCTCCTACCCCACTGTGATCTTTTCTCTCTCTGTTAAGCATTGTTATGTCTAGCCAGGGCCAGCCCCAGCTTATTTTGCACCCTAGGCAAGGATCCCTTCTGGCGCCGCCCCCCCGTGCACCGCCCCCCTTCCCCTGTGCATTGCCCCCCCTCACTTGGGTGCTGCCGCCGGTTGCCAGAGGATCTCCACACCGACTGACCCACTTGGCCCGGCTGCTGCCTCACCCAGCTGCCCAACGCCTTTCACGGCACCTGCCGGTGGAGCCTCCCACAGGCTGGCAGGGCACAGGAATGGGGTGTGCTGGGTAAGGGGCCTTTTGGGTGGGGGGGGCCGGGTGCAGTTTGGCGCCCCTAAGGGCCGGCCCGCTCTAGGCAAATGCCTAGTTCGCCTAGTGAGCGAGCCAGCCCTGTTTCTAGCTCATAGCGGCGGCGCAGCAGAACTGAGGGAGTGGGCAGAGCCCCTCCCTGGAGCAGGTGACTGTTGAGCGGGAAAACAGCTCCATTGTCTCCAGTGAGGAGGGGCTCTGCCTACTCTGCTGCTGGCCAAGCTAAAAAAATCTTCCGGTGGCTGGCTGGAAGTATTTACTGCAGGGAAGGAGAGTTACGGGTGGGAGGCAGCTTTCCTCTCTCCCCTGCAGCATTTGAAAATCATGGCTGCCAATCAGTCACCGACGCTGGAGAGTTAAAGACAAAGGAGCAACCTGTAGGTGTGAGCTTTTGGATAACAAACTGCAAGTCAAGCACCAAAGAGAAGCACCACCATTCATTTAATGGCAAGCAGATCGTACTTGACAGGCAAGCATTTTAAAATTAAAAATGATCTGTCATTAATGCAAAGAAAAATGTTTTTTAAACCTGACCAGAAGCAGAGGTTCAGGGCTGTTTCATCACACTGGTGCTGTGGAGCCTTGCTCACTCTCTGTCTCATGAGAATAACGGCAGTTGCCCCCTAGTGAACAGTTGCCCTGGAAGAGAAATGGAATCCATTGTCATACTGTTAACAACCAAGGTGTTCAAGTCCTTGCCTTCAAGCAACACAGACTGTTGGCTCCAGGGCAGAATGTAAAGTGGCTCGAGTGGTCTGTGGCTGATCTGAATATTGGACATAGCCTCCTCTTGCTAGACTTAAGAGGAACATCAGAAGGCACTAGTCACATCCCACCTGTAGTCTGTGACAATTTAATAAGAAGAATGTTGGAAGCGGGATAGAGCAGAAGGGAAGGGAGTGCTTAAGCCCCTTAGTGGGAAATCTGCTGGAACTCCTTTGGCCTGTATAGTGTTCCAGACACCTGCTGGCAAAGTAATCATGGGTCTGCAGAAGGAGACAATGGTAGGAGGAGGGTCAAACACTCCCAATTCCCTCTGCTGTGCTTTCTAAAAGAGAAACCCCAAAGGCTGTGGAGTGCCATGTGGTCCATCTCCAAGGCATCCAAGTGAGCAGATCACAGAGGTTAGGCAGCCCATAAATCTCAGCTGGACTGATAAATTACCTCCAGCATATTGAAAGCTTAGCGGTTTTAGGAGCACCATCTGAAGAGCTACATATTTTGTGTGCTTGGATACAGTCAAGTGAAGGAAAGGCCCACTTCTGACAGATGCCAAATGACCCTTCTCTGATGGAAACTGAGCAGCCACACTCACTGCCGACATGGGCTACCTGCTTTCTTTTCCAGGTCTGCCCAAGAGTTGTCCCATTTCCACTTGTCCATCTCCCCAGGCCAGAGCAGCTCTGGCTACTCACCTCCCGGAACCTTTTGCAGGGAAAGTTCTTCAGGTGGCTCCCATTGCTCTCTTCTGCACAGCCCTTCCTCTTGTTCTGGTGTAGCTGCCTCTTCTCCTGCAGTGAGGAAGAGATCCCACCCCTGCCCGGCAGATCTGTCAGGTCAGAGCCAGGAAGGCTGCTGCTTGGTTCTGGTGGCTGTTGTCAAAAAGGGGCCATAATGCAGAACCGCAAGGACAGATGTGGAAGATGCCAGTCAGGTTTCACATGGGAAAGGAAAGGCCAGTTTGTCTTCCCTCCAGGCCAGAAAGCACGAAACACAACTACCTGAGACACACACCGGACATTAAACTAGGCCCAAGACCAGAGGTGGTAGTGGGAGACTTCCCAAAGCAGAGGAACTCAGTTTGGAACTCTTGACTCTAGTTGGGCACAGAAATATCAGCCATATAGTTTGCTTATCAGGCGCTCTGCCAAAGCAATATTTCCCTTTAAAAACAAGCCTCAGCTCAGTATAGTTCTGGCAGTGTGTAGGAAGGGACTGCTGCAATTGATGAGTTTGCCTATCTTAAAGTAAAGGTAAAGGTTCCCTTGCTTGAAAGCCAGTCGAGTCCGACTCTAGGGTTGCGGTGCTCATCTCCGTTTCAAAGCCGAAGAGCCAGCGCTGTCCGAAGACGTTTCCGTGGTCATGTGGCCGGCATGACTAAACACCAAGGCACACGGAATGCTGTTACCTTCCCACCAAAGTGGTCCCTATTTATCTACTTGCAATTTCTTGCTTTCGAACTGCTACGTCATACGGCACACTCGGGTCTGGAACTGCTGAACTACCGACCTTCCGCAGCCTGCAGTTCAGCGTCTTAACCACTTGAGCCACCGCAGCTCCCTTTGCTTATCTTATCAAGGCTATAATAGAGAGAGAGAGAGAGCCCTGACATGGATGGCCCAGGCTAGCCTGACCTTGTCACATCTCGGAAGCTAAGCAGGATTGGCCCTGGTGAGTACTGGGATGGGAGACTACTGAGGAGATCCACAGTCGTGATGCAGAGGCAGACAATGGCAAACCACCTCTGAACGCCTCTTGCCTTGAAAACCCCAAGCGGCTGCCATAAGTGAGCTATGACTGGACAGCATTTCCTACCACCAATAGAGAGGCACGTCACTGAGTTCCTACCACACATAGGGAAGAAATGGGAGTCCTGACTTCCTACTGGACTCTCCTTTCTCACCCTGGAGCAGGGAAGAGACACCAGACATCCTTGCTCCTAGCACTGCTTGGTTCCCTGCAAGGCTTACCCAGCTTTGGCTCTTGCTTTTGGCCCCCAGTTGGGCTTAGGATTCAGCTGGAACCGTTTAAGGCCTTGCTTTCGCGAGTTGGGATTAGCATCCGCCCGGACCGTGAAGGATGCCTGCAGCCTGTGGAGATGAGCAAGAGTCAGCATTGGAGGGAGAGCCAAAGGTTCTACAAAGAATCCAAACTACAAAGGGCCCCATTAATTGGTGCTGCTTTTTTGCCAAGTGCAATAACAACTCACTAGCTTCTCAGAGTCAAAATGAAGTAAATTCTATATAAGGCGAGTGCACCCACATCCCAAACCCAAGGTTAACAGTCCAGCTCTGCTTTTCACCAAGAACCTCCCAAAAGAATTTATGCTCTTCTGATCTCCCGTTTTCTGCCCCACACCTATTTTCCTGCTCAGCCTGAGGCCAATGTTTGCCCATGCAAGGCCCAGTCTCCTGCTCTCCCCAGAACTTACTTGGGTTCCGTAGACAGGATGCAGGCAGCTGGAGAGTGCTCTGAAAGGCGCTCTCTCTTCACAGGGTTGAGTTTTTCCTACAGTTAAGGGAGCATAAGTAGGAATGACAGACTTAATCTGAGCCTATTATCCAGAATACGCAATACAGGTAGGTAGATGGCTGAGGGATGGCTGAGAATAGGCCCTCTGTCAATGCAGCAATACAGGTAGGTAGATGGCTGAGAATAGGCCCTCTGTCAATGCGTCAGGCCTGGCTTTACGGTCAGACCTAAAGTGTTAGCTTGACAGAGAATATGATGCAAGGAAGGCATCTTCTCCTGAAAAACCAGAACCAGCATCAATGCAATCAGAGAAGAGCCATAATGTAGACTTGTGTGTCCCGAACTACATTTTCAGTCTCCACAGCCAATGACATTGTTACAAGACAAAAATAAGAACAGAACAGACAGTTGTATCAGTGCCACACATTGCCCAGTAGTTTGAAAACTACCCCACCTCCACAGTCGTTCTGGAGGTGTATGTGGCAAGGATCAATAAAGGAAGGTACCCGAATGCAAAAGAAAAGGTTTGCTCACCCAGCAGCGCATGATGTCCCAGACCACAGATGGCGGTGCATCTGTCTTAATAGCATTCTTGCAGGCATGGGACAGGGACACCCGGTAGCCAGCATGGAGGAGAGCTGACCTGGAACAGAAATCTGGAGAAGATTGGCACCACCAAGCTTCTAAACAGAAGAACTCTGGTACATGGGCCAGTAGAAGGGAGGAGTTGGTGCTAGATTTCACTTAACAGAGGAGTAGGGTAGGCTCTTGCAATGCATGCCTTACTTACCTGAACTGTAGCAGGGAGGGACTATTGCAGTGGATGGTTTTGCTGAGATTATCAAGGGTGTAATAAAGAGGGACGTCACTGAGTTCCTGCCACACAAAAGAAACAGATTCTAGTTAATGGGAGATCTGGGAGGGGAGGGGGGGCGCTCTAACTAGAATTGATGGGTTTGGTTAGAGAATTCTGAAAGAGATATGGGTCAAGACCAACGTTCCCTCTAAACTGTGGAGTCCTGTGAGCAAAAATTCTACTTTGTGAGCCGCTGGCATTGAAGTTGTGAGCAAGCGATTTGGCTGCCACATAAATTAGTTTGCTCTGGAGCCCTCCTTCCTGAGCTAAGACACAAATGTGTGAGCCGGAGGCTAAAACCTGTGGGCTAGCTCACACTAACTCAGCTTAGAGGGAACACTGGTCAAGACCCTATTAAAAATGCTTCTGAAGCTTTCTATCTTTATGGAATTCTTTCCACACCAGCATGTCTGCCATGTTGCAGGAGAGTCTGGGACATGCTTTATGGCAGACACTCAACATAGGCCATTGGCCAAATCTGTTGGATCATGCTTCTGAGAGTATCCCCCTGGGCACAACCAACATTGTTTTGCTGCTGTGAATCACAAAAAAGATTAGCAGTGGTGGGCAAACTACTGGGGGGGGGGCGGGGGGAGCTTGTCCAGTGTTGCTGATCTGTTCACTGAAGAATGCCTGATAACTTCTGGGGAATCCAAGGGTGCTCCAGAACACAGTTTGAAAATCACAGCCATAGAGTTTATTCACAGGAGCTGAATACACACAAACCCTCTGCAGAGGCATTTGCACACTGAATAAAGAGCCACACAACAGCGCACGTGTTCATATGTTTTGCCTCTCAAGTTGTGAGAGCAGCTATGTCCTTTGTACTGTTCAGTGGCCTATGGTATTGCCGCCAAACAGAAGGCATCAGGCCAAGCTGATTCTGAACAAGTAGAAAGGCCCTTGATCTGGACTACAGCAATGAGGAAAGACAACTTTTGTTATTGATTTCTTACAATGTGCAAAGTTTACTACACACACACACACACACACACACTTGGCAAGAAGTTGCTTCTGTTGAGCTGGTATCTAAAGGGCAACTGATTCTGCTTAGCAGCAGCCGTTGGTCTTCTGCATAGTCACAGTCATCCTCACCTCAATTGCCATGCTGAGGATCCCCTGAATTCGCTGGCTTGTTTGGAAGCGCCCTGGATTGCTCCCAACTGCAGACAGGACTCGCTGGACAAAATCTGCATCGTGGAGCGGCTCTGCCCACATGGGGCCACCCAGCTGTAGGAGGGGAGAGAGGTTCAAGGGTCAGTTTGGGATCTGCTAGCTAGGAGAAGACGAAGAGGTTTAGAAACAGATACACCTCACCTGGTGGCGCTGGTGGCAGTGCTCGCAGGATGGTCCCACAGAAGGGCCGGAGGCAGCCTTGTAGGTGATACTGTTGGATTAAAGATCGGGAAAGCAGCATTTACAGAAGTATCCGGCTAGACTGGACGGGTGAAATACAGCACCTTCTTGAGATACAGTGGCTGACGTTGACTGCTCTGAGATCCGCTTCCAGGGTTATGTATATCCTCAGTTTACAGTCCCTTAGATGAAAGCCAGCACTCAGTAGCCTAAAGACTCAAATGATGCAGCACAGAACTGGTTAATGTTTGCACTAAGGAGAAGACCCAGCGTTGCATTATGCTGGTGGGCCATACAGCCATGATGACAGGCAGACAGCAGCTGCTGTAGCCAATGTGGAAAGACTTTAGTTGAGCTTCCACCTTATGGGGCACATATCGCTTCTTTGCTCACAGAAATTGTAATTCCAACTTTATTTTTCTGGATTTCAGGAGCCCCAGACATGGGACTGCACTAAAGCTCTCTGCAGCCAGAAGTGTCAGAATCATGGACAGAGGTAGCAAGTGGTTTTGAAACGGGCAAAAAAAAAAATTAAAATGCTGAGCATGAGGGGAAGTGGCTGTGACCCCCCCCCCGATTCCTCATTCAAGGGCCCCCCCAAGAAATGAATTTCCTGGTGTAGTTAAATCAGGAACACCTTGTAAAACCATCATGCCTAGAATCTATTCGCCCAAATCGGTTAAAGGACAGGAAGGAGAGAATGGCTGCTACATTGCTCCACAGAAGTCCCAGCTCTCTTACTTGTTTCCGTTGTTAACAAGTTTGCCAAGTCTTTGTAAATGAAATGAGCCACAGCCCACGCAGTTATAAACAAAGGCCTGTTTGCTGCCAAGAGAAAGAGAAAGAGACAGAGCATTACCACCAAGCAACTTTGGATACAAAAAGGAGGAGGAGAGGGAAGACTCCAGATGTCAGCCTGGAGATGTACTGGTTGAAGAAGATGAGCTCCCTGTTATCTCCACCAACCGGGAGCCCTTCTGGAGAGAGATGTCAGGGAGCTCAGTGGGAACCGTAAACAGAGCACCCATGCACAGTTTGAACAACCTCACCTGGCACTAGCTTTGACCTTGGCCTGCCCAGAAAAGACCCTGACAAAGACGCGGATATAGAAATCAGCGCTGACTGACAGGAGCGGGACAATGTAGCGCTGGTAGCAGTTGGCACGTAGATCGAGGCTGTGCAGGATAATCCGCAGGGCCTGAAAGAGGAAAGAATCTACAGCAAGAGCCAATTTTTTTATTTTTTGCTTTTGGACAGGAACATTATGTGTGTTGTTCAAACAGTGTGTTGTTTCATTCAAAAGAGGAACCACAGGAATGCAGAGGACCACTCTTTATTCTCTACCAAATGAGTGTGCCTTAATACATCAAGGAACAGCCATGCAGGTAGATGTGAGGAGTGTGGAGCCACAGCCTGAATTATGATGGGGACATGGATATGGCAAGGAGCATCCGTCGCTGCAGAACAATCAGACTGGAAGTATTGGTTCAGGGCCAGGGAGGGATGGGCCTCTGCTCGCACATCTGGACTCCCAAGCCCTTCATCCCACTCACCATTTCATGGCAGTACTTGGCCTTGATGGACATGGCCCCATATTTGCTGTAGCAGGTCTCCCCGGAGTTCCCAGCCATTACAGCCATGTCGGTACATGTGACACACAGCAGACCTGCAACAGGAACCCCAAGGCAGAAGTCAGCCATGGACAACACAACCTTTCTCCACCGCCCTTCCCTGACCACAGCACTTGCACCTAAGAAGACATCAAGCAATGCAACAGGTTTATGGAGCCAAGGGTTACAGTGCTAAGGCTTGAGAATGTCTGCTGTGCCACAGGGGGCCACATCAGTGCACTGGCTGGTTCCAGCTCTTATATGTGCACAGAGGAGGAGCACAGATAGATTTAGCAACCAAACAGCCCAAGAGCCTACCCATCCTCAGAGCTTTGGGACCTTTGGGAACAGGAACCAGATCATTTGTCAAAGCAAGTCTGTGGCAATCCTAAAGACTCTCGAGACCTTGGGCTTCCAGGGTACTCTTTCACCAATCTCTATCTAAGGTCCTGATACTGCTTGAGCATCAAGAAGGCATAGCAGTACTCCCTTCCTTCATGCATTAAGGCAAGACTTTTCCCTTCCAAAATCCTAAATTTTGTTCTGACATCAATGGAAACCTGCTTCTTCTGACGGGCCAAAACAGCAAAAAAGTATTTGTTACGTAGACTTTCTTGTAGAAGGAGTGAAGGTGGAGTAAAATGGTTCAGCTCAGGAACTGGCTTATTAGGGGGGAAAGACTTTTTTAACTGATTGCCCTGTTGCCTGTTTTAAGATGTGCTTCCATGCATTTTTGGGGTTCCTTGTTCCACAATCCCAGCCCAACTGTATTTTTTGTCTTACTAGGGGTCTTCGCTGTTAGATTCAGATGTGATGGTATTTTCTAATCCACTTACTAACTGAAGAGTTTTTTAAATCACACTTGCAATCTACCTTGAGTCTCAGTGAGAAAGGCAGACTATAAATGAAAACTACAACAGTAGCCAAACAAACGTTAGAAACCCTAATCTAAAATTCTTGCAGAGTCCCAATTATCACAGGACCCCTTTAGCAAAGCGTAGAGCAGCACACAGCTTCTGCCTCACCTCCTTCACTCACAGCCTGCACTGCAGCATCAAGAAACATAGAAGGGCTTCCGTATGGATCCAGGTCAATGACATCAAAGAGGTCTTTTACTGCCTTATGCTGATACATCAGCATCCTGTACAAAAGAGAAAGGCAGGCTAGAAGTATCACACTTTTGTGCCGGGGGGAGCAGACAGTGGCCAAGTTCTCACTGATAATACAGAACACAGTAAGACACACAGTGAAAATGTAACCAGCAAAACAACTGTGTGTAAAAAAATTCTTTTACCTAAACAAAGATAATTTAACTATGCAAACTACTCAATTAAAATAAATTTTATATCATACACACAATTTATAAATACAAAGTCCAAAGCTATTCATATAACAACAACATCAAAATTCAAATTCAAGACTTTATTCTGGTTTGTAACTGCTCTAAACCAGAAGAAAGCCTTGAATAGGTATTTTGGGAGAATATGCCTGAGTTTTGGTTTCAATGATATCCTGTTTTGAGAAAGTGGTTCCTACTTGAAAAAGCCTTGTCAGGCAAAACGTGGAATGACTTTGCTAGCATGCCTGTAAGAGGACCACCATCTTTGGATATCAGTGTTGTGGCTCGGTTGTCTAATTTCAACTTGGAACATGGCTTCTGTTTCTGAAAATTGAAGACACCCAAGCACCTTCAACTGAGTTTTTTATGAATGGGAAGTTTGGTTTTTTACCCTATGATTTGAGAATCTGAGTTTTGATATTGTTGGTATATGGATAGCTTTGGAATTTGTATTTATAAATTGTGTATATGATACAAAATTTTCATTGAATAGTTTGAGTAGTTTAATTATCTTTGTTTAGGTAAAACAAAAATTTTTACATGCAGTTATTTTGCTAGTTCTCACTGATGGCAAAACTATAGCTGGGTTGTACCACTGAAGACTTCACTGGAGGCTTCAGTCTTCTCCCTGACATCTAAATATTTGTTTATTTTTTATGCATAGGGATCATTTTGTATGGAGGGACATTTAGTTATGTCAGCTCCAACTTGCAGTAGTTGCTCAGCCACAGAATCACCATCTCAGTGAGAACTGTAGTGAAAAACAAAGAACTTTACTGTATTTTGTGAACTACAGTATTTATTGTGAACTACAGTAAAGTTTTTCAGTAAAGAAGTGAACAAAGATCTTTTCTGAGCCAGCAACTCAAGTGCAAGAGGTTTTCCTCTACAAAATACCAGTGAAAAAGAGGGCAGGAAGAGGGGGAAATGTGCCTAATTTGGGGAGGTGGCAATGTACCACTAACATAGGAATAGGACAAAAAGGATCAGAGAAATCAGTCTGACCCATTTCTCCAGCCCCTTGCCTTCAGTTTTTGGCAGCATACAGCTCAAGCTGGCCACAAAAAAATGGAAGAATGGGAAGAGAAGGCAGGCCTCTACTGTTCTGCTTAAACTGAACATACAACTGACTTGGCACTCTTGTCCTGAGTTATGCCTAAAGCCCTGAAGAGAAGACCTCTACTTACCGGGCATCTGACAGTCTTGCAGTCACCAGGTGTCCCATGTCATTCAGTTTAATGTTCTGGTTGATGAGTTCAACAGCCTTGGAAGAGAAGTCATTTGCCACCACAGTGCGAAGGCCAGGCACCTCCTTGGAAAACCGGAGGGAACGTAGTCCAGATGCAGCCAAGGCCTCCAGCACTTGAAGTCCATCCTGCGAAGGGATGGAGATACAGAGAAAGGAAACCCATGAGTTCATGAGCTCTGCAGAGGTCCTGCTAAAATAACACAATAGGGGAGCTGGAAATGTATGTATGGAAGTATATGCAGGGCCCAACCTTCCTAAGTCTGAGGCTCAGTATTAAGGCAGCCCCAAGATTCTCCACCATGAAGAAGCAATCACCAGAGGCTCAAAATTCAGACCAGCAACAGCGTGCACAATACATAGCTTTTCTGTCCCTAAGACCAGTTTACATGTTGAAGTCATGGCTGGCTGACATTTGCCAAAACGTTCGAGAGGTTGCCTGGGTCTAGAAAATGCTTCAGCACACATCCTGCTCAGCAGCTATTCTTCAGCTCTCATAATCTTTTTTGAGAAGGTGTCCTAAAGCTTAGGCTCAAGCATTTTAGGAAGATAAAGTTAACGGTGGATATTTGGTGGACAGCTATAAGTAGGAACATCTTTAAGCAGTGAGTTATTTCACCCACTTGTTTCAAATATTGCAAAAATCCCTAAACCTGTGACACATAATGATGAATGTTTTGATTTGTAATATGTAATCACCCTACATGGCACTTAAGCAAAAGAGGCCAGATCCTGTTTTCCAAGGAACATATAATCTAAATGCTGATGCCAGGGAGTAGGGAACAATAAAAGAAGGAAGAGAAGGGAAGGTGAGGGTGTCAAGACAGAAGTGGATTTAAAACAATACAGTCAGCACAACAACAAGATAAGCTGCCATCCTGTGGAGCCATCCAGAGCACCACCGAACTTGACATGTAAGGGGCACGGCACCTGGCACACTTCTCCAACTGCGGCAACTTTGGGCTCCTCATCACCGGTGAGCGTTGGTTCCAATTCATCCTCTTTTTCCTCTTTCGAAAGGTCCACAACCACTTTTGAGACATTCTCTTCCCCAGGAACTGCAACTGGAAAAGAAGGAGCAATAATGGAGACTGAAATGGAGCTCGCACCTGGGATCTTCCATGAACAAAACAAAAAGGTCACCTTCAATAACCAATTCCTAAATCATTTTTGCAAAGGTACGTTCAACCTTAAGTAGAGCAACACTACATTAAAAAGCCGGTCTGGCTGTCTTCCTTGCAGAGATAATGGCCTCCACTGCCTCCATATTTCAGTTCAGCCGCTTGTGAAAGATTGCATGGCAGCCACTTCTCAGAAGTATTGGGGGGGGGGCGTGTCCCAAGACTACACCTGCTGTTCAAATTACACAGAGAACCCTTTTTCCCATTAGGACAGTATCAGGATAGTATCCAGGCTGGTCTTCAGTAGAAGAGCTACATTCAAGTCCAATAGTACTTTATACCCAAAAAATCTTGTTGGTCTCTAAGGTGCTACTGGACTTGCCTCCAGCTCTTCTTTTCTATTAGCCTTGAATCTGATCTTTCAGCTGCAGGTGAAAAAGATGGTTGCAGATGTTTGTTGTACTTTATAGTATTGAAGCAGGATCCAGGCTGAATAGCAATACATACAAGAGCCAGGGGACATACTCTGCTGCAGTTTTTCCCTATTCACACTTATAGGCATGGGTCTTGAGGCAGCTTGAGTGTTCTCCAAGGTTTCTAGGTCCAAATTCTGCCCAGATTCAACAGATCTCATAACACAACAGCAGGGGAGAAAGGAGCAGCAGCCCCTCTTAGTAAGCAGCAGCAACTGTCCCACCTCTTACCAATCATTGGCTATCCCCGCAACACCCTCCATGGAATAATGAAGGAAATAGCATCACTCACTCTGAATCCTTTTGGATGAAAGCTGCAGACGAGCAAATTCTGTAATGACTGCACACCTGCAGGCAGAAGGGCAAGAGAGAGAGTGTGTTCTCTGCATTATAATACACTATGAGTGCAATTTTGTGACTCTGAGGTCAAGATGTATAAAATCACTAAAGACATTGGGTGCCTTCAAAGGGGCCTGTTTTCCAAAATGAGGCATCCAATACTTCATGCATATACTTTATGCCGTGCAAAGTGGCTCCTGCTTTGTGGAATGGGTTGCCTGAGGAGGTCAGGAAGGTCTGCACGCTCCTGTCATGATACAGAGAGTGTTCGGGGGCATTTTCTTAAGCGGAATACAGCTGTAGTAAAATTGGAATAATTTCAGAGGACATTTTAATAAAGGGAATAGGGTTATAGTTTATGGCCCTGTTTATTGTATACATTTCTTGTTTTATTGCATTGTTTTCTAATGAATGTAAACTATTCTTTACATTCCTTATGTCGCATTTATACTGTTTTATTGCATTGCCTTCTAACTTTGTATTTCAGTCTTACTACAATGTTTATTATGTGACTTAAAACTGTTCCTGTTATATTACTAATTGACCTTCTGTGTCAGCAAGAAAGGCACACTGTTAAGTAAATAAATTATGCATTGCTGGCCTCTCTGAAAGCTCACTAGATATGTACCCAAATAATCAACTAGTACAGAAATCTAGTGAAGTAGAACTACAAATCCATATATTAAGTCACAAATGTGTTGCAAATATGTAACTCCAGTTCTCTTAATGCATATATAATCTGTGTATACCTTGAGTTAAGTGATTCTGAGGATGCACTCTTGCATACGAATCAAACAAATTAATTGTCTTGCATATCAGACCAAGGCCCACTTACTCCAGCATTCTTTGCAACAGTCCTAGCAACCAGCAGGCCTTATGTGGTCCACCATAAATTGGTCAGAGATCCATTAGTAGATTGCAGTCTACCTACCCCTCCTTAAGCAGTGGGCCAGTGACTTCTTTCTGGAGCACACAGCATGAAAGCTCAATCTACCAGGTACACACAGACTAACTATGTACCCAAGCAGTTTGATTCTCCAAAGAATTTCCTTCCCCCAAAGAAGCAAAATACTCTATAATTTGTTACAAGAACTACAAGTTGTTTTATTCTCCATTTTCTCCCATTCCTTCTGCACTTGAATGAAGCACCACATTTAGTATAGAATCAAGTCAACTTCCAACATATTCCCCTTTTCTTAGGAATGGCTGCCTGCCAGCTAAGCTGGGTAGTGGTACATATCTGTCATCATACAACCAGTGTCATTACTGATCTCACAATAAGGGTTTGTTTATGCCATGTTTGTTCAGGATGCTCACCCAGCAGTCTCACTGCCTAATTCCAGAAGAGCTATCCTAGTCCCACCTTCATTAAAAAAAAGGTAAAGGTTCCCTTGTTCGAAAGCCAGTCGAATCCGACTCTAGGGTTGCAGTGCTCATCTCCATTTCCAAGCCGAAGAGCCAGCGCTGTCCGAAGACGTTTCTGTGGTCATGTGGCCGGCATGACTAAACACCAAGGTGCACGGAACGCTGTTACCTTCCCACCGAAGTGGTACCTATTTATCTACTTGCAATTTCTTCCTTTCGAAGTGCTAGGTTGGCAGGAGCTGGAACTAGAGATGGGAGCTCACTCCATCATGCAGCACCCGGGTCTCGAACTGCCGAACTACTGACCTTCCACAGCCTTCCACTTGAGCCACCACAGCTCCCACCTTCATACCTCCCCAGTAAATTGTTATTTTCAAGACTTTTATAGGTTAAATAGACTGGACACGAGCAATAAGCCATTCACATGAAAACCTAAGTAGTACTTGTCCTGGATTCAACAGATGGGTGGGTTAACTGTATTAGCCAAAGGGAAGCAAACACAGTTCACTTTCTTTCAGCCAACAAGAGAAGCCTCAGGATGGAAAACTATTCCCACCACTGAAAGAATTAACCCCCCACCCCACTTTGCTATCAAAAGGAGAGTGTGAGGACGTAACACCCATGAAACATTCATAAAGCTAATCCAAGGCTACACATTAATGCAGCAACTCCAAGTCACATGTCCAACCCCTCACTTTCCTTATCACGAAATCAGAGAGACAACCTGATAACTCAGCATAGCAGTAGATTCTAACATTCCATCTTCTGCAAAGTCCAATGGAAAACAACCTGTGCAGTCTCCCCCCATTCCCACTTACGTCAGGTCTCTGTTGAACTCCTGGACGGGGTTGTAGAAAACTTCGTTGGCACTTGGAAAAATTATTTTAGCCTTTCCTTCTGTGATTACAGTCTCACCATTTTTTACAGTCTCATTGCCACTTCTGGAGTCCACTGCAGGTGTCTGAACAATAGTTTGCTCCAGTTTGGAGCCATCGGTTTCCATCTCTTGGGCCCGGTCACTATCCATACCTTCAGTAAAAGAAAGGGTCCTGACTTGAAAATCAACAAAAGGCAGGAGGTTCCAGGTTTTCCAAAGCAGATGAGCTGTTGCACTTCGATGTTGTGATAAGGTGTGTCTCATAAACCAAATCCGTAGGAGGGATTTTCCTGTCATCAGCACAGGTTTCTCATCAAACCATTTCCTGAAAATATAAGAAAAGCTGTTCCTATTACATGTGTCCTGAGTTTCCAGGCACTTCTTTGCCAGCACTTCAAGTGCATACAAGTGACAATCTGTAAGGGACAGAATATCATATACTAGCTTACTGGCAGTTAACTACTTGGGAAGCAGTGTTCCCTCTAAGCTGAGTTAGTGTGAGCTAGCTCACAGTTTTCCAGCCTCCGGATAACACATTTTCCTCTTCGCCCAGGAAGGATGGCTCCAGAGCCAACTAATTTACGCAGCAGCCAAATCGCTCGCTCACACCTTTAATGCCAGTAGCTCACAAAGCAGAATTTCTGCTCACAAGACTCCACAGCTTAGAGGGAGCATTGTTGGGAAGATGTGCAGAAAGCCATGGAGATTATTCTTAACACTGTGGAAAACCACCCTTCATTAATTCTAACTATGAAAAACAAGTGTTCCTTAATTTTTAATATATTCATTTGTGCTTTTGTTGATGAAGTCTAACCTCACAAATATTCCTCATAAATTATTTTCTATATGGCAACTAAATAATTTGCGCTGACCTGGATAGCCCAGGATAGTCTGACCTTGGAAGCTAAGTCAGGTCAGCCTTTATGAAACTTGGATGGGAAGGCAGGCAATGGCAAGCCACCTCTAAATGTCTTGGTCTTGAAAACCCTATGAGGATGCCATAAATTGGCTCCGACTTGATGGCATAATAATAATATGAATATTGCAGCAGTACCACACAATAAACTTGCATTTGCCAACAGGACTTGGTAAGAGACAGCTTCCTGTCTCAGGCTTAGTTCACTCACCAAAGGATGACCTTAAAGAGACCCTTGATTTTGTTCAAGCACATACATTTTAAAGGTAAAGGTTCCCTTGCTTGAAAGCCAGTAGAATCCGACTCTAGGGTTGCGGTGCTCATCTCCGTTTCAAAGCCGAAGAGCCAGCACTGTCCGAAGACGTTTCCGTGGTCATGTGGCGGGCATGACTAAACACCAAGGCGCACGGAACGCTGTTACTTTCCCACCGAAGTGGTACCTATTTATCTACTTGCAATTTCTTGCTTTCGAACTGCTAGGTTGGCAGGATAATTTTTACCTATGAGCAAAAGGAACATCATAAACTAGAGACAATTAGTCTGAAGGCAACTTCCATTATACTGAGTAATCTTGGCTCTGGGATCGTGCACCTGATAAAATCTGCAAGAGAATTGGGGGCGGGGGGAATGTATAGGGAGACAGAAATAGGCTAGCACACTAATAATTGTATGATCATTATATACTTTAATCAGACAATACAGGCAGAGAAATTGGGAACTGATATTTGCAGTACCGCTCCCCAGGAGCCACGCGAAAACCCAGAGAGACCCGGTCCTCCAACCTAGCCATAACCCACCCCCTCAAACCAGTTTCCAGTTCCCAAGAATTTCCTACCCAGAAGTAGCGCCCAGCCGTGACTTCCACGCTTCTCATGACAGCCTATACTGACAGCGCCATATTGAAAATAATCAGGTGACTCCTTTTCAGCCAATACGATCCGCAAAAGATGGGACGCCTATAGAGTCAAAAGAAGAACTCCCAAACGCAACTTAAAAAGCTGGGCTTGTATAAATCCATCGGCTAACAAGTCGGTGTCGTCCATTTCAACGGAATTTATTCCGAAAGACGGATAACTGTGCTTAGAACGCTACTACGAGTATCGTTTATTCCATGAAAAGGCCACAATAAATGACGATGAGCGATGATGATGATAAAAAGATTTGTGTACATTTTCCCTTGAGAATGTCTTGTGCTGGCAGGTGTTGCACTAAATTTATCCTTGGGGAGGATAAGTTTAATTATTTTTACATTTTGGCTGATAAAAGCTACAATCCTGGATACGTTCAAATCTCTTTGAATTCAGAATGACACAGCTGGAAAAAAACCAGTCTGAAAGCGTTCAGAGTAACTCCAAAACTTGTCTATTTCTGGACCTAAAGAAGTTTGCACAGCAGGACTGATTGGTTGCCTACATAGTTTTCAGGAATTTTGAACATTTTGGAATCGTTTTCAATTCTGTTCACATTAATTCCATAAAGGTATACCTAGTGTCTAAGTGCAATTTCTCCAGGCCCTGTACACACCTGATCTCAGCCCATGCATACAATTTTATTTCTGAAATGACATAAATATATCATGGCAGTATGGGTGCAGATAAAACTACTACTTTCTTCATGTCCCCACCCCCATGCTTGGGCCAAGTACCCACTTTGCACTCATACTAAAACATTAAATAAAACCACTTGTTCAGAATAAGACAATGAGTAAAGTGGGAAATATCTCAGGGGAACCCAGCAGCATGCCTCCACATCCTAATAAGATATGAAATCTTAAGTTCAAAGAAGATATTACTCTGCAACTCATAAGTCCTACTTTAACCCCACAAAGTCTATCAACTGCAGCACCCAAATGCAGAGGGCACCTGTACCTTTACAACTTGAGCCTGTGTGTCTTTACTTTCCTACATGTCCTGCTGTGTTCAGTAGGACTTACTCCCAAGTAAGTGTATCTAGTATTACATGATTTGCAGATAGAGTCAAGTGGGTAGCCATGTTGGTCTGAAGCAACAGAACAAAGTTTGAGTTCAGTGGCACCTTTAAGGCCAACAAAGTTTAATTCTGGGTATAAGCTTTCCGGTGCATGCACACTTCTTCAGATACATTGAAACAAGACTTCCACAGCCATTACATATAGGTAACTGGCAACTAACCCCCCCACCCTACCCTCTCTCTCCCTATATGTAATGGCTGAGGAAGTCTTGTTTCAATGTATCTGAAGAACTGTACATGCACAGGAAAGCTTATACTGAGATCACGATTTGCAGTCAGCAAGGTTGAGGACAGCAACAGGTCCCATTTTGGTTGGCATTCCCTCTTCCTCTCCCCTTCCTCCCCTTTTCCAGCTATGTTTCCCCTTACCTCATTTAGGAAGCAGTGACACAGTCTAGAATCCAATAACGCCATCAATGAATTGTTTTTACTTAAACTTTTTAATTGTTTATTTCAATGTATTTTATCACTGTTGTTCATGGCTCAGAGCCCTGGTTACTCAGGGATAAAATGATTCATAAATTGAAATTATAAATAAGTAAATAAATATGACCAAGCTCCACACTGGTTGATTCCTGTAGATTAAATTGTACAGTACTCAATAAAAGCACAAAAGTAGGTAAACTGATGCTATCGTACTTCGCTCGCATTATGAGAAGACAGGAGTCACTGGAAAAGACCATAATGCTAGGAAAGTTTGAAGGCAGCAGGAAAAGAGGAAGACCCAACATGAGATGGATTGACTCAGTCAAGGAAGCCACAGCACACAGTTTGCAAGGCTGTTTACGATGTTTTGGTTGACATTAATTCATAGGGCTGACCTAAGTTGGAAGCGACTTGATGGCACTGAGCACATAAAAACAGGTGGAGCCATTTCTATCTGGTCAGTTGGCAACCTTAAGGGATCCTAGTGCAGTGACTCACTGGTGGCCTTTGAAGTCTACCCCTAAGCCCATATAGAGTTGCCAACTCCAGGTTGGGAAATTCCTGGAGATTTGGGGGTAGAGTTGGAGAAGAGTATGGTTTGGGGAGGGGAGGGACCTCAGCAGAATGTAATGCCACAGAGTCCGCTCACCAAAACAGCCATTCTCTCCAGAGGAACTGATCTCTGTTATCTGGAGAGCAGTCATAATTCCACAAGACCTGGAGGATGGCAATCTTAATTCCCTGCCACCACCCCTGTTTCTTGCTACAGGCCAGGGATACATAACATAAGAAGCTCAGGCAGTAGTACAGAATCCTATAAATGTAGCAGAAAAGGAAGTCACCTATGTCTCCCAAGCCACAAAGTCTCGTTTCCTTTTGAACCTATGTTAGTTGTCATTATTATTGTATATAGTATCATTAATGTTTATGGTGCTTTGCAAAGTAATATTAAAGGTCTAATGCTCCAATAAGCTTGCATCATATTGGGGGAGGGGGAATCTTATCAGACAAAAACACAAATATGAGCAAATGCAGTTAATATATGCCAGCTTCATTTCAGCTGGTTATGAGACCAGAGACTATATACCAGCAGTTTCTAACAGTGGTGGCCCGATCTTACAGTTGCTCTCATAAAAATGGGCAGTTGTGAGGCTGGAACAAGAGATGGGAAGGAAGGGTAGACATTATGCTGCTGTTGTGTATGTAATGTAATGTATTATAATGGAATGAATGTATTGAGCTTGAATCTAACATGGTATTGTAAAACGACCTATCAGAACAAAGGAAGTTCTGGAGGGAAGAGAAATGATTGGTCTTTATGTACTGTATGTGATTGGACCTTAGCTGACAATTGGGCGTAGCTTGCCAAGCCCAGACTGTTTAAAAAGGAGCCTGTTGCTCCATAGTTTGTCTCGTTCTGGTTCTTCTGACTTCGTGTTCAATAAAGCTGTTAATCACTGTTCACCTGCTGCCTGAGTCTTGTATCTAACAGCTGCATTTCGGTAAAATTTTCCATCTGCCTTGTGGTTTCTTTGGAAAAAACATATGTGAATCGCCACATTCACTTTCAATGTTAAGCTCAAGACAAGGAAGGCTCCTCCGAGCTAACTTATCATTGGTCAGCCCTCAACAGACCAATCAGAACGGGACTAATTCCCTGCAAGGGAAGAATGCTCATTGGACTTTATCTACACAACATCATTGGTTGTTATCCGCAAGTACGTTAGCCCGGGAACGTTTAAAAGAAGCCTAGCTCCCAATGTAAAACTATTCTGGTTATGACTTATTGCAAGTGCTTGTTCGTATCTACAATAAAGCTGTTCACTTTGTTGAAATCACTCTCCGGATCTTTGTTAGTGGCGATCTAACATGCCTACTTGTTCAAATCCTTCCAAACATTTGTACTTATGGTTGAAATAAACTCTGTGAATCAACCAAATCTAAGAACTTTTAAACCCCATATCCTAAGTGGATGGGAATCAGGAATATGCTTCATTTTCCCATGGAAATCAATGAACAGAACTCTGCTTTGGTGGGACTGCCCCCTAACAGTTGGTCTGTTTCTTGTCTTGTTTTGGCAACCCAAGTCTAGCAAATATTCAATTCCTGTTATTGGTACTGTCAAGTCACAGCCGACCTATGGCAACCCTCTAAGGTTTTCAAGGCAAGAGATTTTCAGAGGTGGTATGTCATTGCCTGTCTCTGCATAGCAACCTTGGATGTCCTTGGTGGTCTCCCATCCAAATACTAATCTGGGCAGACCCTGTTTAGCAGCCAAGATCTGACAGGATCGGGCTAGCCTGGGCAATCCTGTTCTTACTTGGAGCTAAATTGTACTGAAATCAGTAGGTCTGACATCAACACAAATAAATGTAGGAGTGGGATTTGAACATACCAGTAACACTGAATTTGGTCACCTGACCTTCACCTAAGTTTCTGAGCCTGTAAGTTCAGGATAAAAAAGAGACCAGAATAGCCCATTTTAAATATTCAGTATTGAGGATCAGAAAATGATGAGTATTAAAAATATATATATTTCAGTTTATTTTTGCCATTTAGTTTTTGTCTGTCATTTCATTGACACCCCAGTATAGGACATTGCTAAGTAGCCTGAAAACATTCTTTCCTTCCCAAGGCTCAAGCCCAGAATTTATTGCTTTCTTCTTCTTGTTGTTGTTCAGTCGCACAGTCGAGTCCGACTCTTCGCGACCCCATGGACCAGCTCCCACCAGGCCCTCCTGTCTTCCGCCGTCCTCTGAAGTTGGCTCAATTTCATGTTCGTTGCATCGATGACACTGTCTAACCATCTCATCCTTTGCCGTCCCCGTCTTCTTTGACCTTCAATCTTTCCCAGCATCAGGGTCTTCTCCAGGGAGTGCTCCCTTCTCATTTGGTGGCCAAAGTATTTGAGCTTCAGTTTCAGTATCTGGCCTTCCAGGGAACAGTCAGGGTTGATTTCTTTTAGGATTGACTGATTTGATCTTCTTGCAGTCCAAGGGACTCTCAAGAGTCTTCTCCAGCACCTTTCTTGCCAGCTGTTTATTTAATTAAAACTCTTGTGGGTTTGACTACTTCTAAAAGCCATTTGTTTTGTCATGATTTACTGAATTTATTGCTCTTAGATTTATGGGACATGTCTATGTGATTCACCCCACTGTACCAAGTTTTCATGCTGGGCAAACAGGACAGGAGGGGTCACTCAATTTTATTTCATTCATTGGTAAAGAAAAATGGAAAGATCTAAACTGTGAAAACTTCTGAAATGTGTGTACCTATTTAACTGCATCTTGTTGTACTCCAGATCAGCATGGTGTAGTAGTTAAAATGTTGGTCTAGGATCTGGGAAACAGGTCTGAATCCCCACTCTGCCATGGAAGCTTGCTGGGTGGGTGATCTTGGGCCAGTCACACACCCTCAGTCTAACCTGCCTCACAGGGTTGTCGTGAGGATGAAACCGAGGAGAGAACGAGGCAAGCCACTTTGCCCCCACTGGGGAGAAAGGTGGGATATAAATTAAATAATTATATAAATGTAGACGTAGAGTTTTTTAGTAGGGAGTAAGTTCCATTGCACATTGGGACTTACTTCTGCGTAAACATGCTTAGGATGGCACTGTTACCTGGGCCTTCTTCCCCGAGGCGGACATTTGTTTCCGCCTCAAAGAAGAAGTGAGGCTAGGAAGTTCAAACGCAAACATTTCCCAGCTCTAAGGGAAAGACAGGAGAGATTCAAACTGGAGCAGGAGGGTGGGGGAGGTGGCTACAGCTGGCTCGGAGCTCAGCTAGCCGGGACTTCGAGTGCACCGAGATGACGGCTTGGCTGTGAATCGCATCGCGTTGCATTGGCTCGCAGGCTGCCTCTGCTGCATCCAGCAGCTCGGCTCTCTGCTGAGCCTGCCTAGGCTGACAATGAATGGCTGCCGCTAGTGCTGCTTTGGAGGGCTAGGGGAGCAGAGCCCCTCCACTGAGCGAGATCTCCCCTCTTCTCTTTGCACAGGTGAGAGCCACGTCGCCCCGGCCCCCGCAAAAGACCCCTCCACTCCCGTGTGCCCCCTTCTGTAGGCACGGTGCCCATCGACC
The DNA here is from genome assembly GCF_001447785.1 of Gekko japonicus. Classification (NCBI taxonomy): domain Eukaryota; kingdom Metazoa; phylum Chordata; class Lepidosauria; order Squamata; family Gekkonidae; genus Gekko; species Gekko japonicus. The sequence continues at coordinate 898,248 of NW_015169173.1, forward strand.
ACCCTCCCCCCCCCATCCATCTACCCCTCCCCCATTACCCTGGGTGCTTAAACTTTCTCCACCACCCCCCCTTCCTTAAGCAGCCTCGAAACCTGCCTAGCCCTCCGAAGAGGGAGGGGAGGAACCGCATCCTCCGAACAGCAGCTGTTGCCCGTGCCTATCTCTTTGGGTGAGGGAGGCCGCCTTCAGCTGTTCTCCCGCGTTCGCCCCCCCCCCGCCTCCTCACCCCTTCCGGTATGAACTGCGCCTCTCTGTCCTCCCTCTCACTAGGCCTCTTTGCAGTCTGCAACCTCTTTCCCCTCCTTGTGGGGGCCATCTACCCCCCCCCCCGCGCTAAAGAGACCCCTTCCACTTAGAAATAGCTCCGTGGGCATCTGCTTCCTCCTCCCCACTCCCGGCCCGGGGTCTGTCTCTGCACTGGGTGGCCAGGAGGGTGCGGGCTCCTGGCTCCAACTGTTCGCAGGCCTGTCCGAAATTCCCCGACTTCTCCTACAGGGGCTTTGTCCTCCTTATCGCCGCCTTGTTTTCCCCGCACTCAGCGGCGGAGGGGAAGGGCCCGACGCCGAGCAAGCTCAAGTAAAGAGAGAGAGAGAGAGAGAGAGAAAGTTTGAATGGAGCGACTTGGCCTTTCCAGGCGAAGGCCTTGCCGGGCGGTTGGCTTGGAAACCCGGAATTCGAGGGCTTGGGAGATGCTTGGGCAAAGGTTGGGGGAATAGAAGGGGAGGGGCTCAACTTCCAGCCCAGGGGCAATGTCCGTGTTCCTGGAGGATGACCTTTCAGTGTTAAAATCGCATTGGGACCCAAAACAAAAAACCCAACAACCTTGAAACCTCGAGGAAACGAAACTTCCTAAAGTTTCAGTTATGGGGCTTTATGTGCAGGATGGAAGGCGAGAGTTAAAATGATACTGCGTTTGAGTAGTAGAGGAGTGGGCTTTTAGTTGCTTGGCGGGTGCAGCCCGATCCTTTGCATGTTGATCTAACTGAGTTTAATGGGGCTTGCTTTCAAGTGAATTTACATCGGATTGAAGTCTTGGTTTGCAACTTTTTCCGTTTGCAAGTGGAAGAGGTTAAAGTTGTCAGGGGTTGTTTTTGAAGGGATAGGATCATACCTGTTTTGCTGGCTAATGCATATGATGACGGAAGGAAACATTAGTATTAAGGATTTGGTTTGGATATGACTTTGTTCTCTTAAAGGCATCTCTAGGTTTGTGGGAACTGAACAATGCAAATAATATTTTTAATTGAATTGTTGCCATAAATCTTTTTCTTGTTGGATAAAAAAATAATCTTGCTGATTTTTTATTTAACCTGTCCAAATGCTAAAGTTACTCTGAAAAGTGTTGCTGGTTTGTAATTTGTGGTTTCATAGCAGGGAAAGGTTGCAGTATGTTTCATATTTGGCTAGTCTCTTCAAAAATTCTCTCACTTACTACTATTTTGCAATAAAATTGACTTCAAGAATGGGAGAATGCCATGTAGCTTTGAACAGGTTGTCCATCTAACTTCACAAGTGAGTGGGCTCCCTGAAGTTAGTTTCTGCTGGATGTTACAGGGGTCCTAGGAAACCGGAGTCCCTGTTTGTGGCTGACAAGTACATATATACAGCAGAGCTCTGCTCCAGAGAACACCTTATTGGTAGTTACAGCTGTGAATTAGTGAACAGTGTTATGTAGACCAAAAAGCCACAGTGAAGACCAAAGGTCTGTTAGTTATGATTTCTGCACTGATAGAATCTCATCCCCAAGGAGCAGGTAGATTATTATTCAGGAAGTATGCCCCACTATGATTAATGGGACTTGAAGTAAGGGTTTGTAGGACTGCAACTTTGGTGCAATGTACTGAAATACTAATGCATCAGTAGTGGATTATTTCCTAGAGTATCAAGGTAACCTTCAGCCATGTCAAAAATTAAATTCAGGCGTCTGAATATAAGCTGGTCAGGGTAGGTCTTTTTTTTTTTAAGGAGGGGGATACCATATTTACCAAATCTTATAATTGACAGTAATAGAAAAATGCCATGAAATTATAACTGTTTCCATGGAGTCAAACCATTTTTTCCCTTTTAGGGTTTGGTGTGTATTTGCTGTAACTGAAGCTGTTTTGATTTAGGCAAATAGAAATTTGATCACTGGATCAGTTCCAGTTCAAGAGCCAGTTTGGTGTAGTGGTTAAGTGTGTGGACTCTAATCTGGGAGAACCGGGTTTGATTCCCCACTCCTCCTCTTGCACCTGGCTGGATGGCCTTGGGCAAGCCGTAGTTCTGATAAGAGCTGTCCTTGAAAAAGAGCAGTTTCTGTCAGAGCTCTCTCAGCCCCACCTACCTCACAGGGGGTCTGTTATGGGGAGGGGAAGGGAAAGGAGTTTGTAAGCCGCTCTGAGACACCTTTTGGTAGTGGTATAAATCCAATCTCTTCTTCTTCTTCAAGTGGGAGCATTTACTTGTCATTCACATTATAATGTTATATGACATATCTGATACAATGCATAACACTGATATATCCTACTGTTAATAGTATGCGGATAAACAGAAAACTTTATAGGAAGTTGGAATGCTGTGGGAAAGCTATGTAGGCCCAACAGTATGTTGATCCCGATTGTTTCCGCATAGGGGAAAGATGTAACATGATGGGGGTACTTAGAAGCTTAATTTTAAAAATTCCATCCACTTGCTCATTCCATGCCACTCAGGCCCCTGATACTAGGGCCCTTTTTTTTCTCATCTCAAGGAGTGACATACTTCAGAACCAGGACTTTGGGGGGCTGCTGGACTCTGCACTGCCTGGGATACTGCAAACCTAACCACCATAGAAACAGCTTGACTGGGAAACCTCACTGTTTAATAAACAACTATATATATATATAGACTGCTAGGTCAAAGGTCAAAAAGAATTTTAGGCACTAAAGAGACTGGCAGGTTGGAGGAAACATTTATAAATGCTACTGTATTTATGCAAAGAGAAACCACTATTACTGGACATAATATGTGCAAATTTAAGATATTTATTTATTTATTTATTATTATTATTATTATTTATTTATTACACTTGTATCCCGCCCTTCCCAGTGGGCTCAGGGTGGCTAACAGAGGCCAGATCGTTAGTCTAGCCATAAGTAAAAACATATAAAAACACAATAAAAACATCAATACGAAGACCAAAGTGCTCTGTCCAGTTACTAGTGTCCTAAGTCCAAGATGGTATCCCTGCAGCTCAAGCTGGTACTCTTGGCGTACATATCCAGTGGCGGTGGCATATCCGATCTTCTGCAATGCTAACTTCTTCCTCGAGCCCTGCCTTTTGGGGTATGCCATACCTGTGGGGGGGGGGGACCACCCAACCTTGTGTTCCAGTAAATGCAGTATCTCTTTCCTCCACTCTGCTGCTCACCTTTGCTGTGGGTTGCTGTCGTAAAACAGGTGGCCTTTCCTACCTCCTGTTTTCAGTTCGGGGGGGGGGGAATTGCCAAATGTATTAAAATTGTTCTGGATAACTGGTTTGTATGTCTTCAAGCTTGTGCCCTCTCGTAAGCCGCCCTGAGTCCGCTCGCGGGGAGGGCGGGGTAACAATAAATAAATACATAAATAAAAAGCTTGATTCTGATTTTAGACAGGACTTGTATTGCCACATAACATCACTTTTTACAGTTAAAACTTTATTCTGCCTGGGTAAACTGAATCCCCACAGACCATTTTTAAAATGGCCCCGACTTTAAAAATCCTGGCTACACCCCAGGTGCTGGCTACACCCCAGGTGCTGTCTGAAATAGCAGATACTTGTTATGTTTGAGTGCTATGTTCAAGTTAACAGAAGAACTTCAAAATAATCAAAGCAGAAAAGATTTGGTGTGGTTTGTCTAATTTCGTTTTTCTGTAGAATTATGTTCTCTCTGAAATAGCAGACACTTGTTATGGTCTCTGGAGATGTGATACTCTCTAGTGAGGCTGCGACCCTGCCTGAATCCCACACTTCTGTTCTTGTCCCTGGCTGCTAGGCCGAGTGCTGGCAGAGAGGACTTGATGCAGACACTATGTAATAATTATGCAGATGTTAACAAAATAAACTGTGGAAACATCGGCATGTTAAATACTGCATGTACAGTTCTGGCCGCCTACATCTTTAAATTACAGAACTTGAAAATGATACAGAGGAGGCCGGGATAAAATGCCTTTCCTTTGAGAAGGAGCTATCAAGATAAGCAACACCTAGGTGTTTATGAGTCATATGCAAAATCATGAATAAATTAGCAGAACTGTTTACCTTTTCACATATACTTTTAACTAGTGGGCTCCTTGATTAAATGAATGCATAGCAAGTTCAAACAAAAAAAATTGTCACACCATTCTGTTGATCTGTGATACTGTCTGCTACTGGAAGCGGGACTGCCAACATTAGGGAGGGACAAAACAATTTATGAGTGATAGGAGCATGAATAGATGTTGCCTAAGATACGGCAGTGTGTGTGTCTGTCTCTGCTTAAGGTGCTCTTTATCCTGAAGTTAACAGAGGCTGGGAAGAAGAAAAATGAAATCTACTTCTCTCTCTTAGTAACTTACTTGATTATACTTCCTTAATGGATTTGGAACCTGCCAAAAGAGTAAAGTGTACTTTTATCCTACCAAGACCCTTAGAAGATTTCCAATGTGTTAGAAAAGTATGCAGTAATAATATAGGGCAGTTTAAAGTTCGACCAAATAGCGAGACGGGAAAGGAGGGAACATCAGGGTAATTTTATCTCCTACTGTAAAAACAAGACAAAAGGCTGGAGGGGGGGGGGATGTAAATGTGAAGAAAGATCAGATAGTTTATTTTAGGAAATGTTTGAGATTTCTAAGTGATTTATGCAGTGAAATAAACACTTCCAGTATAGTCTGCAGTAGTTCATAATTATATAAGACCGGCCACGCCTAGCCTTTTTGCAGGCACTACATATTCAGTAGATGAGTCTGACTGACTGGAAGATGTTCTTATGAATATGATGAGGATGCCGATACAGGCAGCTTTGGGGCCTTATAATATTAGGCCAAGGCCTTGGAGGGTTAGCTGCCCTCTTTACAGTGTATCAGTAGGAATTCTTGGTAGATCAGCAGACAATTTGACTCTGCTGTATGAATTAGTCACCAAGGTCTACTAGCTGGATATTCCCCCCCAATTCTTTGCTTGCCATACAGATTTGGTTTCTCTTTTCATCCAGCTGCAAAAGGCAGCCACAATCAAAGTCCCACCCCTTACTCTCATTCCTGTTGATCTTGCTGGGAAGAAGGGAAGGCAGAAGAATGAAACATTCTTGTGCCTGTTAAACAATGGGATAGCAGGTTGACTGTGTACTCAAAAGGCTTATAAAGTCTGCATAAATGGAAGGCCTCATTCTGTCGCTGTAAAAGACTTGGGGCTTATGCATGGAGAGAAACAGAGAACAGGAAGCCAAGAGATTTTAACAACTGCTGGGTTCTGTACCCCAGCTACGGGTGGTTTGGGGGTGGGGAGACTAAATTTCATAACCACCACCCTGCTCTTATAGTTTTGAACAACTTAAACCTTTTGTGTGTTTGTTCTCCATTAGGAACAAGGAAATGAATAGGGACTTTTAAAATAGTTACTTCTGAGCCTTGGAGAGGTTATAGAGATCCTTTTTCTTCTGGGCTTTGCTAAGATCATTGGCACTGTATTATCAGAGCACAAAATGTTTTCTGGCTAGCACTGGTGAGGTTGATTTACATGAGGAACAACCAGCCTGCATTTCAGAAGGTTTATGATCCTCACTTCAGCAATGTATTTAAAGGGCCTTAAGAACCTGAGACAACTTAAATCAGAAACAAAGTTATTTTTTAAAACCAGAAACAAATTTATTTTAAGTCACCAGAAGAGTTGCCACATTCTCTAGTTTTTACATCCATTGGCTTCAATCCCGAGCATTCTCAAAAGTGTTTCGCTGTACTCAGTGCAGCTTAATTCAAAGTGAATTCAGTTTAGGATCAGGATATCAAGAATACTTGTGCTAAACGGACCACAAAATCACCTGTACAAGTATTCTGCCTTCAGCAGAGGCTAGTGAGATGTCTCCGGAAAATTCACAAGTAGGACACTGTGGAGAAAGGTACAGAAAGCTGACTGTCATTAACGACTGGTGACTAGAGAAAAACTGTGTCTGAATATGGAGGCTCTATTTTCACAGTGTACAGCTGTTCCACTCAGCAGAATTCCTTTTGGGAAATAACTTGTCAGACTTGCCACTCTAGCCATCTTGTGACTCTAGTGAAGGCTAGTCACACTGTGGGCTTTAAAGAGTTGGTATTTATCTGGCAGGCTGAATCTGAGTTTCTAGTTATAATCCTAATGAAGGGCCCAACCCTCGGATATCTTTCACAACACACAACCCCAAAGGAGTAAGGAATCGGATGTAATTGTTCTGTACTTTTTGTTGATGGAGGCTCTGGGTGCTTGGTTCTGTGATCCTTAGTGTTGTGTGTGCCTGCTAACAGATTGTGGGTAGTTGCTGTGTCAGGAGACAAAGTCTATCTGGACCCTTTGTGTTGATGGGGGTGGTGTTGAGGGTTGATGCGATATTTCTTGTCTGTTTTTATATGCTCTTAAATACTGTTATTGGCTTATATTGGCTTATAGAGATTTGCTCTCTGACTTTTACTTTAGCCTGCCTCCTGTTTCAGGGCTAGAATGGGTGCTGTTAGTTGAGCTGTCCGTAATTTGCCTTCTGTACCAGGCATGTTGAAAAGAAAAAAGATCTCTTCTCTGCTTGGGCGATAAACAGCTCAACTAACAGCACCCATAAATGTGGCAAACATGAAATTAATTTTTGAAATAACTGGGAGGTGAAACTGATGAGAACATCTCCTTCATGCTCCCAGTCTTATTAGAAAATGGGACATGTTAAGTGTGCTTAGCCACTGTGAAATACATACTGGTTATTTAGGCAGGGTGTTGCCTCACCTTCATTCCAGATGAATATGAAAGCCATTCTGGTACTCTCATTACCACAGGATTAAGTTGTTGGATTGAGATAATTTCTAAAGCAGGGCTGGGTACCAGGGTTCAAAGCTCTAACTCTTGAAGCAGTGTTGTGTGTTCCGTTGAGGAACATGTGATCATTCCTTAGACTGCTTTGCTGTCTGTCCCACAGACTAGAGAAACATCCTGGAGGGGAACTAGAACATGAAATCCCTGCAGTCTTCTCTTAAATCAGCTCAGTCTGGTATGGCACTTGTTTTTGTCCCAAACTGTTTGCTCTGTAGATAGCAAGTATTACTGAATTTTGTCCTTATTTTCTCCATTTGTACCTTCAAGATTGGGAGGTCCGCCCATGTCACACAAGCAGCAGGATGGATGCCAAATAAGAGCAGGACAGCTGCTCTGTACGGATTCAGAAAGATCACTATCCAGCCTTTGAGCATGATTTAAAATTTATTTTTTTAATCACCCTCCTTCAAATCTCAGGCAGCTTCCTGTTCTTGAACTTCCATGTAGTTTAACTATACCCTTATCTTCTTGATCTTTCTCTGTCTGAAATTCCCCCATAATGAGTAAGTAGAGCACTTTTCTTCATAACACAGAGTTCCTTGATCCTTAGGAGTAAAATCTA
>NW_015169173.1:905890-920206 GCF_001447785.1 Gekko japonicus
TCACATGGGGAGAACAGCAAACACAGGCAGTGATCCATGGGGTTTTTCCCTAGCAGGCCTCAGCTTTTGTTCCTGGGTTTGCTCTTCCTTCAATGCATAAATCCTCCCTGGTCCACTGGTTCCATTACACCTTCCCTTCTGAAGAAACAGGGTGGTATCATATGTCTGAGCCAGGTGGCCAGCACATAGCACACAAAGGAGCAGAGGCTTCCTGAGTGACACTGGAACAATGAGGTACAGAGATAGATTTTCTTATACTGAAGGAGTGTGTTCTAGGGTGAGTTGTGCCGTTAGGCCTGCTTGACAGCTGTTGGGTGAGCCCTGACATTATTACAAGCTAATGAACTTTGGCCTTCCTCTCCTGGAGAAGAAATGGTGACATGTTCCGTCTTCCCAGTACTGTAGTGCCGTGTCTGCAAGGAGAGCAAATAGTAAGTGAAGGATGGGAGGTCAGGTGGCGTGGCGCCAGTGGGTGACCTAGCAGCACCTGGTATTCTAAAATTGTTGGGACTAAGCAAGTGTGAACTCAGTTATCAACAACATGCCAGATCATTGGGAACCACATTTATGGGGGAAGTGACAGGTTTTGAGGGAATAATTTGTTTATAATTATTTAAAATAATAATTGTTTAAAATAATAATCAAAAGTTAGGGGTACCCTGAAGCTTTAGTGCCTAAAATAGTGAGGACCATCTGTTAGAACTGAGACCTGGAGTTTTTTTTTTAAAAGTTCTTTAACGTCAGATAACTTCTACCAACTTTATCCTCCCTCTCCTGTGCTGTGTCCATCTTCTCATAAAATAAGTTTTAGGGTGAAGGCAAGGAATAGCCTTTGGCACTTGAGCAGCTGTAACTGCTTCAATATATTGTTATATATAGAGGAGACTAAATCACAGAATGTTCAGCAAGATGCGCATTCTATTAATAATCATGTAGTCTTATTCTAATGTAAGCTGTACTTCCAGTTTTTGTCAGATTAAATGAAGGTAATGGTGGGGGGAGCTATTTATGTATTTGGTATGGAACTCTGTAATCTGGGACAGTTCGCCATGGGAGAAAGCTCTTGTTTCTGATGGCGCTTCTCTAGAAACTGCAAAGGCTGCTGCTGTTGCAATTCTGTTGATGAGGAGCCAGCACTTGTTGTTGCATATTTTCTGGAAATAAAAGATCTAAACCAGTGTTTTCTACTTATGTGTAGATTTTCACTGAAGGCAGACCTGTTTGCTCAACTGAGACCTAGAGAATTTAAGACTTATGCATGCTTATTTGAGAGTAATCCCCATGGAACACAGCCTGGTTTACTTCTGAGTAAGTGTGCATAGGTTTGTACAGGACACTGCTCGTCCTAGGTCACTCTAACAGTCTGTGGCAGAAGGCATTCTAGGTCCTAGGCCTTACTTACTAGGGTTCTTGAGACCATAATATATGTAATTATATTACATATACCTAAGAGCCAGTGTGGTGAAGTGGTTAGGCTAGGATCTTGGAGACCCCAGTTTGAATCCCCACTCTGCCATGGAAGCTTCCTGGGTAACCTTGGGCCAGTCACACTCTCTCAGCCTAGCCTACCTCACAGGGTTGTTAATGAGGGTAAAACGGAGGAGAGGAGAACCATGTAAGCTGCTTTTGGGTCCCTGTTGGGAAGAAAGGTGGGATATAAATACAGTAAATAATGATTCAGTGGGCCTTTGACATAGCCAAGCAAAGTAGGTGAGGGGAGCCAGATTTTAGCAGTGCTCCGCCAACATGAGCAGGTTTCTGATTTTCCCTTCCCAATTCACATGCCAGCATGAAAAGCAGATGTGGAAGCTTATCACCTGAATGAAGGAGAAAATTTTTCAGGTATGCCTGTCATTTCCCTTGCTTGATTGCCTCTGTGTCTGTCCTCACAGGGTTTATTCAGACACTGTTTGCTCTTTTGAGTCTTGTGATAATGGTGTGAAAAATGCAATTTCAGATCTCTGCCAAGATCACCAAGAAGAAGAAGAAGAGATTGGATTTATACCCTGCCCTTCACTACCCAAAGGTGTCTCAGAGCGGCTTACAAACTCCATTCCCTTCCCCTCCCCACAACAGACACCCTGTGAGGTAGGTGAGGCTGAGAGAGCTCTTGACAGAAACTGCTCTTTTTCAAGAACAGCTCTTATCAGAACTACGGCTTACCCAAGGTCATCCAGCCAGGTGCAAGTGGAGGAGTGGGGAATCAAACCCGGTTCTCCCAGATTAGAGTCCGCACACTTAACCACTACACCAAACAAGCTGTGAGCAAGAGCTTTTGGGAACAGTGCAGTAGAAAGGGTCTACAGTTTTTATTGTAGCAGGTCATCTAATGCAAAGGTCTGACATAACCTCTGTATAGAAATAGACTATATATTCAAGTTTTTAATTTCTTGTCCTGCCATGCATGGCTTCTACAGAGATGTCTTATGCTTCAGAAGTTCCTATTTTTCTCTATTTTTCCATGGCGCTGTTCTGATGGCTTGATAGCTTCTGCATTTTAACTTTTTTGACACTCTGGCATTGTATTTCAGTGTTATAAAAATTATAATGTGTACAATTTCTGGTGTCTGCCTTGAAAAACCATTAGATTTGTCTGTTGACTACAAACAGATTTGTTAAAATGATGTGGGGTTTTTTAATATGATGTTTTGTTATAAATATTTTTTAAATCCACTGTATAAAAATCAGGTGTGCAAGTTAATAATTCACTAGGGTATTCATACACTCACTATCGTTTTGATAGACAAATTTGCAAATGATGATCAGTTGCAATTTAAATAAAACCCAGTATGTTTTTTGTCTCAAAGTATGTGGTGGCTCAAGTGGTTAAGACGCTGAACTGCAGGCTGTGGAAGGTCAGTAGTTCAGCAGTTCGAGACCCGGGTGCCGCATGATGGAGTGAGCTCCCATCTCTAGTTCCAGCTCCTGCCAACCTAGAAATTGCAAGTAGATAAATAGGTACCACTTTGGTGGGAAGGTAACAGCGTTCCGGGCGCCTTGGTGTTTAGTCATGCCGGCCACATGACCACGGAAACGTCTTCGGACAGCGCTGGCTCTTCGGCTTTGAAACGGAGATGAGCACCGCAACCCTAGAGTCGGATTCGACTGGCTTTCGAGCAAGGGAACCTTTACCTTTATGTCAATTCTCCCAGTAATGTTACTACTAACCTAAAAAATATTTTGAGTAGTAGGCTACTCAATACTTAATTCTTTCTGCTTAACCTTTGTCGTACCTAATTCAATTTTTGGGTTGGGCTTGCCTCCCCCCTCCTTTTTGGAGTGTACCAAAAATTTAATGTCAGGGTATGAAAGTTATTCATCCCACAGAGTAGTTTTTAACAATATTCTATCCTGAGTATATAAATTACTACTACTTTGCTAACTTACGGCCAGGAGAGAAAAACATCCTAAGCATACTTGGTTAGAAGTGTGTGATGTGAAGTGACCACCTTTGAACTGCATATCCAGAATGTGCAATATCTGTAGTTGATCTACTTGTAGTAAAAAGGAGGACAGAAAATCATAATATTCTTAGGACATGATGCAGTGCCTACCTGTGCAAAGTGCTAGGAAGTCTGTATACACGATCCACATCTAATTCTACTCCTTGCCTTGAAGAGGTATATAGGATGGGCATTATATATACTGTCCATTCCCCTTCATGACCCACCATACTGCCTGTGCACGTACCTTCCTGTTCCTGCTTGTAGGCAATGGGAAGAGAAGAACGACATCAGGATCTTCTGCAGGCACCGTGTTTGTACTACAAGTGGATCATAGCTTTACATTTTCATAGGAGAGGGTGCACTATTATTCTTTTGACTGTTCACTAAACCTTGCATCAGTCTAGTTTCAACTGCAATGGATAAGAAATTTGGCAGAAGGTTTTGTATTGAAGGTCTCCAGTTCTGTTGTTAATGACTTGACAGTGCAATCCTAAACAGAATTATCCTTTTAAGCCTGTTAACCTTTATGGCGTTAGAAGGATGTAGTTTTGCTTGGGATGACCCTGTTAGTCCTGTTGCAAGCAGTGGAGTTAGTCCACTGGCTTCAGTGGGACTTAGTCCTGACTAACTTGAGCTGAAGTAAGGCCATTGTGGGGGACAATCTGCAATGGAATTTTCAAGTAAGAATAAAATCCTCTCTCTAACTTGTGATATCTTTTCAACTGGAGGAAGGGAGCAGATCTGATCTCCCATGATGATTTTTAGAAATGGTTCTTTGAACTCAGGTAACTCAAATTGGTACCAAAGCAAAGTAGTCACCAACGCTTAATGGGAAAGGGTTTTTTAATGGAAATTTTGGGGTTTTCTTCCGTTTCCCCAGTGGGATCATGATTTCCCAAATTTGGAGGTGGCATTGCTTTTTAAAAGATTTTCAGTTTACTGATCTTTACATTGAGGATGTTTTCATTGCCATTGTATTCAGATTCTTATGATAACTTGCAGTTGAGGGGGCGTGGCAATGTCGTGTACAATGGTGGTCGCTTAATCCTTCGGCTCCTTCGGCTCCTCCTCCCGAGACACTTTATTGCTAATAACCACTTCTCCCTAAATCATTAAAAAATGGGTAACAACAATGGAACCTCCTCAGACCTTCCAAAGTCACTGCCAAAATCGCCTCCAGCATTCTTCTCCCTGAAAAAATCCGGATTGGAAGTGAAGGCTGTGGGCACTGAAGGAGCTGCAATGGCAGACGGGACCTCTGTCACCCAGCTAGTTGAGACTGTTCTGAATGAACAGGGTTTACCATCACTGTTTGAGAGAATGGAATTGAGGCTTAAGGATCAGATTGCTACAAATCATCCAGCCGGTAAGAGACCAGTTAGAGGGAATCCAAGCCTCCTTATCACAGACCTCACAAATGGCAGAATCAGCTCTTAATATGGGGACGTTAATGAAGGAGGATGTGAAAAACTTACAGCTTTTTGAAGAGCAGACCCGAGATCAATTAACTGTCTTGGAAGCTTAATCTAAACAACTTAATTTAAAATTTAGAGGTCTCCCTGGGGAAGTGGAGGACTCCTCAGATACTATCAGTCTTCTCTCAAACTGGCTTTCTGCTGCTCTGAGACTTGAACAGGGAGTGGCACCGGCCATTTTGAGAGCCTTCAGGATCGGCCCTCCCATTAGCCCAAGAAGGAAAACCCCAGGGATCTGCTTGTGCAATTTGCGAAGGGGTGTTTGGAACAAAAAATACTACAAGAAGCCAGAATAAAGGGGCATATGTTATTTAAGAACCTAGAGATCTTAGTCTTTCTGACATCCCCCGGGGAAGCTCTCCGCATTCGAAAGTCTCTGAAATTTGTTACAATGTGCCTTCAACAAGCCAATGTTCGTTACAAATGGCTACCCTCAGGGAAACTACAAGCCTATCATCAGGGATCCACCTTCATTGCCATAGACGAAGACTCTGGCTTAGATCTTCTGCAGGCACTCAAACTCTCTGACGACTCAGAACAGTCCTGGCAGACACAAAAGAAAAAACTACAATTCCCATCACCCGCTAGGAGAACAAGCAAGATGGCTGTGCTCAATTCTGCCCCTGAGATGGAAACAGAACTGGCACCTCTTTGAATCGTCCCAGGGCTGGAGGATCAGCATTACATATTTGCCTGTTAAACTCTACAAACTTTTGCTATGGTTAAGGTTGGAAGCTGGATGTAAATCTGTTTAAAAGTTATAAAAAACCATTATATTAAATTGCTGTTTACTGTTCTTAGGGAGGGGGGAGGGAAGAGGACTAAGGTTTTCTCGCTCCTACTTATTAGCAGTTGTACTGGGGAGTTCTCCTGGGATGTACCTAGGGATACAGGTGCAATGGGAACACTGACATCCCAGTACTGCCTGGCTGTTGAATACATATTGTGTGTTTTATTTCCCTTATTTTATTGCTCAAAACAGAAGTATTTGTCTCTTGGATCTATTCTCAGTTTTAGTTGTTTGACTTTTGCACTCTGTTTATACTTGAATTACTAAATATCTGAGGGGTGATGGGGGTACTTAAACTGAACAATTTCTAATACTCTATTCTCTTTTGTTCAAGAATTGTGATACATTGTGAATTAATTCCACTAAATAATTGAATTATTGATTTTACACATCAAGTGGATTAACAAGTAGATATATAAGCACAGTAATAACACGTCTTTTTTATTCCTTTTTACAGTACAGATTAGAATTTTCAATAGATTTGTGCACGATACTTAACTCATTATTTAATTAATTGCTTAATTCATTACAATTCTTTTTTTAAGGATAGTTTGCAACAAACAATAATTCCTCAATACTACTAATAAGTCTTAAATTCCGGTGTCCTTAATCTACAAGCCAATACAGATTTTTATCTATTCTTGCAAATCAATTCTTCTGTTTAGTTGAAGTTTAGATTGTGTTCACCAGGTGGAATAATGAGTTGATCAAAAGGCATTGATATAGCACATTTCCCCCCTCAACCTTTTATATAGTTCAAATAAGAGTTTAAGATTATTTGCTGCACAATTCTTAATTGCTTAATTAATTGCATTTTAATTAATTAATTATTTGGGCTAACCTTGTAACACACTATACTTCATAAGTACTACTGTTATATCTTATCTTAGTGTTTTTAATTTGCAAACCAGAAAGTTAGTTATAGCAAATCTCACATCTTTAAGGTCAAATCACTCTAATACCTGAAAGATGGTGGGGTGTCTCAAGGTGAACTCGGTCAGCATCAGGGGTCTCAATGGTGTGGTCAAGGAAAAAAGGGTGTTGCAACATCTGAAGAAACTCCAACCTGACATCTTATTCATTCAAGAGTCCCATCTACACTCTGCCAAGCAGTGCTGAAGACACCAATGTTCCCCTTGCAATTTCAAGCCACTGTCTCCTCCAGGACCAGATGCATTGTTATCCTAATATCCAGGAATATAAATTTTGTGAAAGAAAACTCACTAGCTGATCCTAGGGGTCATTTTCTTTTTATTAAAGATAAATTGGATGGGAGACAGGTCACCCTAGCATCTATATATGCTCCAAATCAGAACCAAATAATTTTCCTAGACAACGTCTTTTTGCATCTGCAGTCCTTTCAAGAGGGTGACCTCATTGCAGGAAGGGACTTTAACTTTGTTTCTGATGGCAAGCTGGACAGGTCTTTCTCTACACCTCAAGGTGCTCATGCAGCTCACTCAGCCACCAAACTATCTAAACTTCTTACCAAATATCAGCTGCTGGATGCCTGGAGGGCACTACATCCTGGAGAAAGAGACTTTACTTATTTCTCGCCTAGGCATAACATCTTTACTAGGATTGATTACCAACTGGTATCCCAATCCCTACTTCCAACTATATCTTCTGCAGAAATCGGTCCTAGACATCTGACAGACTATGCATGGCTGGATGCTCAGTTTACACTTTTCTCAGGTGAATATACAGACAATGGACTATGGATAAAAACATTTTATTGCAACAGTCAGTGAGGGAGACTCTGAGTTTGGACATTCAAAACTTCTTCAAAGAAAATGCTTCTACAGAAATTTTTCTAATGCTATGGGACGCGATGAAGGTGGTGTTAAGGGGGTCAATCCTTTCGTCAACATCACACCTGAGAAAAGAAAAGGACAGGATTTGAGTAGAAACATTGGACGGGGTTGCACAATTAGAAGCAGAACACAAACGTACATGGGGAAAGAGAATCTACACCAAACTCTTAGCCGAACGAAAGATCCTAGAGGCTTTGGAAACCACACAGATCAGAAAAAAATTGCTCTTCCTAAAACAATGTCTGTAGCAAAAATCCCTAAAAACATTCAGCTTCTTGCATGGTGGGTAAAAGAAAAGAAAATATCTTCCTATGAATGAATTTATTGTAACAGCGATTAGCCAGCAATATAAAACCAGAAAAAATAAATTACAATGGCCAAATAGTAAAATTTCCAAAATTCAGCAAGGTAAAAAGAGCTAACATTATAAACGTTACGTTCATTAAAATATCTTTCTATGTAAGAGCCCTTTGTGGCCTAGAGGTGTTATCCATTATACATCTACAGAAATTGGTGATATATTTGCTACCTTTTATGAAAAGCTCTATAGTTCTACTAAACCTGATTAATCTTCTATCAATTCCTACTTAGTTCAGTTTCCTTTTCAAATCTTCTCTCCACATCTCACAAAAAACTTATGGACAGCCCCATAACTTTGAAAGAATTACAAGACACAATCAAGAACCTAAAGTTGAACAAGGCACCAAGACTTGACGAGTTACCGGCTGAATTTTATAACACCTTCTGCTCTCTATTGGTGGAACCTCTTCTATGTGTTTGTAACAATATCCTTCAATCAGGGAACTTACCTCCTTCCTGGTCAGAATCCTACATAGTAGTCGTTCCGAAACACAACAAAGATCCTGCCGACCCTGCCTCCTATTGACCTATAACACTTCTTAATAACAACGTGAAAATCTTCACTACCATCATGGCTAACAGACTCAAAGCTATTATTATTAATACATGAACTCAGATCAAACTGGCTTTATACCATACTGGCAAATTACAGATAATATTTGACGCACTTTGAACATCATTAACCATAGCAAGCATTCACCAGCAGACTCTTTAATACTAGTGCTTGATTTTGAAAAGGCCTTTGACTCTTTGGAGACTACATACATGCTCTCACTTCTTCAGAATATGGCCTTTGGTGGCAACTTTCTGAGAGCGCTGCTCACTATATATTCCTTAACCA
Organism: Gekko japonicus; assembly: GCF_001447785.1. Classification (NCBI taxonomy): domain Eukaryota; kingdom Metazoa; phylum Chordata; class Lepidosauria; order Squamata; family Gekkonidae; genus Gekko; species Gekko japonicus. The sequence continues at coordinate 914,617 of NW_015169173.1, forward strand.
TTACCAAAGTTTATGTCAGTGGTCATAATTCTTCGACTTTTCATCCTTCTAGGGGCACTAAGCAAGGGTGCCCTCTTTCACCTTTGATTTTTGCTCTCACTATGGAACCACTAGCCAAAGAACTGCATAGACATGACACTTTCCATGGCATTTCATAGGAGGACAGGAACATAAAGCAAATCTCTATGCAGATGATATGACTCTATATATTTCTGACTCCCTTAGATCTCTATCAGCAATCTTGGACATATTGTCCAAATTTGGAGACATCTCAGGTCTTTGGATCAACCTGTCGAAATCAGAAATATACCCAGTTCACCTCCAGTGTTCCCTCTAAGCTGAGTTAGTGTGAGCTAGCTCACAGTTTTTTAGCCTCTGGCTCACACATTTTTGCCTCAGCTCAGGAAGGATGGCTCCAGAGCAAACTAATTTATGCAGTAGACAAATCACTCGCTCACAACTTTAATGCCAGTAGCTCACAAAGTAGAATTTTTGCTCACAAGACTCCATAGCTTAGAGGGAACATTGTTCACCTCTCATCTGCTACAACATTATTCAATGAAGGTTCCCTTTCAAATGGACTGTACACTCTTGGAGACACCTAGGGGTTCAGATCCCTCTAGTTCTGACTAACCTGCTTTCAAACAACTTTTACCAAGTGCATAAAGATATCCAAGGACAACTCCGAGACTGGAATACCTTACAGCTGACTCTACCAGACCGTTTACACATTATTAAAAGCTTTGTTTTTCCTAGGTACCTCTTTCTCTTCAGAGCCCTTCCTATTGTCATACTGGATAAAGACTGGCAATGCACTATTTCTGCCTTCATTTGGGCCTTCAAAAAGTCCAGGTTGAAACGCACTTTACTGAGCAGAGCTGCTTTTCTTGGGGAACTGGATTTACCACTCTTGCGATCCTATTATCATGCTTCTGTTCTCACCAATATTATTCGGATGTTGCACAGAAATTTGACATCAAAGTGGATGACCATTGAACAATCTTATATCTCCCCCTTACTGTTCAGGAGATATTCTGACTGTCACCTTCACAACGACCTAAGAGACTTATTAAAAACTGATTTTTAGCTGCTACATTATGGATCTGGGACCTTAGGAGAAAAAGCTTAGCTCCTGACATCTCACCTTTTCCCACAGACATGCATCAGCCTTGGTTTACTCCAGGTATGGAACCTAAAATCTTTGTGGATAGGGCTTCGGCTGGCCTCACACGACCTGTAGATTTGGTTAAAAATGGCAAGATGAGAGACAAAATATATTTTGACAATCTTATGGCTAAACCCTCTCCTTGGTACCATTATTTACAACTGAAAAATATGATAGAAACTTTAACCACTTCCAGGACTTTCAACAGACCAAGAACTGACATCAAACATATCATCGTGACCTATCCGGAATCTTCAAAGGGCCTGCTTTCCAAATTGTACAAAATTCTGCTGGTTGTTGATAGTTCCTCTGAATTAAAATATCAACAAACCTGGCAATCTGATCTTCAGGTGACCCTCACAAAAGATGATTGGCTGACTATTTGGAAATCTCCTGCACATTCCTCTAAAGTTTTTAACATCTGTATGCAAGCTTTTAAACTCACGTCTCACTGGTACTTTACTTCGAAACGCTTATTCCAAATGAAATCCATACCAACTCCACTATGCTGGAAGAGCTAAACCTGAGCTTCTACTCCGCAATTTTTTGGATCCTGAGGTTGAAGATGTTGCTCGAAAGGAACTTACCTCAATACTTCTGGCAGCTGCTCATCTAACCATCGCCTCGGTTTGGAAGTCCTCATCTCCTCCATCATTGCATGCTTGGCAGGACAAAGTATGGGATCAATTTGTAATGTCCAAAATCACTGACTCTTTACATCGATCCCAAACGGGCTCTCACACAGTGTATTCCAAATTTGTTCTTACCTGGGCCCCTGTCCTGCAGTTCATGGAAGACCACGATCTTCTTCCTTCTGATGTCTGCTACCACACTTGGCTCACCTATAATTTACTTTTTGATTCTGACCACTTTGGGGACCTCTCATGTTTGACAGAGTCTTTTCCCACTGTCATTCATATTCCTCCTCATAAATCTACAATACGCACCATCTTTGGGTAATTTGCTGGAGTTCTTATAGGTCTATGCAGTGTGTATGTTGGTATCTTCTCCTACATGCTCTGCATTCTATAGAATCTACATAGTAGTTAATAGTTTAAGGGTGCTATTTGTACAAGATTTAATATTGTAATTCATTGCTCTGAGACCATGTTCTGCTTTGATGTTTTCATTCTGATTTGTATTGCATTCTTGAACTCAATAAAGTTTGAAAATTGGTGGGAGGAATGACTTGCAGTTTTCCAGACATCGCAGGTTCTTCAATAATTGCTAGCATTCTTACTTGCTAGTAACTTAAATGTGGACCAGAGCTTTGGCAAACAGCAGTCTGTATAATGACTTGGCATGACTTTGTCAACACAGGAGACAGCATTATTCTTCTCCAAATGTCACTTTAATCACAACCAGTCCTTGGTTTACCCCAGAATTCTAAAAAAGCAAAGGTTTCAGTGCTGCATATTCATAGCCTATCATGTGCTCCCTTTGTCAAAGCCTCACACAGTAATACCTCTTCCTCGGTGTGTTTTGTAACAGATGTATTTTAAAGCTAACGGTTGGAAACTTGTTCCTGAGCAGGCACAATAGTACCACCTCTTTAGCCAAAACTGTGTATGTTTAATTTTTAGTGTTTAACGTTCAGCTCAGTACTAAGTAGCCCCCATAGCTGGCAAGTGTGAAGGAATAAAAAGCCCATGACTATTCTGTCCATTTTTAGTAAAAGGTTTCATTTAAATTCATAGGTGTTCTCATCTCTTAACACACATGCTGTTTTGTCTTAAACAGTCAATAACCATGATTTAGAGCCACATGCCCAATGGGAAGGAAAGAGTCATAAGCTCAAAGTTCTCTCCCTTTTTAGATCTGAGAACAGGAAAGCCTTGTTTGATTTGCTGTCTACCTCTGTTGGCCTGTGGCCTATTTGCCACGTCTGTCTTTTAAAAAAAATAGCAAAAGGTGCTGCTTCTGATTAGATTTTGTATATGCTTTCAGTAGTGAACAAAAAGGTTGCTCTCAAGAAATAAAATACATTTTGCCACTTTTTCATAATCCAGTGCTGTCTGTTTGATTGTTGAAGCTTATCAACATCAGGTCATTGTAAAAAAGGGTAATCATGCAAAAACAATGCCATGCCAATATTGTCCTTCCTGGCTGCTAATAGCCACAGTGGTACAGATAAATGTGCCATGTACAAAAGGGCTCATGTGTCGGTGAGTTAATTAAATTGCTGCTCTAGAGTGAAGAAGCCATCTTCTCCAGCACATACAACATCACACTCTCTCTGTATGTATAAAGAACACACAGACAGCACAGTACCATACTAAGACAAGCTGCTGTTACTTGCACACCTGCATACACGTCTTCCTGTTTCTTTCAAGTTCTTAAGTTGGCCTGTTCATTTAGGTTACTCTGAAGGGAACAAGTCAGTCAAAAGATGTAGTAGATGATATTCTGCAGAATCTTTAAGGGTTATACCTATGTGTGTTGTTTGTTGGAGCCATTGGATTCACTTTTATTCTGGGGTGTAGCCAGAAAATTTTGGTTGGTGGGGCAGTGGGAAATCCGGGGGAGCAGGGGAGAGATATATCCCATTGGCAGCCGGCTGGTGCATTCTTACCAACTCATGCGGGAGTGCCGGCCGCACTCATTTGCCTTGCATCTGAGTTCCCATTCCATGCACAGCTTGGTTGCACTTTTTTGGGACTGTAGATTCCTCTCCCCCCCCCCTTCTGCACTAGGCGACCCCCCTCTTGCTGGCTCACTCCTGCTTGCGCCCTTGCTGCAGAGATAGGACCCCCCCAAGCCAAGCTGTACAGTGCCTTCCTTTGCAGCATCGCTGGAGCTGCACGTGGAGAAAGGCTGGTCTGTGTGGGCAGGGAGAGCTGGCTGCTAGCCCTGACCTTGGCTGGTACCTGGCCTGGGAGGAGGAGAGCAGGCCCGAATGCCCTCTCTGCTGCAGAGCGGAGAGCACACCAGCCAGCTCCCCTTCTCCTGTAGCGAGGCAAACGAGTGCAGCTGGTGCTCCTGCCTTTGGGGCCAGGGCTAGTGGGATGTGGCTTGTGACCGAGGGGGCATGGGCCTGAAATGCCCCGCCGTAGCTATGGCCCTGGTTTTATTGAATTTATCTCTTTGTAGGCAAATCTCGCAATTCTGCTATCTGCATATGGCAGATGATATGGGCTGATTTCATGGGGGAGGTTAGGCATGGAAGGCCAGGGCCAGGGCCGGACCGTCACAGACAAATTTTAGGCACTTGCCTAGAGCACCCCCTGCTGGTGGGCGCCATGCTGGCCTGCTGCCGCCTGGCCCGGCCCCTCCCTCGCCTCAAAGCCCCGCCTCCACAGTGTGCTGTGCATGCCACTCCGCTCATCGCTTGGCTGCCTGTGTGCCTCCGTGCCTGCACAGCGCAGCCAGTGCTCCTCCTTCGTCATTGCTGCTGCCCGACCCGGCTGGGTCCTGCCCCACCCCTCCCTCACTTGCGTCACCAAACAAAAGCCCTGCGGCTGTGCGCTGCTCCACTCGCCCGCTGTTCCTCAGTGCCTGTGTGCATGTGCTCTGTCGTGAAGCCACCAAGGTCGAGCACGTGCTGCACACAACGCCCGTCAGCCACCCACTGCCACTTCGCCACACCGCCCACCGTCGTGAACTTGGAAGGAGTCTGTGCCCCCGGTCCCTGGAATTTAAGGTTGGTTGGGCACAGCTGTGAGGGAGAGCCTCCCCACCCCCCAGATGAAAGGGGCTCCTCCAAGCCGCTGGGGCCAGCCTCGCCTTGCCCTTCCCTGGGACTGGAGGTGACAAGTTTGGCCTGCGCTGCTGCTGCTGCGGCCAACTGAGACTCGAGCAAGCCCTTTCCCTGCTGCCTGGGCCTCCCTCCGGGGGCGGGGGCACCCTGTGGCCTTGTGGTGGCGCTGCTCGGGGAGGGGGCTGGCGGTATCTTCCTAAACAAGTGGGGGAGAAGGAGCAGTCCTCTTACTCTTGTGCGCTCTTCCAGTAGAGGGGGACTTCTCCTCACAGTGCAGGATTGGGCCTCCTGTACCAAAATTCTAGGCAAGCACACAAACTCATGAGCACACAATGAATTGCCTGGAGATCAGTTTTAATACCAGGAGATCTCCAGCCACCACCTGGAGGTTGGCTACCATACTAAAAATCATGAGAAATGGGGGAGCTGAACCTTTTTTAAAAACGAGGACAGGGTAACTGCATGCCTGTCAAGTCTGGGAGTTCAGCGAATTTTGATGAACCGGACAATATGCCACCAGAAATATATACTGTCTCACAATTAACAGGATTTTTTAAAATGCTTTGTGATTTGTGTGTTTCTGTTTGACAGAGAAAATCAGAGATTGTATTACTTGTTCTCACAAAAAAAAGAAATTAGCAATTTCAAATGTTGCGTTTTTCATTCTTCCTAAAATGCATTTATGTTTGAAAATTGGTGGGCACACCGGGGGGGGGGGGGCACAAAAG
>NW_015169173.1:920220-957768 GCF_001447785.1 Gekko japonicus
AGCCTCGCCTAGTGTGCAAAAAAAAAACCCAGCACCAGCCCTGGCCATGGCTTGATGTTGGAAGCAGAGCTAATGACCCTTGGGTTGTTGTTTCAAGACCAATACATCTCTTGTCTTGAATTCTCAAGAGACTAATGGAGAGATGCCAGCCTTCATGGCTAAAACATTTATTATCCCCCCCCCTCCATGGCATCCTTAATCCCAGAATTTTTTTAATTGTTTTCTTTGGAAGCTTCTATGTGCATGGTTCCTAATCACATTTGTGAGCTTTTAATTTGTTGTTTCTGTGTTATGTTGCGGGCGTACGGTTCTCTGTGATATATACAAATCTGTTGTGAATATTAAATATGGATAGTTCTATGTCCTCAGTTCAGGAGGTTGAATTGAAGTGGACATCTGGCTTCCCTTCATCCTTATGCATCTATGATGCAAAATATTGCAAGCTTAAATTTACAAAGTGGCTGGGACTGACTTCCAAGAGTTTCCACTGCATGGTTTTCTTGTACAATTTTGGCTGGTTTGTTTTTACATTCTGCTTTCCAAAATTTAAAGCAAAACATTTCTGTCTCCAAAGCCATTTTTAGAGCAAAATATTGATGGGTCCAATTCTGTAAAAAATTTTACTGTATGCGAGCTATAACAACAGTACTGAGAAAAGCTTAGTGACAAAACATATTTTGTCTAAGATTAGAGTCAGGCATTTGTTTAAATGGGGAAAGGATGCGTTGATATATGTTCTCCTGAGATATCCGTCTCCCTGAAACTTCCTCCTCTGTGTGTGTTTCCAGGCGAGGCAAGGAACTTGAACCAGTACAGTTTTGGAGGGCAGCTGTGTTGCTCTGCAGTAGAATAGTTAGATTCAACTCCAGTAGCACCTTAGAGATGAAAAAAAAATTGGAGTATAAGTTGGGAGAGAGCTTTGACTCTCAAAAGTTTATACCCTGAAAATCTCTTCGTACTTTTCTCTAAGGTGCTACTGGACCTTAGCGTGTAGTAAATGCAGCTATTCATAAAGCTGTTCCATAAGAAGAGACTTTACGACAAATAGCTTCTCTTTTTTCTTTCAGCTGTGCTGGTTTTCAAGTCCTCAAACTTGTATTTGCAAAAGCAATTTCACAAGTACCCTTCTCTTATCCCAGTGGACTCCTCTCAATGTTTTGTGGGTGGCCTGCTTATACTTGTAACTTTCTCTATAGCTGGGAATGAATGCATTACAGCTCTTGTGGGTACACAAGTCTATATATCACCCATGTTATGACCCATGGGCCAGGAACAAGGCACAGGACAGCCCATTCTCAAAGCAATGGTAGTATATATTGATTAGTGTATACTTGAGGTCCACCTTAATGGTTATGCTAATCTTGGCACAGCTTCACTCTCATTGTCCAAAGCCCCCCCCCAAAAAAAACTGGCTACTGAACCATGGGAAAAGAACTGTGATATGCTAATAATTTTATCATTTTTAAAAACTACATGTTCATTTGGACCCTACAGTTCAGCTATGTGTGGAGCCTTCATTTGACTGCTGTTCTGTGGTGGAAGGCTGAGTACTTAGCTGAGCCAAATGGTAGGATCCAGTGTGTAAAAGATGATTGGAAGGACTTGGTGGGTTGGATATAGCAATCTGTCAGCGGAAGGCGCTGATGGTCATGGATCTTCACTGTTTTCCTTTCCTTCCAGCAATCTTTTCCAGGCTTAGGGAAGTCCAGGATCACCCGACCCAGTGGAGTAGTAGCAATGTGGGTTTTGACAAGGGGAAGCAGGAGAAATCACCCCCTTTTCTATCAGTGGAGCTTCACACTCAGGAGCAAGCCTTGAGATCAAAGCCACTGAGAACATTGAACAGAATTCTTCATGGTGTATTATCATACACATCAGAGCAGATTAATTGTGGATAAAATCACTCACATTTAAGCAATTTAAACATATACTTGAAAATTATGTGAATGTATTTACAAAATGTATATCCCACCTTTTTGCCCAATTAGGGCATATATGTCTACAGGAATTATTATTGTTCTGCGGATTCTTTTAAATAAAAACCTACATGTTTTGAGTGACTAAAACCTTTTCACAAAAAAACATTTCACTTCCAAAAGAGAATATCTTTCATTAACTTTTTTCAATGCTGCCCAGCACGTGTTTTTTTCTGCATTGGAAAGTTGTTGTTAAGACTTTGGGGGGAAACTGGGGGAAACCAGGATATATTTTTTTTAAAAAAATCCCTTTTTCCTCGGCCTTCTTCACATCCCTCCACACATCTATCCCTACCAGGTAGTAAAAGGAAATGGCTAACCTTCTTCCCCCACCCCTTTCCCTTCCTTGGTTGTTCCTTCTCACTTTTGGTTCTCTATGTATCCTTCCATATTGTTTCCATATATATCCTTTCTGGCTCCTTATTTACTTTGCAGAAGACCTATCCAAGTGAGGAGAAGGAGAGGATGGCTCAAATTCTCCAAATGGAGATCCCCAACTTTGGTAACAGCATCCTGGAGTGCCTGAATGAGCAGCGATTGCAAGGTCTGTACTGTGATGTCTCGGTGGTGGTGAAAGGCCATGCTTTCAAGGCACACCGGGCTGTGTTGGCTGCCAGTAGCTGCTACTTCCGGGACCTTTTCAACAACAGCAAGAGTACAGTGGTGGAGCTTCCTGCTGCTGTGCAACCACAATCCTTCCAGCAGATCCTTAGCTTCTGCTACACTGGGCGCCTCAGCATGAATGTGGGTGACCAATTCCTCCTAATGTATACAGCAGGTTTCCTGCAGATCCAGGAGATTATGGAGAAGGGGACTGAGTTTTTTCTGAAGGTCAGCTCACCCAGTTGTGACTCCCAAGGCTTGCACACTGAGGAGGCACCTTCGTCCGAGCCACAAAGCCCTGTGGCACAGACGTCTACCTGGCCCTCTGGCAACACGCCCCTGCCCCTGGTCTCTCGCGTAAAGACTGAACAGCAGGAGTCGGACTCTGTCCAATGCACATTTGTGGTTAAGCGGCTCTGGGAAAACAGCCAGAAAGAAGGGGGAGGTGGCGGTGGCAGTAATGGGAGCCGCAAAATGGCCAAGATCTCCTCCCAGCAGGAGCTGAGTGGGGGTAACCGGCAGTCCCAGCAGCCGTCCCAGCAGCAGCAGCAGCAAGCCCAGCAGCAGGGAGCGCTATCTGGAGGAGGTGGAGGGGCAAATGTAGTCAGTGGCCCCAGTACGTCAGACCAGACAAGCCCTGGCACCTCCAGTGCCTATACCAGCGACAGTCCCAGCTCCTATCATGAGGAAGATGAAGAGGAGGATGCTCCTGAGGAAGGTTCCGATGAACAGTACCGGCAGATTTGCAACATGTACACTATGTACAGCATGATGAATGTAGGACAGACTGGTGAGTACCAGGCAGAAAATGGTGATGGGTGATATTCCTGTTCCTTCCTCCTTAAAAGAGTACAATTATTCAAGTTGTCTGCCCAAGTTTTCCAAAAAAATTCTGAGCCAGTTCCAGCTATGAGAGCTTGGAAATAATTGTGATACTTATGATAAATGGACCCTGGCTTACAAAGGCTTCTATCACAATAAATTTGTTAGACTGTAAGGTGCCTCAAGAGTGCTGTTTTGGCTGTAGCAGTCTAACACAGTGCTTGTCATAGAGCTTGATCTGGTTAGTCTGTGGGCTTCTTCAAATATTCAAGTGGAAGTATTTGTTGAGTGTCCATATCTAACCTGAACACAGGCTGCATGACTTTTTCACATGTATATGTGAAACATAGAAAGGAGGCGTTTCTAGGCAAATGCCAGAAGCTTTTGGCCCAGAATGGGGGAATTACAGTGCTTGGTTTTAAGGGTAAACATAGATATAGTGAGCATAAAAGAAACCTGGTGGAAGGGAATGAACCAATGGGAAAGGGTAATCCCTGAATACAAAATGTATAGGAATGACAGGGAAGGGTATACTGGAGGAGGTGTTGTTATGTAACCTTAAAAGGGTTGACTCTGTCACGGAATCACTGTGGGTGACAATACCAGGTCCCAAAGGTAATTTAGTGCTGGGGACGTGCTATTGGCTCCCTGACCAAAATGCTCAGGGTGATCTTGAGATGGAAAATCAGGGAGGCATCCAAAGGAAGAGGGAGTTGTAATAATGGGCAATTTGAACTACCCTCATACTGACTGGATAAATGTGTGTTCTAGGCATGCCAAAGAGTAAAATTTCTAGATGCCTTAAATGACTGTGTCCTAGAACAGCTGGTCATGGAACTGACCAGAGGGGAAGTGATGCTGGACTTAATCCTCATTGGTGCTACTCAGGACCTAGTGCAAGATGTGGAGGTGGCTGAACCAATTTGAACCAGTGATCACAGTGGCATAAAATTTATATATGTAGGAAAGTGTCAGAAAACTCTCAACACTGTCATATTTGATTTCAAAAGATGAAACTTCTCTAAGATGAGAAATCTGGTGAAAAAGAAGTTGAGGTCACCAGCATGGTGAACAAGCAGGGTGAGGAAGTATTAGAGTAAAAAAAGGCCTCCTTTAGAAACTGGAAGGCTTACTCAAACAAGGCAAACGAAAACCAACACAAACTTGCACAAAGGGAATGCAAGCAGATATTAGAGAAGCAAAAATGGATTTTGAGGAGCACATCACTAAAAGCATAAAAACCAACAATAACTACATGAGGAGCAGGGAAGCAGTTGGACCACTGGATGACAATGGATTAAAAGAGTACTAAAGGAGGAGGAGCTGTGGTGGCTCAAGTGGTTAAGACGCTGAACTGCAGGCTAGGTCAGTAGTTCAGCAGTTCGAGACCCAGGTGCCGCATGATAGAGTGAGCTCCCGTCTCTAGTTCCAGCCCCTGCCAACCTAGCAGTTCGAAAGCAAGAAATTGCAAGTAGATAAATAGGTACCACTTCGGTGGGAAGGTAGCAGCATTCCGTGCACCTTGGTGTTTAGTCATGCCAGCCACATGACCACGGAAACATCTTCGGACAGCGCTGGTTTTGAACACGGAGATGAGCACCGCAACCCTAGAGTCGGACTTGACTGGCTGTCGAGCAAGGGAACCTTTACCTTTAAAGGAGGACAAGGCTATTGCTGACAAGTTAAATGAATTCTTCTCATCTGTCTTCACTGCTGAGGATATAAGGCAATTAACCTGCTCCTGAATGGACATTTTCAGGAGGGGAGGATGTGGGGCTTAGGCAAGTAGCAGTGACAGTAGAGGAAGTTCTAGAACTTATAGACAAATTTCAAACTAACAGATCACCTGGACTAGATGGTATCCATCCTAGAATTCTTAAAGAACTCAAATGTGAAATTAACTAAGATATGCAACAGGTCCCTTAGATCAGCCTCTGTACCAGAGGACTGGAGAGTGTCCCATATAACACCCATTTTTTAAAAAGAATCTGGAGGGATCCAGGGTATTACAGGTTGGTTAGGGTAACATCTAGGTACATTGATGGAAAGCATTATTAGATAAAACTGTCAAACATACATATGGCAAGCGATCCCAACTTCATATAGATACTGATGGGATCTGAGCCAGCAGCAGCATACCAAGAAAGGGACCTTGGGGTTGTAGTAGATAACGTGATGAAAATGTTGATGGACACCCCCCCCCCCCATGCAGCTGCTGTGAAAAAGGCAAATTCCATGCTGGTCATAATTAGAACAGGAACAGAGAATAAAACTGCCACTGTCATATTGCCATTATATAAATCTATGGTAAGACCACAATTAGAATATTGTGTACAGTTTTGGACACCACATCTGCCAAAGCATATTGTAGAGCTTGAAAAAGGTAGAGAAAAGAGCAACCAAAATGATCAGGGGACTTGAGCAACTGCCCTATGAGGATTGGTTAAAATGCTTAGGGCTGTTTAAGCTTAGAAAAAAGGCGAGTAAGGGGAGACATAATAGAAGCTTATAAAATTATGCATGGCATGGAGAGAGTGGACAGAAAGAAACTTTTCTGCCTCTTCCATAATATTAGAATCCGGGAACATCCACTGAAGCAAAAGGGCGAGAGATCCGGACAGATAAAAGGAAGTGTTTTTTTCACACAGTGTATTGTTAATTTGTAGAACTTGCTGCCTCAGGATGTGGTCATGGCCGCCAGCTTGGAAGGCTTTAAAAGGGGAGCGGACACATTCATGGAGGACTGGCCTGTCAGTGGCATGATTGATGTCTACATCCTCCAATGCCAGAGGTCGCATGGCTCTTTATATGAGTTGCTGGGGAGCCCAGGCAGGAGGATGCTGTTGCAGTCTGCCTGTTTGTGGTCTAGCTAAAAGTAGTTGATTGGCCACTGTGTGAACAGAATGCTGGACTAGATCAGACTTTGGTCTGCTCCAGCATCACTCTTCTTGTGTTGGAGGGAACTGCAGTTGGCTTTGACTATCTGACGTGTTCGCATAGTATACAGGTCATTGTAAAGACCATTGAGATAATGTGTGCAAAACACTTTGGCCCCTTGGGGGGGGAAAGTCATATGAATATGAAATACTGTGTTGACCTCAATTTCTAGAAAGGTAGTTCTGTTAGTCTGCTGTGGTGAAAGCAGCAGAGCCTAACTGGACCTTTAAAAGCTGACAGATTACTGTTGTGCAAACGTTTGTACAGCAGAGGCTGCTCTGGCTCAGGAAAACTTATGTAACAATAGATTTGTTAGTCTATAAGGTGACACAAGACTCTTTGTTGTTTTTATGATGAACACCAGGGTCATGCTTCAGATAAGCAGAGTGGACACATAAAGCATTCAGTCTGTAGGGGCTGTCAGTCTTTTTGCCACTTGGTAGTATTGCATGTGGGCAGGATGAGGTGAGGCATGTTGAATTAAGGCCTTTTTCATGACTGGCGTTCCTCTTAGTAACAGCAGTACAGAGCTCTTCCCACTCTCACCTGTTTAATGCTTTTTAAATGGAATGTGAGTCGAGGCATCCTGAGTTCTGTCCACGGGGGCCGGGAATGTCCATGACTTGCATAAACATTCCATTTAAGAATGTGAGGCTTTGGTGACAAATTTACAAGCTTTATAAGTGTCTTCCTGGCTAGGTCCCACTCGCTTCCCTACTGTTTATCCCTGTTCTCTCTCTGTCCTCCCACTCTGCCTGCCCAGCAGAAAAAGTGGAAGCTCTGCCAGACCAGGTGGCATCAGAGTCTCGGAACCGGATACGAGTGCGGCAGGACTTGGCTTCGCTGCCTGCTGAAATCATCAACCAGATTGGGAACCGGTGCCATCCCAAGTTGTATGATGAAGGCGACCCTGCTGAGAAGTTGGAACTTGTGACAGGTAGGATCCTATGCCTTCCCCCATTAAGGTAAAATGCATGCATGCATTTCTAGCCAGCTAAAGTTAGCAAAAATAGTCTGAGTAGGTTTTTGACTGGTTGAACTAGGTTTTGATGGTACAAAGTAGTTGTAATTTATCCTATATCAACTGTATCTTCTTCGTGGTCTCTGTGCATCACACCTCTGGGATATAGTTGTGCCTGCGCCAACCCCGATCGGTAGAATTGAAAGCAAAGGGCATTTTTGTGCCTGCTCCCCCATCACGTACAGGACTCCTGTGCGCATGACTAGGGGAGGGACATGACAATCCCGCCAGTTTTTCTTCTGACCGCCGCACTGTTAGGAACCTCTCTGCATCGGTCGGTAGTTTTCATTTTTCTTCCTCTTCTTCTCCGGCCTTTCGGCCCAGCTCTCTTCTCTATCGAGTATCTACAAAAACATTGTGGACTGATTAACGTTCTGAGTGAGTACTCTGCCCCAGCAGACTCCCTCCACCCCCTGGCCCATGGCCAAAACGTGGGGCTTCTTCAAATGGTGTTTGCGGAGCGGCAGTAAGAGTGCCCCCCCCCCAATGGACACTCCCTTTGTCTCCTGTGCCTTGGGGAAGCCCATCGAGTGGATTCCTGCACTCACTGTTCTAAGTTCTCGCACACCTCCGGGTGCTCAGAGGATGAAAGTCCAGTACATCCACCGAGCCCCTCTCCACCGCAGAATGTGGCCGAGGACCTCCCGATTTCCCCCTCTGAGGACTTGAAATCCTATGGGGAATTCATAAAGCGCATGGCTAATACCTTGACTTTGTCGACAGTACAGCCCCCGCCTACCGTTACCGACTCCGTTTTCAGTATTGTCCATGGACACATCTACAGCAGTGGCCCTGCCCATGACATCGGTCTTGCTGCAAGCCACCAAAGCATCGTGGACCCACCCGGCTTCCTCCCCATTTCCAGTCACAGGATAGACCACATGTATAAGGTCCAAGAGGCAGGTGCTGAGTTTTTATTTACTCATCCCGAACCAAATTCCGTAGTAGTCAACTCGTCTTCTAAGGGCAGACATACCCATTCCTCCCCTCCTGACAAGAAAGAAAAGAAGCTTGACTCCCTCGGAAGGAAATTTTACTCTGCTGGAGCATTAGGTATTAAAATCTCCAACTACACCGCCTGTATGGGCAGTTATCAATATGCCCTTTGGGAACAGTTAACTGAGTTTATAGCGGCCCTCCCTGAGGACCTCAACCATCAAGCCAGACGTATACAGAAAGAAGGCATGCTTCTGGCCAAACATCAGCTTAATTTGGCCAAATATAATCTTGACGTAGTGGCTAAAACACTTGCCTCTGCTGTCGCCCTCTGGCGACACGCTTGGTTGCATTCTACATCACTGAAACAAGATACTAAGGCCTTTGTGGAAGACCTCCCTATTGAGGGTGAAGGCTTATTCAGTTCCACGACAGACACTGTCTTACAGGATCTAGATAAGAGTATTAAGACATCACGGAACCTTGGAGTCTCTCAGGCTTCTCGACAGACCAGGCCTAAATCCTGGAATAAAATGTGGTCCCGCAAATCCTCACAAAAATCATCCCCCGAGACCCAATGGCAGAGGTCCCCAAGCACATCCTCATGCCCTTATGGGAACAAGCCTTGCTTTGTGCCTTCCACACAATCCAGAACCAAAGCTCCTAAGACTCCCAAGCAGAGTCTTTGACTCTGCCCCGGTTCTCCAATTGCTTCAGCCCACTCGTCTCCATCCTTACCTGTCTGCATGGAGGCGGATAACATCGGACAAGTGGGTTCTATCGATCGTCCTGGAGGGCTACCGCATAGAATTCCTGCAGACCCCTCTAACCTCCAACTTGGTCGTTACTCTGCAATCCAGCACACTCCTGAAAGAGATTGAAAACTTGCTACACAAAGACACCATAGAACCAGTTCCAACTTCACACCAGTGCCATGGCTTCTACCCCCACTATTTTATGGTCCCCAAGAAGGACAGAGGCCTCCGCCCTGTTATGGATCTCAGGGACCTCAATCGTTTCATTCAATACAAGAAGTTCAGAATGACAACTTTGCAGTGCATCCTTCCTGTCCCCAAACAGGGAGCATGAATGGCAACCTTGGACTTGCAAGATGCTTATTTTCATATCACAATCCATCATGCTCACATAAAGTTTCTCTGTTTCGCAGTAGGAGAGCACCATTATCAGTACAAAGCTCTCCCGTTCAGGCTGTCCACCGCCCCCTGGGTATTCACCAAAATGATGGTGATTGTGGCCGCACACCTCCATCTTCAAGGTATACACATCTTCCCGTACATAGACGACTGGTTGCTGGTAGTGGGTTAGGAGTCCACCCTCCTTCGCCACATTGACCTTGCCCTGGAATCCCTGAACCAGTTGGGGCTCTGCATGAATCACAAGAAGTTGATGCTTCGTCCATCCCAGACTGTCCAGTTCATTGGCTTGATCCTGGACTCCAGAGTATGCAGAGCTTTCCTCCCCCCCCTCCCCCAGCGAACCCAAGACATCATCGCCCTTATCCGGCTACTTCGTCAGTACAGGGAAGCCTTGGTGAAGCAACTCCAATATCTCTTGGGACTGATGGCCGCCATGACTTCAGTGATCATGTTTGCCAGATGGCGTATGAGACCTTTTCAGCTGTGGTTTCTAAAGATGTTTCAGCCTCAGCGTCACCCTCAGTCCCAGTGTTTCACTCTCCCGCCTTGGGTTCTAACCTCCCTCAAAGGGTGGGAAACCCCCCAAAACTTACTGGCAGGGGCACCCTTTCCCCCCCCCCATCAGTGACAATCACAACAGATATGTCCCTCTGGGGATGGGGAGCACACCTGAACAGACTGTGTGTAGGAGAGGCTTGGGAGACCTCAGTGGCTCGCCAGCATATAAATTTCCTAGAGCTTCTAGCCATCTGGTATGCCCTCCGGTCCTTCCTACATCTGATAGCCCATCAGACGGTAGCAGTCTTAACGGACAATACCACGGCTTTGTGTTATGTCAATTGCCAGGGTGGCACAGTGTTAAGAAGCCTTTGCAGGCTGGCTTTAGAGATTTGGGATGAATGCCAATCCTGAGGCGTTTTGCTGGTAGTGGCTCACCTACCTGGTTCCCTCAATGTAACTGTGGACTTCTTGAGCAGATGGGGAGCGTCTCTCCACGAGTGGGAACTCAACCGGAAGTATCTCCAACCAGTATTCGACAGGTGGGGGCATCCGGACATGGATGTCTTTGCTACACGGCAGAACAAAAAGTGTTGCCTATTTTGCTTAAGGGTGGGGATGGACCCCTTATCTCCAGGGGATGGTCTCCATTAGCCCTGGTCCCACCAATACCTATACCTCTTCCCATCGATCCCTCTACTCACCAGCAATGTTCCCTCTAAGCTGTGGAGTCCTGTGAACAAAAATTCTCCTTTGTGAGCCACTGGCATTAACGTTGTGAGCGAGCAATTTGTCAACTGCATAAATTAGCTTGCTCTGGAGCCATCCCTTCCTGAGCGAAGACAAAAATGTGTGAGCCAGAGGTTTAAAAACTGTGAGCTAGCTCACACTAACTCAGCTTAGAGTGAACACTGCTCACCAGAGTGCTTCTTCACAAAATAATTACAGAAGCCCCTCACTGCATCCTCGTGACCCCATGGTGGCCCAGGCAACACTGGTTTCTCACTCTGCTCCATCTATCCAAGGGCTCCTTCATCCATCTTCCGACGGTGCCGGGCCTTCTCCTTGCACAGGAGGACATGGTGCTCTATCACGATAGCCCGCATCTCAAGCTTATGGCGCGGAAGATCCTGTGAGGTCTCTACGAGACAGGATGGAGCATGTTTTGTTGAACTGTCGTAAGCCATCTACTCGAAAGTCCTACAAAGGGAAGTGGGAAAAGTTTCTGTCCTACCTTACTGAGGTTGGCCTCCCCCCTCCCCCAGATCTGGTCGCCATTTGTAGTTTTCTCCTGTCCCATTTGGACCAGGGCCTCAGCTATACATCTGTGAGAGCAATCTTGACAAACCACCCCCCGATTGATGGCCATTCCATGTTCACTCACCTGTTAGTCAAGCGTTTCTCACAAGGACTCATCTGCCTTTTTCTGCCATCTTGACTCCCTACTCCGGCCTGGAACTCACCTTTCTTGTTGACCAAACTTACCAGTAAGCCTTTCGAACCTATGGCTACATGTAGTTTGCAGCTCCTGTTGTGGAAAACAGCCTTTCTGGTAGCCATAACATCCGTCAGGAGGGTGAGCGAGCTGTCGGCTTTGCGCCACGATCCGCCCTACCTAGTTTCCCACCAGATGGGTGTCACGTTGGCTCCGGACGTCTCTTTCCCTCAGAATAGCCGTATTGCACTCCTGACCAATGGCCCCTATGTATCCAAGTGGTCACAGGCTATAACTTTTAAAATACGCTCAATTGGCATTGACCTGGACATCTTGGAAAATCAAGATGAGACTTTTATATACTGGATGATTCGTAAAAGAATTTGGGGCATCGAAGGCCAAACAATTAAGGCTGGTGCCGGGGGCCCTTGTTCCCCCCTCTCCCTTGGCCTCAGATATGCACCAAATAGTATGGCCCAATACTTCTCTAATCTGGTGATCCCGCTGCAACGCAGAGCCCTTATGCTGGCCAGATTCAATGTTTTTCCCTCATCCTGGCTCTCAGGTAGATATAGAGGCATTCTGAAATGCGACAGAATCTGCAAATGCTCACTTAGAGAACCCGATACCTTAGATCATACTCTGCTACGCTGCCCCTTCCATTCATATCTCTGACTGTTTACTGAGTAGGATCAGTTCTGATAATGCAATCAGCTTTCTCCTTGCTGATAAGACACCAGAAGTGACTGTACAGATCGCTGAATTTTTGTCTAAAATTTAGGTAGCAAAAAACTGTTCTTAAAATTGTGTGTTCTAAGATTTATAGATGTAATTTTAGCTTGACGAAGTTCTTATCTTACTGATTTTATATGCCAGTAAAGGTTTTTGTATTGCATTGTATTGTCTCTTTCCTTCCTAAGGTCGTTCCGTAATTTCATGTACAAGCGGACATTGCTCTCCCAGTTTGGTGTAGTGGTTAAGTGCGCGGACTCTAATCTGGGAGAACTGGGTTTGATTCCCCACTCCTCCACTTGCACCTGGTTGGATGACCTTGGGCAAGCCATAGTTCTGGCACAGCTGTTCTTGAAAAAGAGCAGTTTCTGTCAAGAGCTCTCTCATCCCCACCTACCTCACAGGGTGTCTGTTGTGGGGAGAGGAAGGGAGAGGAGTTTGTAAGCAGCTCTGAGTCTCCTTTGGGTATTGAAGGGCAGGGTATAAATCCAATCTCCTCCTTTTCTTCTTCTCCTCCTTCTCCTCTTCCCCCCCCCCCCGGTGTTTTTTCCTGACCCTCGGGACAATTTGGAGCGCCGCCTCCACACACTAGATGTGAAAAGGGCTTTGCTCTTCTACCTGAACAGGAGGACACGGTCATTCCGTAAATCTCCCTCCCTGTTCGTCTCCTATGCCATGCCCTCGATGGGGACCAAACTGTCATCACAGTGGCTGTCCAAGTGGACTGCGGAAACAATCAAACTTTGTTACCTATTAGCAAAGAAGCCCCTTCCAGGTATGCTTCGTGCGCACTCCACACGGGCGATAGCCGCCTCCACAGCCTTCCTGAAGGGCACGTCGTTACATATCTGCAATGCAACAACTTGGGGCACACCTCACATGTTTGTGAGACACTATGCCCTTGATGTACATCTTCATCAGCGTTCTGTGGTGGGATGGTCTGTGTTGCAGTCGGTGTGCATTTGAGGACCTCCAGTTCCCTCCTCCAGGTAGGTGTGGGTTTTTTTGCTTGTTACTCTCCCAGAGGTGTGATGCACAGAGACCACGAAGAAGATAAACAGGTTGCTTACCTGTAACTGATGATCTTCAAGTGGTCATCTGTGCATTCACACCACCCGCCCTTCTTCCCCTCTGCTGCCGGTTCTCTAACTTATTTCATGGCTGATGACAGCGGTCAGAAGAAACTGGTGGGATTGTCATGCCCCTCCCCTAGTCATGGGCACTGGAGCCCTGCACGTGACCGGGGAGCAGGCGCGAAAAGTCCCTTTGCTTTCAATTCTACCGATTGGGTTCGGCACAGGCGCACTATATCCCAGAGGTGTGAATGCACAGATGACCACTCGAAGATCCTCAGTTACAGGTAAGCAACCTGTTTTTATTCTTTCTCTCTCTAGGTGCAGGGTAGAGTTGATTATTAGCCTACAAGATTTTGGTACTTGGAAGGCAACTACTATGTGCTGTATTTCCTTAAAGATCCATCAGATTTAGGATTTCCCGCTCATATACAGAACTCGGTCATGCAGTCCCACACATCTTATGATGGCAAGCAGTAGACATGAAGGCAAGGCTAGTTAAATGGCAAGGTGAAGTTAGAAAGCAGTGTGGCATAGGAATGGAGTTGGCATTGTGGGTGGGCTTAAATGCATGGCCTCAGAGACTGGTTAGCCCTTGGGGAATAGCATACTCAGTGCAGACCAGCTTCCAGCCATTCTGCTTGACATTCACAGCTCTAGGTAACATTTTTTTTAAAAATGAAGCCTTGTTATACCTTGTGGTGCAAATGCTTTGTATTACCTGAGAAGACTTAATTTCCTCTCTTTAAACACTGTAAAGGAAACAAAGGCAGAACACTGAGCTCAGGGGACATTGGTTTCCTTATTAAAATAATAATAATAAAAAATTGATCGCTCTTTCCCACACACCTGTGGGCTCAGAGTGATTTACAGATACTCTTTGACAATTGGACTAACAATATTCGTGGGGGATAGGGAAGACAACATACAGCATTTTTAATTATACACACATTGCAGCTAGCCGGGGCTTCATCTGCGGCCTTGATGCCTTGCTTATAAGTTAACCCACTTACTAAGAACGTAAGAACATAAGAGAAGCCAATGTTGGATCAGGCCAATGGCCCATCCAGTCCAACACACTGTCACACTGTGGCCAGGACACTAGGAGCCCTCCCACTGTCCCGTCCCGTTCCACCCCCCCCGCGCAGGCACCAAGAATACAGAGCATCACCTGCCCCAGACTGAGAGTTCCTATCTATACCTTGTGGCTAATAGCCACTGATGGACCTCTGTTCCATATGTTTATCAAACATATTGAGTCAGGAAGCGGAGAAAGTTGTTTCAGCAGCCACATTAGTTTTAATAGTTGTTTTTGCTAGACATCGCGGAAGATTTTGGTCTGTTGTAGAATGGGTTGCTCAGGATTCAAACCACTGCAGGTCCAACAGACCAAACTTCTCCCTGATGACTGTCCCACAGAAGTAAACTTCCTCTTTCCTAGGCATTGATCTGCATCCACCTGCCGAATATTAGCTACAAACATGTCTCCAAAAGTTTTGTGTAATATCTTTGGGATATTTTGTGCAATATGGTGATGGCATCTCAGGCAGCTGAATTAATAAGAAAGATTAGATCAGACCACATTGGGTACAAAATGTATTCTTTAATGGCTATTAGGCAACCTCATGCTCTTTATTTCTCTAGAAGTGTTATTGGAAGTTGAGAGGAAGTGGATCCTTTCAGAACTGCACTGTTTCTTGTCACTTCCTTAAAGTATCTGGTACGATCAACATTTGGTTCCGTAGTCTCTATTCAGTTTTGAAGTATGGTTTTCTCAAAACAGATGTATCTTTCTTCCCTGTCCAGGTACCAATGTGTACATCACTCGGGCACAGCTGATGAATTGTCATGTCAGTGCTGGGACAAGGCACAAAGTGCTTCTCAGGCGGCTACTAGCATCCTTTTTTGACCGGTGTGTGATTTTCCTGCTGTTTGTGGTAATGTGGAAGGGGGAGTTCCGGTTCTCTCCTTCCTATCCCAGGATGCATTTCTGCTTCAGTCAGGGGGGAGACGGTACTACCAGGTTCTTTTCCTCGCTGTGGGAAGTCTATGAGGTTTAGTTAGAGCACAGGAGCAGGACAGGAGCCAGAACAGCCAGGGAGGGGCAGAGGTGGGCAGCATTGACAGTTAGAGACCAGGGTATACAGAAAGTTGGCTCAGTAGGTTTTAATTGCTTTCTCTTCAATCACTTTCTAGGAATACCCTTGCCAACAGTTGTGGCACTGGAATCCGCTCCTCCACCAATGACCCTAGCCGAAAACCCCTCGACAGCAGGGTACTGCATGCTGTGAAGTGTGAGTGTCCATTCGAGAGGATTTTATATGGGATGGGGAATGTAGGAGTGTATTAATGCTGCTTTCTTGAAGAGTAGAGAACCGGGCTGGGATATGATCAGGACAGTTGGCTGTCTGTCACATCTGAGTCCACAAATGATTGTGGCAAAGGAGATAAATTTGGACCTGTAACTAAAACCTTTGAAGTAGATCACCGTCTCACACCTGGTTGTGGATCATGTATGCTAAGAGTGCCACTGACATATCTGAAGGCCTTGGCAGACAAGGGGAGATGATGGTGTTGGAGTCTAGAGGGGGAAGGAACTGTGGGGAACATTCCCAGTCACACACAAGTGCTAACATTGATGGAGATTTGCATCCTTTTGTCAGTTTATTGCCAGAACTTTGCCCCCAACTTCAAGGAGAGTGAGATGAATGCTATTGCTGCTGACATGTGCACCAATGCACGGCGCGTTGTTCGCAAGAGCTGGATCCCCAAACTGAAACTACTGATGGCCGAGGGAGACACCTACACAACCTTCATCAATGACACTGGCAAGATGGAGCCAGACATCATGGGCGTGGAGCACAGCTTTGAGACCGGCAGCCATGATGGCGATGCAGGCGCCTCCACTGAGGGCCTCCAGTAAAACATGCCCACCTCTTTTTTTTTCTCCACTCGATGATTTTTATTTCCTAATTTGAATTTTTGTAGGATCGTTTTCCACCTTTTTCATTTCCCCTTCTTTTCCTGTTGTTGGTGTTTTGTTTTGTTTTTGGCAGAGGGGAAAGCAAGCATTGTACCATCTCCTTTTTAAAAAAAAATGAATATTCAGTAAGGGTGTTGATTCCTCGAACGCCACAAGCAGTGCGAGCTCAGAGGGGAGGACGTGCCGCTGCAGGGGCAGTTCTGGCCGGTGTCCTGTCCTCCCTCCCCTCTGTCCTCATTGTGCTGTTAATCGTTTTTAGATCTATATTTTAATAGAGATTGTTAAAAACCAAATCCATTTGCAAATGGAGGCCATGATCCAGGGAAATGTTTGCCCAGACCACTGCCCCTTCTTCATCATATCTCCCAGGTAGTGCTGTACGGCAGAGACTGATCATCATCATCAAGTCTTTCCTCAGGGTCATACCAGAGACGGGGGAAACTCCAGTGCCACAACAAATACATGCAGGGAAAGAAATGGAAGTCCAAGGCCGCTGTCATGTCATCCCACCCCACACACACACACACCCACCCCACACACACCCATGCTCCTTCCCCAGTCTATGGCAGCTCCTTATTTGGGGCTAAACCAATGACCTGTAAGACAATTCAGTATGTCAGAACAGGCCCCAGTCAGTGAAGGGAATAAGGAGAACACCTCCTCAGCAGTTAGGTAAGGGAGGAGATGCAATCATTTCATTTTCCAAGCACTACAGTGCTTGCACCGAGGACTGGTTCAGTTAGCTGACATCCTTTGACTTAGCTGTAACTCCTCCCTTTTCTTCTTTGAGGTGGTAAATTTTAACATGGGATGTAACTTGCAAAGAGTTTTCAGTCAGCCTAAATTTCTGTGCCCTGATCTGGATGGCCCTGGCTGACTTGATATTGTCCAATCTCAGAAGCTGAGCAGGGTCCGCCCTGGTTAGTAGTACACTGCTATTGCGTTGGGGCAAGCACTGAAAGGCAGGTTTGTCTGCCTCCCCCTGCTGCCCTAGGTCCTTTCCGCACTAGACCTTAAATCCTGGTTCAACCCTGCCCCCAAACTTATATTCTACACTACACGCAAGTTCACCCCTGTAATTATCTCGGGGTATTTTTACATTCTACACTACATGCGAGTTCACCCTTGTAATTATCTCGGGGTGTTTTTTGTTTCTACATTTCATTGCGGTCACCCCAGTTTCGCCCTACACTTGATAAATGGATGCTGTTATAACCAGGGATAAATGCCAGGTATCTTGTGTCCCGAGCTGAACTCTGATAAAACCAGGGATGAGATCCAAGTGCGGAAAGGACCCTAGTCTGGAAATGCTTCTGTGGTCGAAAAGATCTCAGCTGAGCAGTGGAACAAATAGCATTTGCCAGCTGTTTCTGCCTCTTGAATTAGGTTATTCCCAACAAATGTCACGAGGCTTCGAAGTTGGGTTCTGAAGGAAGGGGCAAAGCTGAGAGGGAAAGTATTGCATCCTTGTTCCTAACATTGCCAGTAGCTGTCCCACTGTGGAGTCACTGTTCAAGTGTAGCTCATGGAGCAAGGAGGGGTATTATTGTCTGTTGGGACTCTTAAGGCCAGTGTGTTTTATCCATGGGGTGAAGCTTTGACTCCAACACCTAATCACAGGCTTGTGTCAAATCTTGTTGCATTTTCATCTTGGGAAGGGGGAGTGGCAAGGCAACTCCTGCAAATGCTCTCCACATATTTTAGTCCCTCACTTCCCCCTTGTGCTGTTGCTGAGGTTATGCCGACTGGTGGGAACAAAGGTTCAGTGGGCTGAAGTGGCAGGGGGAAGCAGGAAGAAGGTCCCCATTATGTGAAGAGATCTTGTTGGACACAAACCACATGGTCTAGAGGGGTGGCTGGGGTAGTCTATGAAAGGGAAGGCAGAAAAAAAAGTCTTGTGGCATCTTAAAAGTTAACAACAATTTATTGTGCGTGAGAATAAGATTCCGCTTCTATCAGATGTGCTCATGATGACTAAATAGACCCTCCATTTTCAAAGGTAGTGTACCCCCAGATTGCTGGTAAGGGCAACAGCAACGGAAGGCACTTCATCTATCTGATAAGGGTTATAATCCAGTAAAGCTTACTCTGTAAGAACTCTGTTACTTTAAGGTGCCACAAGCCTCTTTTTTTTTGTTTTCAACCACCATATGAAAGTTCACCCACTTTCCTGCCTTCTTTTCCCCCTACCCCTGGCTGCCCAGTCAGTTTTGCATTCATGACGCTTCCAAGTGGTGCTAATTCAGAATGAAAAAAACTTCCATACTTGGGCTTGTAGACTCTGTCTTGGGGAGGGGGAAGTAAGTGGGGCATAGACAGGGTTTTAGAATGTTTGCATGCTAGTTGGAGTGGGTGACATGCCTCTAGTGTAGTACCTACTTGGCCTTCTTTTGCATTTCTATTTGTATGGCTAAGATAATGCCTCTTAATTACATTGGGGGAGTTCTCTCTCCATTGGAAACTTTGAACAATAAGCTGGCTATTCTTACCAAAAATCGAATCTTGGAGACACCAATTTTCAGAAAGTCTCTCTGCATACTTTTTTTCTTTGTTAATAGCAAACAACCTATCTCTGAACAAATCAAGCTGTTAGTTAAAAATGTGAAAGGAGGCAGTGGGCAGAGCTCCTTTATTAAAGAAAATCAAAACATTTTAAAAGGTAGCAACCCTTGTCCTTGCATTTCCATGGAAATAAATCCCAGAGCATTCACCATGTTAAATCTGTAGCAGTAGAATGATGACCAGTTTTATGGCACCCTTGAAGACTAACAGTTCTAACACCCTTGTAAGCTCATTGACTTCCATGGATATAAAAGGATGTAACTTGGCTTGAGATTGTGCTGTAACTGGTCAGCTGCTAGTCACGAGGACTTCAGGTAGATTCTTAACTTCTCTATAAATTGAAACAACTTTGTTTTGGAAAGAGTTCCTCTAATGAAGGGTTGCCAGTTGAGTCTCTGTCGTTGTTTGTTTGCAAAGGGGAAGTGATTCTTAGAAAGAAAAACAGGCCCAATTATATCTTGTGAAATAACCTTTTAATAATCATTTATAGACTGTTTCTCCTGATAGAGCCAACTGTACTGGGTGTGTTTAAGTGAGGACTGCAATCTTTAGATTGTTCCACATTTGATCAGCAGTAGGGATGGGAGAAGCTTAGTAAGAAATGGAATTGAAGTCCTTCTTGCAAAATGGATCTAAAAGTAGCCCAACATATAGAGGTCCCTTTGGTAATCTGTGACTGCCCCTCAGTAGCTAGCCCTAGTTTATTGAGAGGAGATAACTTTCACTTGTCACAAAGGAGCTTAGATAACATTGAAATGCATTAATGTTTACAACACAGGAGGGACATATATCAATACAAAATAGGTTTATTAACTAATTTTGATTGTGTTCCCAAGCCCTGAAGAAAACATCTATAACACTGAGAATATATTTTGGGATTCAGCATCTTGGTTAGAACTTTGCCTGTGTAATTGGACAGAACTGCCACCCACTATCTAGATAAGTGTACCAGCATTACCTGAGATGAACTGGTATAGCTGATTTTAGAAAACCAGTGTAGCATTTCAGATCTCTGAAAGTGTTTTGTATGCCCTGTACACATTCACTTATTTACTTCATTTATACCCCACTTTTCTATCCAGGAGGGGTCCCAAAGGGGCTTACGTAGTTCTCTCCTCCATTTTATCCTTACAACAACCTTGTAATGTCGGTTTGGCTGTCAGTATGTAACAGGCCCAAGCTCGCCCAGCAAGCTTCCATTAGCTTGAACCTGAATCTCCCAGATCCTATTCTGACACTTTAACCACTACACCCCACAGTTGTTGTTTCATCCTAAAAGGGTTGGTGGCTTCTTCAGAGCACACTACTGGTTTCTTTTGTTAAGACATTTGGCAGTTCTGCTTCTAGGGTGAGGGGGTGCTTTGTTTTAAAGAATATTCTTTGATAATAAATGCAGGATACTTCTCTTACCCATTTGTGCCATTGTGTATTCAAACACTACTGTGTTCTAAGAGGCATACATTACACAATTGGCTGAGGGAGCTCAGTTAACTGGGAATTGTGCGCTGAAGCACACTACACTGGACATGGAGAACCTCCGTTTCCTATGTGCTGACCCAGGGGACTAGTACTTGATATCAAATGTTCCCTCTAAGCTGTGGAGTCTTGTGAGCAAAAGTTCTACTTTGTGAGCTACCAGCATTAAAGTTGTGAGCAAGTGATTTGGCTGCTGCATCAATTAGTTTGCTCTGGAGCCATCCTTCCTGAGCTATGACAAAACTGTGTGAGCCAGAGGCTAAAAAACTGTGAGCTAGCTCACACTAACTCAGCTTAGAGGGAACACTGCTTGATATCAAATGTTTTCATTAGGGTCTATGACCATTCAATCATAAATTTACTTTACAAACCTAGGCTGATTTTATACTGCTTTAAGTGGCATGCTTTCCCAGAGGAACCCTGCAACTGTAAGTTTGTAAAAGAGAAAG
Source organism: Gekko japonicus (assembly GCF_001447785.1). Classification (NCBI taxonomy): domain Eukaryota; kingdom Metazoa; phylum Chordata; class Lepidosauria; order Squamata; family Gekkonidae; genus Gekko; species Gekko japonicus. Next base: position 940,881 of record NW_015169173.1, read on the forward strand.
AAAATTTATTTTACTAACCTTTTTCAAAAATATAGTTACTTTGGTGAAATGAAGTAATAGCAGTGTAGACATGTCTTGACTATGTCACTGCTTTGCACACTGCTTTGAGAAATGGATTGCATTTTGCCAACATCTGAAACTTAAGTATTTGTCATTGACACAATTTCAGTAAAACACTGAATTTTCACTTTCAAGTCCTTTTTTATCTCCTTTCTTTCTAGGACTTAGGAAGGGGTTCTGTTATCACCAGCCACTAATACTGCATGTGTGGTCATTTATGTAATTAAACCCATTCACCCTTGATGTTATTTTCCCCTAAAGAATTATAGAACACAGACATTTTTGGGGGGAAAGTAGACATTTACTAGAAACCAAACAGGGGTGTGTGAATAGTTGATTACTTACGTTAAATAATCTTTTGTCATGCTCTAGTTAAGAAGGGGAGTAGAGCATGGCTTTGAAAAGATAAGGTATATATGCGCACACGGTGTGTTTCATGCTTGTTTTCCTCTTCTACTTTCTTATATGGTTTAAGAGAGAAATCTAATGAGATATTGAGCAATGATTAGCCTTAGCCAAGTTATGGAGAACACAAGCATTGAACAACAACAAATCCTTAAACCAAACACCTTAACAATTGCAAGACATTTCTAATCCCAATCCAACAAGAGAAGTGTATGCACATAAGTTTAGTGTTAGTGTTGATATCTGGAAGCATATCTGTGTCACAGTGCTCCTCTGAGTCCTGTAGAACTGGCTGACCAAATGCTTTGATGCATTTCGGAATATGTGAACAGATGAGAGGCTGCCTTTTGCCACAGGTGATTAGTTGTCCACCGCTACAGCTTGGATCAACTTCAAGTCCATCCCTTTTCCTGGATGCCATGGCCATGCCTTAGTCCCTCAGTACTGCACTGGCCAACCACTGCATAAATACACACATTTTCTTCTTCCTCCCATCCCAGACCTCTCCTGTTTGCCTGTGGAGAGGCTGTGGCTCAGTGGTAAAGCATGCAGAAGGTTCCAGGTTCAGTCACCCAGCACCACCAGTGAAAGGATCAGGTAGGAGGTGATGTGAAAGACCTCAGACTTGAGACCCTGGAGAACCACTGCCAGTCTTGAGTAGACAATACTGATCTTGATGGCCCAAGGGTCTGATTCAGTATAAGGCAGCTTCATATGTGTTCATGTGAATGGCTTTTAAAGGATATTCTGTCTCCTGCTTTAGTGAGGCCAAAATTACTGCTTTTGCTGTGATATCAATATTGAAACTTGTAGCAGGGAGAACTGTGAGGAGTAAAGATTGGGCAGTTTATATTTGTTTGGAGGTTACTGTGATAAATGTGGAACTAGAAGGGACCGAATGCCCCCACAGACACACCCTCTCCACCCCTTTCAGTTATAGAACACCATCAAGAGAATTGCTCTTCGAAGTCCACTGGGGTTTGGGTGCATTCTTTGTCTCATCCTTCACAACACCTTCCCTCCCCCAAAAAGTCTGCCCTGAAAGGTATAAACGATCATATAAAACCAGGACAAGTGAAATGTATCCCCCAACCCAGGGCTGTTTTCTATTAGTGAAGTTATTGCTTGGAACTACAAGAATTATTTCAGTTCTAGAATGACCAGCAGATCCAGAATTACTGTTGTTCCTAACACCCAAAAGAGTGATTCTGCCCAATATTCTTGCCGAATATTCTTTGCTTTCACCTTCCAACTGTGCAGGGTGCAGGGTGTTGGGAGTTTCACTGAATTTTTAGGTATACTACTTTAAACTATAACTCATGCTTGCTATAAATGCCACAGTGTATACCACAAAGGGCACTTTCACGTGTCATTGGCCATTATTCACTGCTGCATTTAGATTTGTTGTTGGCAACATGAAGTGACATTGGCTATCTACTAGATGGTTTCTACTACCAATATTAGGACCTGTCATTTTAAATGGTTTTCCTTCCTCTTTTTCCTCCTTCCACAGCTGATTTGAAAGTGGGGGCAGTGAAGTAGCAGTGGGGATAGAGATGTCATACTGGGGCAGCAAAAAATGTACATTCCACGTTCACTTGGCGTTTCTTTTGTAGCTCTGCCATTTGATAGTCCAGAAAAGGAAAAGGAGGGACAAGCTGGTTGCAGACTCATCTTGTTTACCTAATTACCGGGCTTAGCACCTTTTAAGCCTGTGGTCAAGCGCTTGTGGAGTAGAATGCATTGCAGCCTCTTTTCCCACTCCCTTCTACTCAACCAGCTTTGCACTAGCTGCCCTTCCATCATTCTTGTTCCTTCATGCAAGATTTGTGCTTCCAGAGTGTCTCTGAAAACGTGCTTGAGCTGAGAGGGGACAGTTTAGAACTATACAATAAGCTAGTGATGTTTCACTTGAGTATAAACCTTGAAATTTTGTAGCCTTAGTTGAGACTGGAACTCTTTTTGGCAAAGGGAGAGAGTGGGGATTATGCAATAATAGTAGCATCTGCTAGGGAGGTTTGATGGTTGAAGATTCAGATTCTTGTGGTGTCTAACTTAATGCAAAAAAAGTCCTGGTTTTTAAGTGTAAAAAGGAGGAGCACTTTTCTGTTTATATTTATCTGTTCCAGAGGGCAGTTTCTATATGGACTGCCCTGATTGGAACCAGGTGAAGTTATTCCAGGTCTGCTAAACTTTGAGTGAGTGTACACTGGAACATAAATCAGAATAGCCTCTAGAGTTGTACTAAAGTTCTAATGTGAGGTTACCAGATCAAAATTTCAAAAGTAAGGGGACATTGGAGGAGGAATGCCTGAAATAAGGGCATCTATTAGGTCTGCTAGGATGGTGCTATTTTAAAATAAGGTGTCCTTTTTAAAATCAAAGACCACTTAAGAACCCAAGAAGAGCCATTCTTTACTTCAAGAACAGTGATATCTTATACAAAAACACTTTGTTGTTTAAAATACATTTGCTATGTTCCCGCCCCATTAGTTGTGCACAGACCGGATGACTAGCTGCAAATCCTTAGATTATCTCTGAGAGCCATTTGCAGGGCCAGTTCTCTGGTCATCTTTCCCCCTGCCCCCCCCCTCCAAGTGCTGGGAAAACACACAAGGGAAGAGGCAGGGACCTGGTTTGTTCTGGCCATCAGCAGCTTGGAAGGTGACTGGCATTGCCTTGTGGACCTCTGGAACTGCCAGCTGACTCCGATCCATTGCAGAAGGAGGAAAAGCAACAAAATACCTCCAACCCTCCTAGCCCACCTACACTTGAAACAGCCAATCCCCTTTTTGTTGAAGTCCCTTCCAACCAGGTGAGGAATCCTCCAAAATATAATATTTGCATCTTGGACCTGCTTTCTGCTGGGGATGAGAGTAACTCCAGATTGGGGAAAGGGGAGTGTGGCCTTCTTGTATCTTTTTTGTTCTATCTGCTTTGTCATCTTTCGTTGTTGTTTTTCTAAACTAGGGCAAACTTTTTTTTTTAAGGACAAAAAATGTACACTGAAAAGCACTAACAAAGCCTGATTATGTAACCTTCTGTGCAGATGCAGCATGGACTTTCTCTTACCCCCTTCCAGGCGCTTTGGCTGCAAGCAGCTGCTCCAATATTGGTCCCCTTTCCCTCCCCTGCCCCTTGTAAAATCCTTCCAGAGGAAAACAAATCCTTTAAAATAAATTAACAAAAGCAACCTCCCCACTCCCCCCACCCAGCACTCCCTGCTTTTACCTCGAAACCCACTCCTTTGCCCCTGGATAATGCCAGTATTTGTTCTGTGTTATAAAGTGCCAAGAAAAATTTTGTGACTCCCTCATCCCTGTGACCTGAAGAGTATCAAGAATTGCACATTAACTACTGTAAAGATTGAAAAAAAGAATTCAGAAATGTTAATAAAAAAAAGTTTGTAACAATCATGTGCTTGGCCCATTTCATTGCAGAGCTAATTATTCTCTTTGAGAACGTCCTCATGGAACAGCCTTGTTGATGTTATAAAAAGACTGCATTAGTTTTGGAGTTACAGTTTGGGCCTGTACAGTTTGGGCATTCATCATGTTAAGGAGCAAACTTTTTCCAAGCAATGTAGTCCATACAGACTTAATCTGAGCTGCATGAAGAGAGTTCCTTAAATTAGAACTGTAGTCAGCCTTTTATTTGGCAGTTTCTTTATAGAATTCAGCAACACTCACTGAATTAATTACTACTTTGCTGAGTAAGTGGATGAAGGCTGCAATCCTACACACACGGTAGGATTTGATTCCAAGTGAGCATTCAGAGGATCACAGGGTAAGTTTGCACAGAAAGAATATTGGATTTGGTTGTATGATAAGTAGGAAGACACAGTCCTGTTATGAAAAACAAGTTATTGGGTTGTTCAGAACAAATCCCTACATTATTTGTTAAGGCAACTGAAAGCAGCTTCAGGGAGGAAAACCCAGAACTGCCACATTGAGCATTACGTCATTGATTTATGAAATGAATTCATGTACAAAGGATTAGGCAAATTCATAGAGGACAGATTTATCAGTAGCTATTAGCCATGATAGCTGGAGCTGAACCTCCACATTCAGAGGCAGGTGATTCATGCCCTGCTTGTCAGCTTCTAGCAGCATCCACATTTGGCCATTTTTGGATACAACATCGCGAGAGCACACGAGAATCCATTCTAGCCAAACCCCCTCATTTCCAGCAACTAAAAAAAATACAGAACTAAATAATGTATTAAACAGATATAAAAATGTTTATTTTAAGAAGCTGGTTTAGCATTTTAAAATATTGTACCAATATAAACATAAAACGGCTTCTGATTGCATGCAAGAACTAAGCAACCACACAGAACTACTGACACTGTTCAGGTTAAGTCTAGAGGTCACAAGGACTTACCCAAAAGGAACCACTGCCCACAGGCAACAATAGTTGGCTTGGTGTACATTTAGTCTTAGGTGGAGGATGCTGACCATATTGGTCCGTGCCAAGATGGGAAGAGACTCATTTGCAAATTATTTTCCTTGGAGTTCTTAGCAGGAGCACAGAAATAGCACTGATACTTTGAAGCACAGCACTGATGCCTAGATGTGGAAGACAGAACTGTTGTCTTCTGCTCCCAGTGTCTAGAGGGGGCCTGCCATATGCTTAAGAGAATGATGTTGGCTACCTGAATTTTATTCCCACATTTAATAAGCAAGGACCTTAAATGGCAAGACAGTTTTGGATCATCCTCAACCCTGAGTAATTTCATCTTTTAAAAAAGCAAGACAAAGCATCATGCCCATCTGACATTGATCAAGATGAAATACAACTGACAGCTTAAATCAATCACAGCTAGTCAGCAAATACAACTAATGCAGAGCCAACTTGCTTCCATTCAAAAAGATAACAAAGATCCATATTCAATGTCAATAAGTTTAATCAGCTTTCTGTGTGTTTTCGGCTTCTTAATGTGGCTCAGAATATGAAGAAGAGGCCACTCAGAAGACAGAAACTTGAACTGGTGCCTCTGCTTGCAATACTGGCAATAAAAGTACACATGTAACATGCTCTCAGTGTGAATGAGTACCAACTTCTGTGTGTAACTTCATCCCAATCACTGAAGTGTACACATCAGAAGGAGAGTCTGCTGATTTGCCATACAATGGTACTAACCTCCAGCCTTCCAAATCCTCCCTTTCCATGAAGTGTGCAGCTCTGAACAGTAATTCTGTAGCAATCCCTTCAACAAAATGTCTTTCTGCTTTGCTAGTTGGTAGGCTTTCTCACTTTTGCTCAAGATACAAGGCTGCAGTGGTTCCAGGTGTTCCACTCAACAGAGGTGAGAGTGGTCCCTGCTATTTGATCACAAAGTGAACAGGAGAATCAGCAGATGAGCAACACACCACTGATGCAACACTGATGCCGGTCTGACAAGGAGAAAGCACGGAGATGGAATGAGCACAGGGAGACCAGCCCCACCTAGAAAACCTCCATCCTTTCCATCACAGATAGGTTTGACAGTCTTGGTGAACTGTCTGTCAGTGCATGGTATTAACCTAGGGGAATAAAACAAACTGGATTTAAAGCACATGGGGAGCCCTAAGGTGAGTCTGACAGTTGTGAGTCTTACCATTGGGGCCCCAACTCTAAGCTATGTGCCACAGTCCTCTGCCCTGCCAGACATGCCCAGAGAGCTTTGTTCTTCTGCACTGTAGCTTCCACTTTTTAAAATTGAAAGAAGACTGAACATGTTCTCCACTTTGAGATTTTAGCATTATTTCTGTACAGCCAAGAATGTAGACTCCGATTGCTTGGCATGTGATAACGAAATACCGAGCTTGTTTGGAAAATCCTCAATTGTGGAGTTTTAAAGGACCCCGTTAAAGCGAACGGGATAAGATCAAGCCAGCCCCAATTGAAACACAGTGGCCAAGAGAACAGTTTGGCTGGCTGATCAATTGCTGATCTATGCTAATGGTGGCCATTCCGTACAGATAAGCAAGTGTTTGAGGCATTCTTGGGCAGGGATCGAAAGAGGCCTTTGGGCCTGGTTCTGATCTCACGCCTGCGTTCCTGCCTGCCTCTTTCCGTGTCATGCAGCTGCCTTCTCTCTGCCTGGAGACAGGACCAAACCGAGGCTGGGCTTGCACATGTTATGAGCATGCACTAGGTGGCAATGTTAAAATACTTTGTACTTGACTTGTGGCAGACGTGCCAGAAAAGCCAGCAACCGCTGACCTAGGACTTCTGAAAGTGACAGAGAATGAACAGTGAAAACTTAGATCCAACTAGGATTCTCCAGGTTTTATTCCCCGATATCATTGTTTCTTTTCTACTCCTCTCACCCTTCCTCTGTGATAAACCCGACTGTGGGAGACAAACTGAATCTGTCCCTGCCTATCTGGTGCTGCAGCTTGCTGCTCTGGGGACGAGAGACCCCACCAAAACTGAAGTGCAGCCCATTCCGTCAATGTTTCTGTTGTTACCGTATTATTTTTGGAAAAAAAAGACAGAGTCTTGTGGTTCCTTTAGTGTGGCATAGGTGTTCATCAGCTGGAGCCTACGGCATCAGATGCACCGCTATCCTTTAAGCAGAACATTTGATGCACCTGACAGAGTGGGCTCAGACACCTAAAAGCTTAAGCCGTACATGTGCTGGGCCACAAAACTCTCTGGTGTTTTGGCTGAAACATATTCTCAGCGCAACCTCTCTGGAAGTTATTAAAAACACTTCCATCTGACTTTTCTGCTATGAGGGCACCCAGACTGGGCTAACAAAATGTAAGAAAAATAATAACAGCCACCAAAAACATAAATAAAAATAACCCAGGGCACCAGCGAAAAAGAAAAAAACAGCACTATCAAACAAGATTAGGAAACCACACTTCTGTATTCCCTCTAGAATGATATGGTACTGACTGTGAACCAAAATCTATTGGCCCGTCCTCAAGCAAATGAGCCAGTCAGTCTGCAAAAGCAGAAAAGAGGGAGAGCATGTGCTGGAAGGAGAGGGCAGAACTTGCCATGTGGCTATGAGAACCACAGCATATGGACCGTGCTGCTTGGAAATGGCCAAAAGTATCCAGATGGCAGCAGTCTATCAACACACTTAGGAAATCAGTATTGAATAATTTTAGGAAAGCAGGTAGGCAGGCATCCTGGCAGCTTGACTCAGCTGCCTTTATCAGTTGACTGCAAACCTTCTCAAGCTAAGAACTGAGGATGGGTGTAAAGGAAATCTGGGAAACGATGGTTTTTTTGGGAAGGGGCAGTCAAACCTCCCTTGTACCAAAACAGTCCTGAAAGTATATGATGGCTCTGCAAATCAGAAAGGAGACCGAAATCAGGACTTGTGGTTTCTGTTCTAGATCTGAACAGGAATGAGTCATGAAGACCTTTATCCTTTACCTGAGGTCATGTGTGAGATTCTGGCCATCTTTATGAACACTCCATCCATGCGGTTGTGAGTGCTGTCCCTCTCATGTGCAAAGTCTTCTAGCATCCTGAAAAGTCAGTAGAGGTATCATTAATTCAGGTGGCAGCTGTACCTTATGGAAAGCATTCATGCCTTGCCTGTCCCAATTGCCATCAAGGGATCAGTCTCAAATACATGGCTGCACAAAGGATCTCAGCCTGATATGAATACAGAATGTCCTATGTTATGTTTTCTCATTTTGGATGGTTGGAGGGGGGGGGGGTCAATTCTCTGCTAAGTAGTTGGACTCTACTAATTCAAGTCTGATTAGGGATACGAAACGAAGGGCTGGGGATTCATTCTCAGGGGAGGGCTTCCCATCTCTCCCCCGATCCTGAGAATCCCACCTGATGATCAGTGCACCCCAGCCTCAAAGCCAAGCAGGAGGCAAAGGACTCTAACTCCCTTCCACCCAGCGATAGAAACTCTGAAAGAGTTTCCTCCTTGTGGGCCTTAACGACTCCCTCTTAGGCACAAGCCAAGGCAAATGGAGGCAAGAGCTGAAGTGGCAGGGTTGTGACATAGCCTCTTCTGCTGCTCCTGCTGAGGGGCTTCAGGTACCTTTTTCCTGGGTCTGAGCTGACATGGAGTTGAGTTGGTGGCCAGAGCTGGCCCTTTGGCCCTGGTTGAATTAAAAATAAGTCCTCGGTCAAAAATCAGTTGCCAGGCACAGTTTGAGATAGATGACGGTCCTGAATCCTGGCTTCTGACTGAGCCAGCGTTACAAGAAAAGCTAGTGATAGAAGCATCATTGCCAGATCTGTACCCCTGGGGTGAGTTATTTGTGCCCTTTCTGACCCACTTTGGTAGGCATTTCTCTGCACATCCTGCAGATGAATGGTTTCCATTGCCCCCTGCACTGCTAGAACACCCCTTGCTGTCTGCACTTACACAGCCTGCTCGTCCAGCTCCTTTCCGACCCACCCCGACGTATTTCAGCACTCGAATGCAACCAGAGACCAGCTCCAGCTGCTCATCCTGGGCATCAATGATAAGCTGTCATGGAGAGAGATATCAGGGAAGTCTGTACAACAAAGAGTCTTGTGGCTATTGATTTTGATGGCATACACTTCCTGAGAGCCACAGCTCACTTCTTCAAATGAATGAAGTGTGACCCTCAGCAGAAATATACATACAAAGGGCAGGCAAAAATCAGGAAGAGGGTCAGGAGACTGCTATTAGAAAATGAAGCCAGAAGATCCAGCAATCAAGGAAATGATATATTTTATTTCACTATGCAAGACACAAATGAAAAGAACATCTGTGCAGAAGAGTAAATGATTCACTTAGAGGAGGTTGTGGACCACTCCCAACTGCTGATGAACTGGCAAATCTGGTGACAGTGGTAGCTAGAAATAACTTCCACCAGCTTCAGTTGATGAGCTAGCTGCAGTCTTTCCTGAGTAACAATGATCTTGCCACTGTGGTGTATGCCTAGACCTAGATTAGATTACTGCAGTGCGCTGTATATGGGGCTGCCCTTGAACAGGAAACTATAATTAGTATGTCAAGAACGCTGATTGGACTGGGATGTATTGACCATATCCCTCCAGTCTTATTCCATCTACAGTGGCTCCCAATTTACTTCTGGGCTCAAGTCAAGGTGCTGGTATTGACTTTTAAAACCCTATAAGACTTGGGACCAGTGTACCTTAAAGAGTATCTAGTCCAGTATGAACTTACCGAACCATTACCGTCATATTCAGAGGACCTGCTTTGGTGTCCTCATTGTCTGAGACAAGAAAGGTGGCAACCCAGGAAAGGTCATGTCACTAAAACTGCTAACTTCCCACCCCAGGGAGATTTGTCTGTCTACCACTATCATTGTTTTCAGCCAGCAGGTGAAGGTTTTTGTTTTTTTTTAGACATCCCTTTACTGGCCCTTTTTCCATTTGTTTTAAATCTTGTTTTCAAGTTGATTTTTAATGTCTTTTTAACTGTTTGCTGACTCAAGGGTCCTAACTGAGTAGAAAGGTAAGATTTAAAATGTTTTAAATAAAAATAATTTTGTGCTGTATCACAAAACATAAATTGTCCATATTTTGTGTGCATGCATTAGAGTTCAAAAATACCTTCAAAGGCAACTCCGAAAAACCAAAATAAGATATTGTTTACAGATAATATCCCTTAAGACAACAATCTGAAATCAGGACCAACAGATGACCTTTTCAAGGATTCATCACTTGAACAACAGGAGCAACTGCTGGGCATCTTTTAGCTGAATTACAAAAGAGGACCTCTGACATTTGCTCAATGTATTATAACCAGGGGGCTTGTTAAAGGAATCATATCACCTAAGTGCTGAAAGATCTGCACTGGCTACCCATCTATTTCCAGGTGACCCTAAACGGCCTGGGGCCAGGGTACCAGAAGGATAATCTCTTCCTGTTCTGTCCATCCCACCAGTTAAGATCTGGCCCCCTAGCCCTGTTCTCTGTGCCCCCTCCACCTTCTGAGATGAGGCAGGTGGCATCTAGTGACAGGGCATTTTCTGTGGTGGCACCTCATTTTAGAATGCCCTCCCCCTTCAGGCTCACCTGACACCTATATTACTTTTAGGCACCAGGCCAAACATTTATTTTTACTCAAATTCTGAATTAATTCTATCTTTCCAGCTTTTTATGGTCTGCTTCTCATCTGACATTTGTTTGGTAGTTGTATGCTGTTTTATGTCCCTGGTCTTGTTTTAATGGCTTGTTCCAATAGTTTGTTGTTTTTATATCATTTATTATTGAGCAGGTCAGTGAAGAAATAGCATAAAATCTCCTAAATAAATAACATAGTCACTTGGTAGGATGGAGCAGGAGAATTAGTAGAGCTATGCTATAGTTCTGAAACAGAATTTGCTATTTAGATTTGTAACCCAATCTATCCTAGAGAATGCAACACTGCTTGCTTACCTGTTTTCACATGACTCATCTGAGGGAAGCCATCCACTTCACAAATTATGACCTAATATTGAGTGACTTATGCTCCATGCATGAGCTTAGTGAATCAGAGTTCCAAGAAGAAAGCAGAAAAGCAAGTCTTTATCCCCACCTCTAGTCAAGGAGTTGGGTCCAGTACAGCATTTCTAAGGTTGCAAGAACTTCCACAGGCAGATTACAACTTTCTCAGCCTTCTCCCTTCCATGACAGCCCAAAATGCCATTTGAAATCTTACTGCTGTGCGAGATAGCATTTGGGCTATCATGGAATAGGGAAGCCACAAAAGTCACGTGGAAGTCTTTGCACCCACGAAAATGTAGTGTTGGATCCAACCCAAGTAATCTAGCCTCCAGCACTTTGATAGAAAAAGAAGAGGAAAGCTGTGTCTTCCTGCTTGAAGGAACTCAGAGCTTGAAGGCAGGGACAAGAAGAGATAACAGAAGGAAGGTGTATGCAACCACAAGCCCAATTAATAGTGTTTGCACTACAGTTTATGATTTTTCTTAATGACTGTACTGAATTGGAGGGTGGGATGTATCCAGTTTGGCCAAGTTAGAAATCTTCCTCCTGCAGAAGTGCTATCTAAATTGGAGAAAGGATCTTTAAGCTACAGGGGAGCTTCAAACTTTGCTGTAAAAGGTAAAGGTTCCCTTGCTCGAAAGCCAGTCGAATCCGACTCTAGGGTTGCGGTGCTCATCTCCGTTTCAAAGCCAAAGAGCCAGCGCTGTCCGAAGACATTTCCGTGGTCATGTGGCCGGCATGACTAAACACCAAGGCGCAACGAACGCTGCTATCTTCCCACTGAAGTGGTACCTATTTATCTACTTGCAATTTCTTGCTTTCGAACTGCTAGGTTGGCAGGAGCTGGAACTAGAGATGGGAGCTCACTCCGTCATGTGGCACCCGGGTCTCAAACTGCTGAACTACTGACCTTCCACAGCCTGCAGTTCAGCGTCTTAACCAGTTGAGCCACCGCAGCTCCTTTTTAAAACTTTGCTGAGCAGTGGCTAAATACACACTGATGTCTGCTGGTCTCTGTAGGAAGGGCTGGTGGTGAATTAGTGAACTAGATTGGCCCGCTGCCACTGAAATGGAGATCGCATTCCCATTCCCACCTCCTGATGCAACTGCTGCTCTTCTAGAACATGTGAATTGACTGTCGAGAGTCCCTCTGCATCCAAGAGCTGATATCGTTCACTGCTCCCTGCTGGCAGCTACAGGGAAGGAGGGGGGAAATCTGAGCAGTCAGGATTCAAGCAGCACACGGGAAACCTGCCAGAAGCAGCACCAATCCTAGAAGCGAACCAGATAGAAGAAGCAACAGGCTGCCTCCCCCCAACCCCTGCTGCCATCTGCTAGGAAGCAGGAACTCAACTCTGTTCTCCTGAAATGAAATGGGGATTTCCCCCCCTGCTCGGTCTAGAATCTGATGTAGACCTGGGAATAAGATTGGAGACCATAATACACAGGAGGCATATACTCCCTGGGGATTTTACTTGCTAAATGAGGAATTGATAAACATGGTAGTGCTTTTTCTTTTAGAAGAGAAGAAGAAGAGATTGGATTTATACCCTGCCCATCACTGGGAGTCTCAGAGCGGCTTACGATCTCCTTCCCTTCCTCTCCCCACAACAGACACCCTATGAGGAAGGTGGGGCTGAGAGAGCTCTTTCAAGGACTGCACTTGAGAGAACAGCTCTGAGAGAACTATGGCTTGCCCAAGGTCATCCAGCAGCTGCAAGTGGAGGAGTGGGGAATCAAACCCGGTTCTCCCAGATTAAAGTCCGCACATTTAACCACTGCACCAAACTGGTGTAGAAGTTCAGAGACACATCTGTGCCCCAAGGATGGATATCTAAGAGTGAAAAGGAGGAAGGTTCACTAGGAGAAAGACCAGCCAGTTGAGTCCTCTGTGCCTTGGAGGAGGAAGGAAGGCACAGTTACCCTCGGCTAGAGAACTAATGCACATCCGCCAAAGAGCTTGTGGGGGGGGGATGTGGATCTCCCCTCTTCCATTTTATTCTCACCACAACCTTGTGAGGTAGGTTCGGCTGAGAAAGAGCAAATAGACCAAGGTTTCCCAGTGAGTTTCAAGGCAGAGATGCAGATACCCAGCTCAGCACACAGTTGAAGAGATGGAATGCATTTACCTCTCTATTTTTCCTCTCCAAAATGGCTTGTGCAGTTGGACTAGATATGTGGTCCCATATTTCCTAAAGTAAAGGAAGAAGTAAGAAGACATAACTACCAGTAAAGACAGTGACTTCAAAGGGTGCATCTGTAACAATATTAAGGGTATATTTTTTCCAAGGGCTCCTAAGGCGCATAACTGTCTATTACAAGCCTTGCCTGTCACTTTTGTAAACTTGTATACTCTACCCTGGAGCTGTGGTGGCTCAAGTTGTTTAGACGCTGAACTGCAGGCTGTGGAAGGTCGGTAGTTCAGCAATTCAAGACCCGAGTGTGCGGCATGACGGAGTGAACTCCCGTCTCTAGTTCCAGCTCCTGCCAACCTAGCAGTTTGAAAGCAAGAAATTGCAAGTAGACAAATAGGTACCACTTCAGTGGGAAGGTAACAGCGTTCCGTGCGCCTTGGTGTTTAGTCATGCCGGCCACATGACCATGGAAATGTCTTCGGACAGTGCTGGCTCTTTGGCTTTGAAATGGAGATGAGCCCCGCAACCTTAGAGTCGGATTCGACTGGCTTTCGAGCAAGGGAACCTTTACCTTTACTCTACCCTAAACGCAACAATACACTGCTATACGTGAAATTTTATTAGTATTATATCCTTCCTATTCTTCAAGGAACTCAAAAGTAGCATACATGGTTCTCCACTCTCCCATTAGATCCTCACAACAACCCTGGGAGACATATTAGGCTTAGAGAGTGACTAGCATCATGTCTCTCAGTGAGGTTCATGGCCAAGCAGGAGTTTGAACCCACGACTCTTCCATCCTAGTCGAACACTCTTAATGTGGTTAATGGACAGCCAATTTGCAATTACTATCAACCAAAAGAGCTACATTTACTTCCATTCCTGGCAAGAGGCCTGCACCACATAGAGACATGCAACAGCTGTTTCAAGATAATGGCTGTTACAAACCCCACCAGGCCTTGCCACTTTCCTGAAACATGGGACAAATGCCACACTGGGCAACGGTGCTCAGAAGAGCCACAGGTACCTCCTGAGCCACTGAGTATCACTGCTGTAACCACAATATCACATCACCGCAGACTCCCTACAGGTATAAGAAAATCAGGACATTTGCTAAAGCATTTAGCCTCATCTCAGCTTCAGCCATCTACCTCCATTTCTTTACCACATTTGGGAATAGATTTCCACATTCCTTTACTCCCAACCACACTGTCTCCAGAGCTGCCAAAGAATCCTGGTTTCACATTCCAGTTTTTCAACAGATACATTTTGAACATCTTCAATATAGCACAAACTCCTCTGCTTTCTCTTAGGAAGTGTCTCACCTCAGATATGCATAAATAGTCCCAAATCTTCCCATTTACTACAGAACTACTTCAATATTGACAATTGCTTAATTGTGCTTTTCTCAATGTCATGATGGTAACCAGGTGTATAGCTGGGGAAGACTCACCTTAACCAATCCCTGCATCTCTGTGACGAAAGCACACCGGGCTGCTACCTCAGAGGGCTCAGTTTTGAACTTGCGTGGGTTTGATTCCACAATGCGTGTGCACAAGTTAAGTGCAAAGAGCTATGAGTTGTTCAACTTTGAGGGTAAAGATTACAAATATTCCACAGTTCTCCCAGAGGCCCCGCCTACATCAGGAGCATGCTTGTATATATTTTCCTTCCAGTTCAAGCAATGGGTTTTGTAGGCAGTAGTGGCTGAACTACTCTGCTACTCCAACACTAAGCAGAACACAGTGTAGAAAGCTGAAGAAACTGCAGTACCAGAAAACCAAATTCCCACAACTCCAGCCCATTTCAATAGGGTACCGGCCTCAAAAGGATATAAATGGCTTCCTCCAGATCCTCCAAGTCCCAGTCAATGCTGCGCAAACTGTTGCGGAGTTCATTGGTCGTCCAGTCAAATTCCTCTTTGCTGATACCAGGAGTCTCCTGAAGCCGCTGACACCAGCGCTGGTACAGCCCTTGTGCTGAATGTACTGCTTTCTGAACCTCACTGTGGAGCACAAAAAGAGGCTTGCAGAATGAGGGGAACTTATGAGGCAAGGGAACCAGGACTATAGGTATTGCCTCTCTACATCAAGTCTACACAACACATGAACACCTAACGGAATATTGCAAACCAGCCCCGTCGCTTGACAAGCCGTCCATTTTTCTGGCACAGAGTAAAACAAGCAGCAAACATAAAAGGTCTCTTGAGCTGCTGCTTGACCTCTGTAAGTGGTTTGTTGAGCTGTATTTGGCTTGGCGGGTCATGAGCAGTACAGCTCTGCTGTATCAAGGGTTACCAACCTCCAGGTGGTGGCTGGAGATCTCCCACTATTACAACTGATCCCCAGGCAACAGAGATCAGTTCACCTGGAGAAGATGGCTGCTTTGGAAGGTGGAGTCTATGGCATTATTCCCAATTGAAGACCCTCCCCCATCCTCCTTAGGCTCCACCCCCAAAATCTCCAGGTATTTCCCAACCTGGAGCTGGGAACCCTAGCTGTATGTGATCTGAAGTCTGCCATGAGTTCATGGCTGTATCCTAAGGCACCTGTACCTCAGCCATTTCCCTTCAGAGGTCTGTTTGGAAGTTGGAATCTGTAGAAACTGCTGCCCCAAGAACTCTCCCTTGGGTGAATCACCTCTATAAAGTCTTGCAAAAGTTACTCACCTAGTCACCTGTGGTAGATAAGAATCATCTCCAGATGACCAGAAACTATAGTTTTATAACCCTCCCTTTCTTTTCACCCACAAATGTGTAACACAGACATATGTGGGCAAGTGACCCACAAATATGTTGTGAGCTAAACTTCAACATCATTGTGAGATAGCGAATTAAAGTGCTGGACTACAATGTGGTGACTGAGCTTTAAGCCACAACCTGCCATGGAGCTCCCTGGGTGATTATAGGACACTCATTCTTTCTCAGACCAACCTACATTACAGGGTTACTGTGGGGATTAAAAATGGGGGGAAGAAACTATATCTGTCACCCTGAGCCCCAAGGCAGGATAAAAATAAATAAAATAATTTGCAAACTGATAAATACATTGCACACATCCCAGCAGTAAGAACATTTTGATATTGAGCAACATTCCCTTATGACCTACTCCAGTAGGAATTAGGTGAGTGTTCAGAAGCAATGCCATAACAACCATGTGCTTAGTGGCAAACTTCTTGTTGATTAATTAAACTAAAAAGAAGTGCTGTCTCAAACCTACCTTGAAGCCAAATCCCTCTGACCCAGAAACTCTGCTGCCTAGTGGCAGGTATGTGCAGTGACAGTTGGTTAATTAGTACTGAGTATTTAGGGAAATGTACTGTGAACATCTTCAGAGACTTCCATTCATTGCACGTTCCAGGCATTCAGAACAGATTATGTGAATGAGCTAAGGCTCCAGTTAAGGAATCCTCACCACCTTAAAAACCCTAGTAGTGCAATCCTATGCACACTTGCCCAGAAGTCAAATGGTGTTCAATAGGATTTACTCCTGAGTAAATGTGTATAACAGTGCAGTGTGCATTATCAATACATCTGGATATATTGGCCACAATCCATAAGATCCAGCACCCATGGACTTGGATTCTCTACTGCTTCTGTTCTCAGTTTAGGTATGCACTGTGGACAGAATCATATAGGTGCTTCCACACTTCCTTTTATTTTTTTTTATCCCCTGAAGACAGGGTAGCTTTATTTATTTTTGTTACACCTACAAAACTACAGAAAATAGAAAAGGGAAGGGGAAAAAAAAAAACCGGGGTACAAGACAGCAAATAAAAAAACCCACACTATGACTAAAAACCCAAGAAAGGAAGGTCATTAACAGTATTCAGTTAGTCATAAAAATAATAACTTTTCGTTTAAGTCAATGAATTCAAGAGTTAGTGAGTCCGTTTTA
>NW_015169173.1:959181-983989 GCF_001447785.1 Gekko japonicus
GCCACTTGAGGTGGCACTCCTCCAACACCCCTGGAGCGCGGAATGCCTCCCCAGCTTCAGGGGAGAGCGTCCGCCATCGCTGAGCCGCAGACCGGAAGTCGCGGTGCTTCCACACTTCCAATCCACTTTGCAACTGGATTTTACACTGTAAGACGGCAAAATCCATTTGCAAACTATTACTAGAGTGCATTGAAAGTGGATTATTAAGTGTGTGTGAAAGCGATAAACAGAACTAGGTCTAATCTAGTGGTGAGAGTATTGAGTCTGTGAGATCTTAATTCTGACACAAATTACCTTCTCAGCCTCCACTGTTTGCTCTCACTCTGTAAAACAGGAAGTTTATTGTGGTAGTCAATGAGGTAAGAACCATAGACCACACTGTTAAAAATGCTTGAGCCAGATAAGAGGTCCAGAAAAGGAGACAACACAGAGTTTTAAATCATTGGCACTTAGCAGAAAATCGATCCCTTCATTCCCATCTGCTGGAACAGAACAGAATTCCTTTTGAAAGGTACAGTGCTGCTACTTTGCAGTCTGGCAAAATACGGAGAGCTCCCCCAATCAGCAGGATCAGCAGGGGAAAACAAGGACACTAACAGTGCAATCCTAAAAACACTTTTCTGAAAGTAAATTCCCTTGAGTAGACCTGCTTAGACTTACACTATCTGGGGCACAGTGCAACGAAGCATCATCTACTCTGACCTACATTCACTATAAAAGACAGAGCTGGAAAGCAAACCATTGCTTCTGAATGGTCATTCCAGCCCCTTATGATTCTACTGTTAAAACTGATAAAATCAGTTTGCTTTCAGAGTAGTAATGGCAAACAAACAAAAACCCCTAGTTTGGAAAGGAAAGTGCAAGCAGCACTTACTGAATTTGTTCTGATGGACAATTATGCTTTCACAAAAAGCATAGCCAAACTGGATCCATAACTTAAAATTTACAGACAATATTCTCCAAATATTAATAGTCCTTTATGGGTGTTTTAACAACCTTAAACAAAGCGCTCCCTAGAACATGACGAATACATTCCGTAACCTTGTTTTCTCTGATGTCATGGGGACACCCTGTACCATATGACAGGGCTTGACAAATCCTAGGTGCTGGGTCACCATAGCATCTAGAAACGCCATCATGGCAGCCAGTATTTTCAGCAATGACTTATTGCCGTGTCCCTCAGCAATTCTCAGTGGAAGTACAAGCTTATTTATCATCTTGCATCAGCATGTTTTGTTGTATGATTCCAAAATTAACATGCACAAAGTACTTGTCATTGCTGGCTTATATGTAAATGTAAGTTTACACCATTCAATAGTGCTTCCTGAATTTTGTCAGAACAAGGAACTTCTTGACCTTCTCCATGGCATGGGCCATTAGAGCATAGGCTTCGCAAGGTGGTCCAAAGACTTCAATGAGGACACGCAGGTCCCTATTTAAGTAAGCATACTTTGGATCACATCCTTTGCGCAGTTCCTCTTCCTTTGCCTTGTCTCTCATTGACCCTTTCCCAAGAACAGAGATCTTTGCTCCAGTTTCTTCCTGCAGCTGCTTAATGGTGTTGTCCTGGGGTCCCAGTACCTTCCCAACAAAGTCAAACTTTGGATACTGCTTGACCAGTATCAGAACCCGTTCCTTCAGCTTCATGTTCTTGTGGGAAAACAAGTTCAAATAAGTCTCTTCCCTGAACTCTCCTGGGTCTCCCAAGTGGCCTGTGAAGTGGTCACTACCAACCGTTTCCACTAGGTCACTCTCTGGGGAGTCCCAGGTGAGTTCTGCTTCCCTCTCCTGTGTTTCAAGAGAGTTGGATAGGAGAGCTCCCTCCCTGGATGTCTACTGGCCCTCCCGCTGGGGCTGATCGTCACCACACCCTTTTTTGGGTTTGGAGTCTAGTAGTTCCCCCTCCTCTGGGGTTACCAGGCCCTCCCTGTCACTTGCAGCTGCTTGTTCAGGCTGCCCCGGTGGTGTAGCCGACCCATTTCCCTCCTGGGCCCCCTGGGCCTCTAGAACCTGGGTAATCTGGCTTTCACCCCTGATGACCTGACTGCTAGTCACTGCTTTAACTGTAAATCGGCCTGCCAGAAGATCCCTGACTAGCAACACTGGGTAAGGTTGGTCTTTTTTCAACCCCGTCTCTGTGAGGCACTCCTTCCCCCTCCATTCCAGGGGCACCCTTACCA
This sequence comes from Gekko japonicus, assembly GCF_001447785.1. Classification (NCBI taxonomy): domain Eukaryota; kingdom Metazoa; phylum Chordata; class Lepidosauria; order Squamata; family Gekkonidae; genus Gekko; species Gekko japonicus. The sequence goes on from NW_015169173.1 coordinate 961,362, forward strand.
CTGGTACCATCTGAGATCCTCCGCAAGCTCCCACAATGTTGAAGACCCTGTTGGGCATAATATCAGCGTCAGATATAAGGTCAGACCTTATAAGTGAGATGGATGAACCCATATCAGCGTACCCCAAAACCAGTTGGTCTTTTACCCTCACCGGTTCTACGAAACCAGCCCAGTCTTCCAGGGGCTTCATTGTGACACTGAGGCATTCATGCTGCACTAATGCCACCGTGCCTTCTGTCACCTTTTGGACAGCTGGTGCCAGGGGGACAGGCTTGGGGAACTCTGCCTGTGCTTTAGGGCAAGTGGCTTTGAAATGCCCAGACTCCCCACAGGTATAGCAGGTCCAGCTAGGGGGTCTATCTCCCTCTGGTGTCTCTGAGGATTTCCTAACCCTAGATGGGGTAAGAGGCTCCCTCCTCTGGGGAGGGGGACTTGGTCTTCCACCCCTTCCATCTCCTACCGGGCTTTTCCACTCCATCCCTTCCCTGATGGCTACCAGCTTGTCTGCCAGGTCAGTGGCTTCAGTAAGGGTTTTGGACTCCTTATCCTTGATTAGACATTTTAACTCCTTAGGAATCTTGGAGTAAAACTGATCAAGGAGCATCAGTTGAGCCAAACCCTTCATATCAGTCACCTTGGCCTCAGTTAACCACCTCCCACACGTTTCTCCCAGTTTGGCCCCAAACTCCATGTAGGATTTACACTGCTGGGGATTTAAGGCTCTAAACTGCTTGCAAAAGTGGTTAGGCCCCAACTGGAATCGTTTGAACACCGCTGCCTTGAAGTCTTTGAAGGTGATCCCTCCTTCCTGGCTAGGCATGCTGTGGCATACTGCTGCCAATTCCCCAGTCAGGATGCTGCAGAGATAGGCCATCAGGTCTGCTTCTGCCAGACCCCACTGGGTAGCAGCCTTCAGAGTTGGCTAGGCACACTGAAGGGTCTTCCCCCTCCTTGTAGGGAACAAATTCCTTCAGAGTGACCTTGGATCTTTTTACTCTGGTTCACCTGAAGGCATGCCATCTCCATCTCGTGTCTGCGTTGTTCCTCCTGTGCCTGAAGATGCCACTTCTCCATCTCCTGCTCCAGTCTGCGTTGTTCCTCCTGGGACTGAACTGAACTTTTCCATCTCCATCTCAGTTTTCTTCATCTCCTTATCCCGCTCCAGTCTGCGGGCCTCTATCCGCATCCGCTGCAGTTCTAGTTGCAGCTGGAGATTTGTTTCTGGCTGTAGAGGGTGCACCACTGCAGCTGCTCCTGTACCCTGGTTATGGTCTATCAGGAGGGTTTGCAGATCAGCCACATTCATACCTGAAGACTCTCTGGAAACTGATTGGCTGTAACCCTCCTGGAGCTGTGGTTTGGTCATTTTCAGGATGTCCCGTATCTTTGCAGGCCTCATCCTATCCAACTAAGCTTCTCCTACTCCAGTCGACCCGAAAAAGAAAAACAAAGCCCTTTTGGATGGTTGTTCTCAGTGCGCTTGTGCCACCCGTCTGGTCCCAGGAGAGACCAGTGTGGGAGTGGAAAGCAGACAGCCTACAATCCCCATAATGCTTATAGAGGGTTATAGCCAATCAGTTTCCAGAGAGTCTGTGAGGAGAATATGACTTAAGCTGTTAACTGTGAAAAGCAATGTTCTTTCGTCTCTCAGCTGCGGTCTGGTCTCACAGAGGGGACAGGCTGGTCTGGTGAGAGAAAAAGATCCCTCACTGGGGACAGAGTGAGAACAGGTAATGTAGCCTGGCAGGCTGTGGGCCTTGAAGGAGTAACCAGTTAAGCGAACTAGGTAGTCGCATTAGGTTTGTGTTTATTTTGCCTTTTAAACACTGTTAGATCTTTTAAAGCACCTTGTCTTGTTTTCCTTGCCCCGGTACTGTGCTAATAAACCATTTTGTTTCATTGTTACCTGCCTGGTCATCACGCCTATGTTCTCGGCTTAAAAGGGGGGCATTTTTGGATGGGCTTGGGAGGGTACCCTGGGTCTTCTCAGGGGACCCGAAGTCCAGGGTGGTGGCGGCGGATGGTGGCGACCCCCTGGGGTCATGACACTTGTCATTGCTGGCTTATATGTAAATGTCAGTTTACACCATTCAGTAGCGATGGATGAATTCATTGCTTCACCAGTTACTTTCTATACTGCCTCCAATATTAATTTAAATAGAGATTTTTAGAGCAACACTGGAATTATGAGAAATTGGGGGAAAGTTCGATTAGAGGTTACCTTTTTGTTATGGTGATGACAACCAACCACAGTTACAACTACACATACTTCAATACTTGTCATAGTTTAAAATTACAAGAACCTGTAAAGAGGTTTTGTGGTACCAATAATTAGAAAATACAGTCATTAAAATACAAAACTCTGAAGTTTGGCTCCTAAATTTCGGGGCCAGTTTCTTGATCTAAAGCAGATTTGTCAAGTCCTGCCTTATGAATTTGTTCCAAGGAGTTTCTGAAGAACTTTGAAGCTGAACACAACTTCCCTTGGGGAAACCAGGTGGCTTCTCGATCGGCCCGTGACTCGAGATTTCCGGATTACTCAAACCTCCCAACGATCACAAACCCACGCGGTGCTACTGTTAGACTACTTTCGATAGCTGCCATCCCCACTAGCAGCCAAAAGGCTGATCTGTGGTGGGAGGAGTGGCTGTCACTCACCCGTTCACCACGAAGAACGGGTCCTCCAGAGACACCGCTGACCGATCGAGTCAGTCTCCCCGAGTCGCCTTCAGGAAGAGAGCGCCAGTCCGGTCAGCCGGGCACGGAGAGGACTAGCCACACGTATGGGGAAAGCGTCGCATGCTTTCCTCTCCCGCCCCACACTGAAGCCTCCCAGGCGGCCACTTTTACTGTGGGCGCCTCTTCCCGAATCTGATCGGACTTTCCCCGCCCGTCTTCCAAAGTGGAACCGGCCTTTCCTAAAGGGAGGAGCCAGACGAGGGGAGGAAGGAAAGCACCCTGGATTTAGCTGGTTAGAGGGAATCCCCGGAATGTCTGCTGGTTTGGGTGGGTGTGTTGGGGGGGGGGAGCTCGTTTCTTTCCACTCCTCCCCCATTCAGCTTCCTGGAAATGGAAAATGCGTCACTCATACAAAAAAAAAAACCCCGGCCCAGAATAGCAGCACATCCTCCTGGGGGTTCTCATTCATTTTTTTTCTACCTCTCTCCCACTTTTCCAAAAAAGTAGGTTTTCTTTTCTTTTAAAAAACGGATTTTCCCTATTATTTCAATGCAAGTTTAGTGGAGGTTTTAGTTTGTCTTGCTACCCGATTCGTACGTGTGCATCTGACTGCAGCTTTAGAGGTACGTGTACGGGAAAAGTCACAGTGACAGTAGTTATATCAGGGGAATAAACGATGCACTTTATGCTTCCTATATTCTTCGCTTTACTTGGCCTTTCCTGAGTCTTAGCTTGCGGCACCCAGATGTGCCAACTGAATGTCTCTAATAATTTAGCTTGTGAGGACGGGGGTGGAAAACACCTGCGTGGAAAGAACTAAGGGAATGCGTTCACTTGATGCCTTTAGTAGCTGAGTTCATAGCGTCTCTGTACCGCTAGTTTCACAAACAGCGCCTATAAACAAGCGGGGTGAAATGTGTTTGTTGCTCTGCCGGGGGCTACGTCGCACGTAAGCAGCCTGTATACAAAGTATTGTGCTACCTCACCTCGCAGTGCGTGTAAACAGATCAACTTGCAAAGCAGCCGACAGTCCTTGGACCAGCTCCCGGAAGCTCAAGTAAACGCTCGTCACCTTTGCCCATGTATGGAAACAGGAAGCGAAGCCACTATCGACGTCAGCATTTTTAGAACGGCGGGTAAATGCAATGCAACTTCGACTCCTCCCCCTGTCGTCATCGCCCAATAATATATGGAGGGAAACGGTCACCAAGGAGACTGGGGTGACCTAATAGAGGGCGGAGCCTTTTCAAAGGCAGAAGCCGGGGGGGGGGGGGGGGGGAGAGAAGCGGTAGCGGTTGAGGGTATTTCTTTCTTCTTGAGGGTCGGCTCGATGGGCGGCTCTATTTACCTTTGTACTCTGGGTGTATTGGTGAAAAGGCAGAACTGCCCTTCCATCCCGCGGGTAACAAATCACTACGAGGCTTGTCAAGGCAGACGGCCTTTATATGCGGTCCTTTGCGGCTATGTTAAGGGCGTGAACGTGCGTGCTTCAAATGTAAACTGGTGTGTGCAAATAAACACACAGCCAGGTGGGTGCGGACGACATGATGTAATCCTAGACAGCACTTGAGCGTAAACCCCAACAAGCAGACTAGGATAGGACAATTGCGAGTCGGCATGCATAGGATCAGGCCTTGTCAGTTTTCAAACTTCTTTTAGGCCTGGCCTGAGTCAGGGTTCTGAGTAGATTTCATTAAAATTGCTGGTATTCACGCATAAAGGTACCCAGGGTTGCAGTTACAACCTATTTGGTATCCTTTTGGTGGAAGTTGCATTGCAATTTAATTTAAACTTATAAGATGTACTAATTGTACTACTTTTATGTTTACTAGTACAATAACAGGCAGTTTCTCCCCCTGATTTCTGAATACAAAGCAAGGCCTGAGTTAGGAATACTACTTGCAGTTTAACATGAGTTGTGGAATGTTGCATCAAGCAAAAAACAGAGGAAAGTGCACTTTAGTACAGTAAGCACTTTAGTACTAGGTTGCCAGTTCTTTGTTTCACATCCTTATCCCAGAGGCTAAAAACTTTCTGTTTTGCTCAGTACTACAAGGGAAATTTATATTTATTTTATTTATTTATTTTTCATATTTATACCCCGCCCTCCCTCATGGGCTCAGGGCGGCTAATGGTAGCTTCCTAATCTATCCCCTTAACTTTCAAGCAGCAGCAGTCCCGGGCAAATCAACTGCTAGTCCCATCTAACAGACACCCCTTTTCCCTTTTCTACCTTAATGGCAACATTGCCATGGAAGAGAAGCAGTCTGGGTACCTATGCTGTAGAGGACAGAAATCCTCTCCTCTACATCTTGCCTGTGTAGGAGCTGCTGGGGGGGGGATGACATGACCAAAGTCTTTGGAATTTGTGTGGGGCAATGGAAGTAGTAAAGCATATCTGAACAGTAGTGCATCATTCCCAGCACACACTTGCTGTTTATTGTGTTGTCCGGAGCCACTGAGAGTGCAAAGTGTCATGCCCTGAACAGAGAAACTTAGTTCTTGCACATGTACAAAAATGGTGTCACATACCAGAAGGAGTGGAACTGCCCTTTTCTTACACTTTGGGAAACAATTGGTATGCCTGACTTAGAAGTGAGCAGCTGGAAATTAAAACATTGCCTCAGCTCTTTGAAGAGAAAGAAGAATGCAACAATCATCATCATTTTTAATTCAAATGCCTTTTGCATTTTGATAGCTAGTAAGATTAATCAATTTTAGAAGAACTATGAAGATTGCAAGCACCAACTTTCAATCACAGAGCATAAATCTGTTTTGGGGTTCAGTCCAATTAGTAAGTAAATTTTAAATTTTATTTTGTAGTATTAAAGCATTTGAAATGACATTCAGTGTCATACATATACAGGATGTTTATAATTTGTTTTAATAATTATCTGCATAAATACACCAGATTCGTTTTTGACTGAGAATTACAGCAGTATCTTATGCAAAGTTATACCAGTCTAAGCCCAATGGGCTTAGAATGGAGAAACTCTGTTTAGGGCTGCATTGTTAATTGAGTTTCCAAATGTGCGGGGGGTGGGGATCACCTGATACTTATAGTTGTCAAAACAAGGAACTTCATTCTTGTCCCAGATATCTCCCCCCTCCTCAATAGTAAGCCCAAACAGGGGGATTTCTACAAAGCAAAACTAGGAAGCTACTACATTCGTTCCCTAGCTTCGACTGACACAAATCATAGAATCATAAAACTTGGAAGGGGCCATGCAGGCCATCTAGTGCAACCCCGTCTCAATGCAGGATCAGCTGAAATAAAGGTGTTTTTGTTGCAGACAGAATTTGAAGTAAATTCCCTTGAAATCAGTGGCATTTAATTCCAAGTAAAATGTTCAGGACTTCAGTCCTAATGATGCTTGGAGCGTATATCTTGTGAATGTTAAGGCAGAAAAGGAACACTGAAATCAAATGCACATTCTAAGCAACACAGATTTAATTAAATTAGTAATGTGGGAAGTACAAAACAGGTTTTTGTTTTTATGCACACTAGGTGAATCATACCAAACTCAGACTTACTTCCAAATGAACATGGACAGGATTGGGCTGGATCATAGGAACCGTTTAAGTGATAAGGCACTATCACCCATTTTGTTTTGCTGGTTCACATATGCATGTCACAGCACACATGTAATCCCACAGATACAGCTTTCACAAATTGCTGTTGTTTTTTAATGAAGCAAGTACAGTAATCAAGCATGGAACAATCATATGGTGCATACATATGTGTGAATTAGGCAGTAATGGTTGGGAAATGAATAGGTCTACACCCTGAGTGAAGCTAAGTTTGGTCAGCATGGAGGTGGTATCTCCCCTAAACTTTGTTTGCACTTAAAGCCTGTCTCTATTTTAATATTCCTGGATCTACAAGTTTTGTGGCAGGTACAAAGAAACCGTATTGCCCTCAATGATACAGAGTAGGTATTTTTAGCAATGCTCCAAGTTACACTAAGCACTAGTTGAAATTACCATATTTCACACTGAATGTGCACCTGTGGTTATTGTGTGGCACCTACAGCCCCCCACAGCTCATTAAGGTCAGGTAAGGTTATTGCAACATTTAGTGATGATTTTCATGTAAGTATCAGTGGGCCAAGCATAGCTACAACCTGCATGTTGCTGTGAGGTATTTTTCAAAGAAGTCAGTTCATACATCAATTTCCAAGTCAGCAAGTATATTCTGGAATTTATTCATCAAGGGATGTCCATACACTTGTGAATTGCTTTCATAAGTTGGCCACATTTATTTCAGCTGGACAGGAATGTAATAAATGTGCTTCCACTGGGGGGCTTTCCACTAGAGAAATCCCGCCCAAACTAATAGCTTTACTCTAAAATAAACGATACGAGAAATCCGCAGCTTCCTAACAAAGAATTTAAAATTCAAAGAAGAAAGAAATCCGCAGCCACAGGTTCTGCACTGCGCTCCTTTTAACGTAGCATTCCTAGGATGTGTGCTGTTTGGTGGACAAATCTGCACCGCAGACATAGAGAGCAGAGCTCAGTGGAAGGAGGCCTAGGTTTTTGTGGGGGTTTTCCCCCCTCGTTGGACGTCGTGCCCCTGGGCGGCCGAAGGTTTCGCTTTTTCCTCCTCCCCTCCCCCATCGCCTGACATTTCCGTCTACCCCGCCCCATCTCGGAGAGGGCGGCCAGAGGCGCGCGGCAAAGGGCCGGATGCGGCTCGCAGAGTGGGCGGAGGAGGCCCAGGCGCTGAGATCACCAGCAGTATAAAAGGGAGCGCGCTGGGCGCGGCCCCGCTCATTCGGGGCGGACGACGCTTGAAAGGGCTGTTCTAATGAGGATCGGCTGCTAACAACAGCGCGCGCAAAAAAGGAAGGGGGGGCGCCACTTTCGCCTTCGTGGAGAAAGGACAAAGGTTTCCTGTCCACTTCTGAGTAACCCCGAAGAGTCCGGAGGCCAACATGGAAGTGCAGAAGGAAGCGCAGCGCATCATGACCATGTCGGTGTGGAAAATGTACCACTCGCGTATGCAGCGCGGCGGCCTCCGGCTCCATCGCAGCTTGCAGCTATCCCTCGTCATGCGTAACGCCCGAGACCTCTATCTCTCCGCCAAGCTGGAGGAAGAGGACGAGATGGCAGCTGGGGTCGGCCCTGGAGAAGATTTTGCCGGGCGGCAGCCGCAGCTGGACTTACAGGCGCCAAGCCCTCCACATCTGGAGGGGGCCCGAGCACCGGAGAGACTTCCGCAGGCACCGCTGGAGGCGTCTCTTCTCAGCCCGCAGCCTTTGGAGACGCCGCCGCTCCCTTCGCCTTCGGCCAGCCCCGAGCCGGAGCCCATGGAGACTCAGGAGGAGCCCAGCAGCTCGCCCGCGCCTCCCCAGTCTCGGACTAGCTGGAGCCGGGGCGCCTCAGGGCCTCCGCCGGGCGCCACCAAGCCGAGCCGCAAGCGCCGCAGCAGCAGCCTGGGCAAAATAGGCGCCGCCGAAGCCGGTCTGGTGCCCAGCAAGAAGGCGAAGCTGGTGGAAGAGGAAGGCGAGCGGCAGCCGCAGCGCCAAGAAGGGCCTTTCCCGAGCTTAGCTCGAGTCTTGCAGGACCGCTTCTCGGGCTTGATCCTCCCGCCGCAGGCGGCTAAAGGCAGCGAGGAGCCCAAGGCCAGCTGCAGGCAAGGGGACGGCGTGCTGAGCATAATGGTGAGAGCTGTGGTGGCCTTCTAGAGCGCCCCCGCCAGGAACTCGTAGCCGGAAACTTCTCGCTCCAGAGAAGCGGAGCCTGCGGAAGCCCCTCTTGGGTGACAGAGGAGCTGAACACCGCCTCCCACACCCGGCCCAGCGGCCCCCAGCTCCTCGGTGGCGGGGCCTTGGCGGTCCGGAAGGCGCGCAGCGGGAGGCTGGTGACGGTTGGGGGGTGGCGGGGGAGCCCAGGCGGGTCCCTCCTCCTTTCCCCGCCCGGTGGGGATAGGCGAGAGACACTCTGGTGGCTGGGGGAGCGGGCGACGCAAAAGCAAAAGCCTGCGGGAGAGGGAGCGACGCTTGCCGAAGGAGGCCCCAACTCGGCCGGCGAGCCCGGGACGCAGCTGTGTTCTTTGAGGGACTGGCCGCGCCAATGCGGGCGTCGGCGTTAGGAGGAGCTGAAATGACTTGACTTTGGGAGAGGGGGACGCTCCGGGGAAATGAGAGAGACTTTTGAAATACGTGGGATCATTCCGACTGATTCCAGACGGTTGACTCATGTGGAAAGCAACCACTATCTGTACGCTTTTTGTGTGTGCTAGTCAATAACAATGACGTCCTTATCCTGCCTTTTGAAAAAGTTGTTGCCTCTTCTGGTCCCCCACCGCCGACCAATTCTCTCTTGAATGGGATTAAAGGGAGGGGGAGTTCAGGATTCTGGGGCAGCTCCCCTGAAGGGTTAAAAAGTCTTGCTGGGAGTTGTTGAAGAAAGGCAGCTTTTGTCAGTCCCGCTCCTATCTGGTGTGTGTGTGGGGGGGAGAGATCTACCCAGCATTCTTTTCCTCAGGGCCATCCCTTTTTTTTTTTCCTTACCTAATAATGAAGGATGATGAAGTGGCCTGTTTCTTTGTGCCAGAGAAGATTTCAAAACCAGATTAGTTTTGCCGGTTTGTGTATGATGAGAGCAGAAACAGAAGGGGGGGGGACATCCAACCGGTCTTACTAGTTATGACTCATCTCTCATATGACTAGCATTTGCATTACACTGGGTCCAAGAGTGCAGGGGATTTCCTGCTTATGAACTGCCTTAGCTTTGTGTTTGTTTTTTTAAAAGGTGTGGGTAGAACCCTGAATGACTGTGTGTATGGGGGGGGGGTTAAAGTACAAATATTAAAGGCTTACTGGCAACTTTCCCGGATGCCTGAAGCTGTTGAGATATACATTGAACAGTGGTGGGCATTGCTGTTTTTACATAAACAGAATGTTTTCCTCTCGAGATTATCAAATTGGACATTTCTCACTCAGAGAGAATGAGATTGGTGGTGTTTTGGCATCATTTCATTTTTTTATAAATAAAAGTAGTCATTCTGTGAAATTCCAAGACATATTTTCTCCCTTTGCTGATTGCAGTATTTCTTCCACTTGGTCTATTGTGAAATGCTGCTTGTTGTCCTGTGTGAGTTTAATATAAATGCTTCCCAAGTGTGTGTTTAATGCAAACTCTTGGCCTAAGTGCTGGGAATGTTCATGAAACACTGTTTTGTTTCAAAACTGGCGAAATTGGTGTCTGTCAAGGTACTCTGTAATGCTGCCTTTATATCTTCAAGGTTTTGTCACTTGTGTTTATTTTCTATTTTTTGAAATGGGGGGGATACAGGCTTCTTCGGTTCTGTTTTTCACCCTCATGGTGTAAATAATTTTGATCACTGAAATAAAGGCCATCTGAATTTTTTAATTTCCCGTGGTGCTTCATTCTTGATCATTTTAAATTTTAAAATGTGTACATAGAGGGTTATCACCCTTAGTGGATGTGAAAGAGGGGAATGTTCAAACACTTCCTGGGTCCCATCAGTTACGCCTCCTACATTAAGAACTGTTGATGTTCAGAGGTTAAGGAAATGAAGAACCAAAGGGGCCTGAAGAAACAGCAAGGTAGTGGCAGGAAAGAACAGCATCTTCTAAGGGCCAGAATTCCAAGTGTCTTCACTACACAGTGAATTGGATACAAATCTGAACTTAACTCCCATCTCCAATAACTCAATTTTGTGCTCTTAAAAACCAGCCCAGAAGGCCTGTATGACCTTGATTGGTGCACTAGACTTCTAGTGCAGCCAGAACTAAATCATGTTCCTTGTTATGTGGCTGTTTCCAAGAGTGGATGGAGGCAAGGATGAGCAAGTGTTGCCTTGCTTAAGCTAGGTAGTTATTCCTGTTTGGCTTTTAGGCTATCACTTTTCGGATGTCTCTCTGCCAGGTACCAGAATTTTATTATGTATATAGCCAAAGGCCATCACAGTACAGAATTAGGATAGTAAAAAGAAAATAATTCTAATCGTATATAGGTAAAACAGCAATTAAAAGGAATTTTCATACAAATAAATATGGACCAGTTATAAACAGTAAATTTTTTAAATGATAAATCCAGTTAGTCATAAAAAGGTTAATTTTCTGAAGTTGCAGTCTTAGCCCTGATTTTTTGGGCAGCCAAGGCAAAAAGAGACACTTTATAACTGATGAGCGGATCAGTGTCAGATAATAGAAAGACCAGCTTGTCAATGTCAGAGGAAATTTTTTGCCCTATTAGCAGATTATCAAGACATTTAGATCTAACTGCTGTATACATAGGACAAAATAGTGTGTAGTGAAGAATGTCCTCTGGAACTGAAGTACCACATATACAAGAACGTAAGGCCAGTGGTATTTGAGAGTATCTCCCCGTGAGTAGAGCTGTTGGCATAGTCTGAAAATGTAAGGAAGTGCCTATCTGAGATTTTGAGATGTAATATTCACTAAGTAAGGAGATCTATCATGATCTCTTCTGAATAACTTAAACCAAGGGGAGAATTTAGACCTAGAGATGGTAAACCTGTCCAATAAAGTGTCACATTTGTAGATCGTTTCTTAAGTTGGTACCAATATTGAGAGCCCCCAACAAATTGTCTGGAATAGAATAGTAGGCAAGTATGTTCTTATAACATGTAGACCAGGATGTGTCTCTACATGACATTAGTTGAAGGCATTGTTTGCTAAATATGTTGGTGAGGGCAGTATTACCTTTATTCCAGGATCTGAGTAAAGCAAGGTGGATGCGAGCCCTAACTTAGGGCATACCAAGTTCTGCCCTCATTAGGGCTGCAGGGGTCCCCTTGGGCAGGGCAAGAAGTCGTCTTAATGAATAAGTTTTGAATTGATTCCAGGCTGGAGATTAGTCCTTCAAGCCCCAGACCTCTACACCATAAAGAAGGTGGGGGATTGCCTTGTGAGTAAATAATTTTACTGCGGGGTCTACAAGGAATCCACCTTTGGTGTGATAAAATCTCAGAATTGCTCCTTCTTTTTTTTTTTGTAGAAGCTTTAACAGTATCCAGATGTATTTTCCAATTTAAGGTCTCACTAAAGGTCACTCCCAAATATTTAAAAGAGCTGCATTGCTCAATAGCTATTCCATGAATACTCCAAGCAAACTTTCCGGGGTGTTTTCTAAAGACCATAACCTTGGTCTTGTTATAGATTATATTAAGAGCCTCCTCTTTACAGTATTCACCAAGTTGGTGTAGCAGCCTTTTTAATCCAATTTGAGTAAGAAATAAAAACCATGTCATCAGCGTATAATAAAATTGAGATCTTCTGATGACCAAACAAGGAAGCAACAAACTTGGGTCCTGAGAGCTTGTGAACTATATAATTTATGTACAGGTTGAAAAGCAAGGGGGCAAGAATACATCCCTGCTTAACCCCCCCTACAGATTTCTGCCAGGTAGTTTGGCTAAACGACTGAGTTGCATAACAATGTGTGGCTTCAGGAGGGGCATGAGAGTACAGGCAGTTTATATTTAGAGCTGCAGTAACAGAGCTTGTAAACTTGTTTATGATGAACGAAAATAGCATTTCTATAAACATGGGCTACTAGCCAGCTGGACAGTACTGGCAGGCAGGAGCTTGGATATGAGTGCTTTGCAAAACGTTAGTAGCTGCGGTGTCTCAAAGGTAATCTCCTAAGTGAGCATCTTATGCTTGTCTGCAGTTCTCGGATCATGCAGTGGAAACATTATGGGTTTGTTGGCACAATACAGTTTTGTCAAAAAATTGGTTCCCACAGGGGCTGTGTACCAGCACAATTTTTTAAACAATATATTTATTGATTTTTAAATGACATACAGACAAAAGAAAAAACACAGACAGACAAACATACAATGTAGAATATCACCAATATTTTAAACACATCAAGGTCTCATAGGGGTAACAATACATTAATCCTATCTACTCACCCATATTCTACTCTTTACATAATTACATAATATTACATTACTCCCCATAATATTATATACCACCACAAATTTTCACAGGTTATGAAGGTCCCCTCAATAGAAATTTTTCATGAAAGAACATATATGTTCCAATACGTTCCATTTGGATGATACTTGATTTGATTAATTGCTGGCCAACAGAATAAACCTTTGGTTATAATTCCAGCATGATTTTTTTTGTCATTTCAAAATGTAGTCAGGCATATCATGAGACTGAAGAACTGATTTCAGATTGTTTAGACAATTATGCATATTACTGAAGATTGGGAATAAAGTGCTTCTCAATAGTCATGAATGCAAAGGAGCCCCTCCAATAATTCAGTAACTTTAGGATTCATGATTTTGGGGAAAGTCTAACATTTAACTTCTTACTCATTTTAAAAAGTGCACCAAAGGATTTGACAAAGAGGGAATGAAAGTATATGCCACTAATGTTGTTGCACCTTGGACTCTCTCATTCTGGTTTACAGTAGTTCTGTGAGACAGCTGGGAGAGAACTGAAATTGATGTTGAATGGGCCCCTAGGGCTAAAAGAGCTCTTCTGTGATTCAGTGCTCAGGAATTCACTTGTAACCTGAGCTGCAGCCACTTTAAAGGTCATAAACTGGTAATTTTCCCTTCTCCACAATCTAGTTACCTCCTCCCTAGCTGATTTTATGAAATTAGTTCTTTAGCTGGTGTGAAGTTCTTAAGGTTTCTGTTCAAGGCATAGCAAACAACCTAAGCTTTTTCGTTCTGCAAAGTCTGGAATTACCATCACTGTTAGTAGAGACTGGAATCTCTGGCCTAGTTTTCCTCTAAAGTGGTAAAGTTGTGTCTAGGCACTTCACATTGCAGGTAGATGCTCACAGGAATTTTTTAAAAACTTCCATATAGAAATGTAGATATTGCAGAGAATGATTCTAACCTAGCTTTCTCTGTGTCATTAGTTTCCATATGAAGAATTTTTTAAATTTTGTATGGAGGTTTGTTCAGACTGAAGTCATATAGCCAAGGCCTAAATTTCCCACCAAGTGACAACTAGGAATCAGCTTCAGCCCAACCCTATTTCTTCCCACACAAAACCTGCTCCACCCCTATCAATGAGTCAGCTGGAAAGTCACTCTTGGTCACAGCTTGGTTGCTCTGATACTAACACCAGAGCTATTATGCTACAAAGAACCATGACCTACTTTTCTACAAGAGCCAAGCTTTCTGTACAAATGGAAATAGATCAAGATGGGTAGCCATGTTTGTCTAGCAGTTGAACAGAGTAAGAGTCCAGTAGTACCTTAAAGACTAACAAAATGTGCGGTCGTATAAGAGCTTTTGTGAGTCACTGCTCACTTCAGATAGTGAAGAAGTGAGCAATGACTCACAAAAGCTCATACCCTACCACGGATTTTGTACAAATGGAAGAACAAGATACTATTCCACTTTGGGGGCTTTGGCTCCTGCTGAATGTAAAATTTTCCCTCCTGTAACATACAGTAGAAATGCTAAACAGAATTGGAAATAGCTAGATAGGATTAAAGACGCCACACCCATATACCCATAGGCTTTTACTGTTCCTTTCAGCCAGAGTTCTTGGAAGGCCCTACACATTCTCGTGCACAGGGCTGCTTTGAATTTACAAAGGGAAGAAAAATCTCCCTTTGGGGCAAGTTAGAACAAGATAGCTTTCAGAGTTGGCAGGGCTTTGCAGGTGGTCTCTTATACATCTGCCCCAAAACCACAAAAAAATAAAATCAAATTCTGCCTCCCACAAACAACCTTTATGTCTGAACCAAACATGAGATTATGTAAAAGTTTAAATCTGGCAGAGACCTGAATCGTATCTTTTCCCTCTTGGAACACTTTGAAGTTCTGTAACCTCTTGAGCAGAGCTTTTGTAATATGCTGTATACTTCAAGAGACTGTTGTCTGTGTTAAGAGTTTTAAATCCATACAGTGGGGAAAGACAGAATCCATCTGTAACCTCTTCACATCTGAAATGGGGGAGGGAGCTGAGAGTCTTTTGGAAGCTTTTTGTTTTTTAAGCAGGAAATAACAGTGAAACATTCAAAAAAATTTTTAAAAAGCAACAAAACAGTCTGAAATGCTACCAAATTTGAGATCAAATGATGAAGATGCACTGAACACACACAGCTTTTTTTTAAAAAAAGTGCAGGTGAAGGATCCAGTCCTTCCCATACCCACTCACCTTACTGCATGCTATTGTTTCATCACTTCTTCTAGCCCAGCTCAATTAACAGTATGGAAGCTGAGCTGGAAGAAAATGCTGAAAACATCTAAGCATACTGATGTAAATCTGGGTAGGATTTCTCTCATCTGCATTTTTCACTGCAGTCTAAAGGGGGGGGGGGAGATAACAGATCTTGGAAGCCTGAATCCTTTTTCACTAACATCGGTGGAATCAAGAAATTATATTGCTTATTCCTGTGCATCCCATGGTTTTATCTTCACACATGCTGTGATAGAATAAATAACTAGAGCCAAGAGTTATTCTTGAAGCCACTAACCAGGGGAAGAATGCGTATAAACTCCTTTGCTCAAGGTCAAGGGTCCAGCTTGCTTTTTGAGCATGCATAAACCTTGTTCTGCCAGATTATTAAACAAGCTGCAAGGCATTTCGTTCTAGCCCAGGCTGATGCAAGCTTTCTTCATTGCTCTGTGTTATTTTAAAAATCCTCTTCTCTGCTAGTCAGAAGGCATTTTGAGCCTGTGGAATATACATTAGACCATCCTAAACTAGGTTTTGAGGTGAGTTGAGACTTTAAAAACGAATAGCTTTATATATCTTTGCTGACACCCACCCAATGCCCAGTAAACTTGAGAGGAGTATACATGTCAGAGAAAACACTTCTGCACTAAATGCCTTGTGTTTGAGGAGACAGTGCAGGTTCAAGCGGAGTGATGGAGGAAATACTATCTATATCCACATTTCACCACTATTATGTAAAATAGCTTCAGAAAGGAGCCATGTTGGTCTGCAACAGAACAGCTAGATTGCAGTCCTGTAGCATCTTAGAGACCAACAAGATTTTTGGGGTATGAGCTTTCAAGAGTCAAAGCTGCCTCCTCAAACGTAGTATGGCCACATCGTAGCCCTCTAGCCTTATGATCTTCCATAAAGTGCAGGATGTTTCAGTTAACAAGCACATTTTTTAAAAACCCTGTTTGCTACATTACACTATAGTATATTCTTTATGGTGTTTGAATTCCAGAGTTTCTGCCCTCTTTAACCTTCCTGTCCTGCTGCTTTGTGGGAAACCCCCAGAAAACCCACACTATCCTGCATTGCACCTAGAGCCTGTCACAGCATTCATCACCTGTGCAAGACACTCCCCTTGTGAATAGACAGAAGGGTCTTTGATAATGCCCCAATCACATCTCCAGCAGAACAAAGGCAGCATGGCTAATGGCTCCCACTCAAAGTGTGATTCTCTCCCTCCACACATGCACATACAAAAGGCAATCTGAAGGATAGAAAAAAACACCAAAGCCAGGATATGGGGGTTGCAGAGCAAGGAAGGCTTCACACACCAAATGCAGAGAGGTTGGTTTCCTGTGCATCGCCTACCCCTGGAGACAGGATACCAAAGCGGACAGCCTGTTCCGCCTTACCATGAGCCAGGCTGTATCCGGCATCTGCTGAAGTTCCTGTGTTCTCACCAGTGAGGGCAGAAGAGCAGGGAGGGGGCAGCACCATGGGACTATGTGCCTCCAGTCAGAAGAGATTCTTGTCCCAGTGGCCACAGCTCTCCCCCCACCCACCCATGCATGTAGTTCCACTGGGTAACAAAATATTTATAAGTGGCATGGAACTTTCATTTTCTCCCTTTTGGTTTCAAGGAATTTCTCTTCTGTTCAGTGAGAAGCAGAATGAAAAGCAGCTTCCTAGTTCCTGGATACTCAGTGCAGTGTATTCCATGACAAAGACAACAATCGTAATCAAGCTCACTAGGAAGCAAGCCCTATTGAACTAAATGGGACTTGCTTCTGAGTGAACATGCTTTGTATTGTGCTGAAAATGTCACAACACCAAAAGTAGCAGTAACTGAATAAAATATACAGGAAGGGCATGCAGGCCTATTTACAACAGCCACAAGCCATCACATCTAAATATGCACACACTTTTATAGGTATAGCCTAGTACCAACCCTGGACATCAGGGCTGTATTCTCAGCTTTGGAGAAGAGACTCTTCCAGGTTACAAAGATGGCAAGACGGACAGCAGACAGCCTGATTGGAAGCTTAGGTGAGAAATATGGGATCAACTGGAGTTGTGCAAGTTTGTATGTTTGTTTCATTTGGAGTGTGATTTTGCTCTGCCCAGCTTCCCTTAGCCTGGGTTCTCCATCAGTGGCAGTCCCTTGGCAGTCACTTCATGTCCTGCCACACTGCTGGTGCAGGATGGAATCCCACGATTACTACACCCCTTATGAGACAACCTCATTAAAGTGCTCCAACCTGGACAATTATGGGACACGCCTCAGAATAATTAGCACCCATGGGAAACTGCTTTGCAGACAGGCTGCATACACTAACAGCTAGAGCAGGTTATTCTAGAAGCCAGAACTCCTAAAGCTTCCCCCTCCCAACCTGCTTTCCCACTCATTAGTGAAGAAGGAAACAAAAACCCAGGCAGAGTCATGACATTTTTTAGGAACACAGACTTCATGTCACATGACCTTTTTGAACCTTGAGTTCTCTGCCTCTAACCATTCAGCACAGAGGGGAAAACAGGACCTCCCAGATATTTCAAAGCCAAAGATCTCCTGTAGCAAGTGAACAATCCCTCCTTCGATCCTGCTACATGCTCTACAGCATGAATAATAAGAGCTTATGTATACAGCAAAATAATCTCTGAATGAAAAAAAATGGCCTGAATGGGGAGAGTCCATACACAGTCATTTTGCCTTCCCCATATTTCTTAATTTCTTGGAGAACAATAAGGTTTCCCCCCGCCCCCTTATAATTCATATACACTTTATCACAGAGGCAGTCACTTGTGCACTTTGATTGTGGACTACCACAGCCTCCGTTTAAATATTCCTGGCCATTTTAACCCTTCCATTTTTTAAGGAAACAATAGGATTATTGTGATTTCCATTTTTGTCACAAAATGGAAAGGCTGATATTCCATATCCTGCACTCATATAACCAAAGCTAACGTTCTTATCTGGCCTCATGTAGCACTTGTAAGGAACACCAGATCACGTTTGACTCACAACTGTCTGAAAATCAATTCTCCTTGGAATTGTCAGTTTATGTCCATGAAGTGGAGTTACACTCTCAGTTCTGGATGACTTCACTGTAAGAAATGGGAAACTTGGGTGCAAACAGGGTCACTTCTCCATTTTGATTCTGCTTTTCAGACAACAGTGAGACAGCAATTAGTCTTTTTGAACCAGTCTCCTATCTAAGGGAAACTTGGATTCTGTCCTTACCTGCCTTTCCCTTCTTCCCCTGGAGTCACTATTAGGGTAGGGGGAGAAGGGAAAAACGTAGAAAACAATAAGGTTTCCCCCCCGCCCCCTTATAATTCATATACACTTTTCACCACACATTGCACAAGAAGCCTGTTTTGCTAGAACATGCTACCTGCTGGGAACAACAGGGGTAACTGGAATCTTATGGAAGGAAGCCAGATATACAAGATGAAGTGAAAGGGCTTTTTAGTTCTCCCAGTCCAGACATAACTTCTTACTAATTTTTTTCTAGTTCCCACTGACTGTATCCTTAGAGCATAAATGTAACAGAAGTACGCTGATTGGGCCGAGGCTCTCTAGCCCTTGTTGCCTTTAGACTACAGAGACCATCGGTCCTCCTGCAGTTCCATTTCCTCCTTTGCACACGGGGTGAAACATGTCAGGTGCTCATAGGTGTTGGCTTAAGGGAGGTGCCATGAGACTGTGCAGACCGTTCTTGCTCCTAACACCAGCAAGGCAACACTCTCACAGTTTAGCCTGGGCAACCTGCCAGTCGGGCTGAGACAACAGCTCGGCTGACAAAAGCCTTAATCCTTGGTAATAGCCAAGAGAGAAGAGGTGGCCAGGATCATTCTGTATAGTAACTTGTGGTCTCACTCAAAACAAAAATACTGTGAAGACTGACTACTGTAGCCTGTGTTTAGTTTGCCTACTTCCTAACTTCCTTCAGGATATATTCCAAATTCATATTTTTGCAATGTCTTTCCCATCCCAAACACTGTCATGGATTTAGACGCAGGAAGCCAGCAATCGAAACCTCACAGTATTTCTTCCTTTCTCTGTCAATGACCCTAGATCAGTCTCACTTCTTAACTACTGCATCAGAGGAAAAAACCCAACCCTACACCTGGTCACCAGCTGTTCCTTCTATCTGCAAATCTCACTGAAAGTGGTTTCCCCTCTGTCCCAAATACAACAAAAGCAGTGAACTATTAGACTGAAGACGAAGAATGGAATCCCAGCCCAGAGCACTTCTCCTTCAAAACCATGCTGGGCACAAGTCACATGGCTTGCATCTATGCCTGCAGCCATCTTGTTCAGCGTTCGTATGTCTATTGGGAAGATCAAGCACAGCCCTTTATGTGCATATGTGAAGAGGTCCTTGTGTGTGTTTTCAGGGGTCTTGAAGTAGTGTTTGCCTAGTCACAAGTGTGTGTGATGTAGGGATTACCAGCTAATGACCATTTGGTCATAGTCTTACTTCCCCATTTGGCATTTCTGTCCCCCTCTCCCAAGTTGCACACCTATAATTTAAAAAACAAAACAATAGTGTGAATGGGAAATAAAGATATAGCAACACATCAGGGGAAGCCTCGCCTTTCCCAAAGTGGCCTACAGCCAAACTAGCTACTGATCAGAGGTATAAGAATACTCACACATACTGAAGCAATGTATCTGAGCAGGGACAATAATGCATATAAATGTACTTGAGGATTTCATGTATTTACACATAGAATGAAACATCTGGATGCCTGTGTACAAAAGTATGGGGCACATATATGTATGTGTGATAGGGTTGCCAAGTGGCACTTACCCTTCCGGCGGGGGACTCCAGGTCGGCTCCCGGCGCATGTGCGCGCCGCATGCACGTCACAGGGAAGTGACGTCATGACGCCGGGCACGCTGGGGGCGGGGCCACGACCATACAAGGGAAAACCAGTTTTCCCTTGTATGGCCGTGGCCCCGCCCCGAGCGTGCCCGGCATCATGACGTCACTTCCCTGTGACGTGCATGCTGGGGCTGGGTTCCCCCCGGGGCCCGATTCCCCGGCGTCGGGGAACGAGCCTCTGGGGTGGGAGGTTTTCCACCCCCCGGGGGGATTTGGCAGCCCTATCCTGTGAACCATAAAAGGAGTATGTGTGTTTGCATAAATCAATTAAGGTGAGTGCTTGTCTGTTATGTACAAGGACCGCCACCAGGGGTCCGTGGCTAAAGCAGGAGCTTGGTCCCCAAACACTTTTCATTAGGGTTGCCAAGTGAATTTGTCTTACCGGTGGGGGAGCCTCGGCGGGCTCCGGGAGCTGTCCCTCGATGTGTGCGCGTGCGAAGCACGTGCGCGCCGCCAGCATGTCACCAGAAGTGACGCACGACGTCGATCATGTTGAAGGCGTGGCCCCGATTGTCGGAGGGAAAAGCATAGAGTTTTCCCTCCGACGATTGGGGCCACGCCCCCAACGTGATTGATGTGGTTGCGTCAAGCCATGCTGCGCTTTGGGGGCGGAGTTCCCCCAGGGCCCGATTCCGCGGCGGCGGGAATCAGGACTCCAAAGCGGGGGTTTACCTGCCCCCACTTGGCAGCCCCCCCACCCCCACTTGGCAGCCCTATTTTCATTGTCCATTCTATCAGCAGCACTTACTGGGTGGGGCTGCCTGCCTTCCTTCCTTCCTGCACAAAAAAAGAGTAGCTGTTTTCCCCTGGCCTCAAGCAGCCACTTCCCCTTTTCTTCCTCTGCAGCCAGAATCACCCTTCCTGGTAGTCTGCCACTGCTGTGTGACAGTCTTGGTAGGATTAAGAAGTGGGGTGGTGGCAGCCTAACCAGGGCCTCATGCCAACTGCACCCCCCCCCCGAAGCAGAAAGATAAAGAGGCTATTTACCTCAAAGAGATGCATCTTCTGGGTCTGCTAAGTAGGGCTGCCAGTACTGGGTTGAGAAATTCCTGAGCTCTGGGGGTGAAACCTGGTGAGGGTAGGAACCCCAGCTGGGTAGACTGCCATATAGCCCACCCTCCAAAGCAGCCATTTTCTTCAGAGGAACTGATCTATGTAACCCAGAGATCAGTTGTAATTCTGGGAGCTCTCCAGGCCCACCTGGAACTTGGCAATCCTAGCAAGTATCTATTCCACCACGCTGCTCTATTCTTTTCCAGTTCCTGTGCAGAAGAAGCAATTCTCAAAGCTGCTGCAGCAGTGTAGGCGAAGAGAACACTGGCTTATTCAACACGGCCTGCAGGGCAAAGGTCTGCCCACTTGCACCACAGCGCCATCAAACTGGCTGTACTGCTCAGCTATCTCCCCTTGGGAGAAAGAAAGGCATTAATCTTGAGTGACTCATCTCAGCAGTTGTGGCCTAGGCGTCTCCTTGTTCCCGTAATTTTGTGAGCCCTACTCTGCTCCCTGAAACGCAGCCAGAGGACCCTTTGGTAATTCTAAACAGACACTTCTCTCCCTTTCTTCCCACCTTCATTTGGAAGACTACAGTCAGGACTTTGACTGAGCCCCACTTTACCAGAGCAGAGCAGTAGTACTAGGCTTTGAAGGAGCAGCTCCTATAATGTCTGGGTACCAATTTAGGAAGGTGTGGATTCCAATCAAGAACACTGTCTGAGAATGCACAGAGTGCGCTTCCTTTGCCACGGAGTAATCAGGGCCCAGGGATATGAAATTAAGGTGCAGGGCTTCTGGGTTAGACCCCATAGCTACCAAGTTAGTATATCCCCTTGGGGCCTAGGTGGGCAGGAATTTAACGACATTGTCCCCTTCAAATTGGGCTGCTGCCTAGTGTTGCCAGGTCCCCCCTGGCCACAGGAGAGGTAGGGTTGCCAGATCCAGGTTGGGAAACTTTTGGGAGATTTGGGGATGAAGCCTGGGGGATACAGGGACCTCAGTGGGGTACAATGCCATACAGTCCACCCTCCAAAGCACCCATTTTCTCCAGGTGAAGTAATCTCTGTCGCCTGAAGATGATGAGCTGTAATTCCGGGGGATCCCTAGGTCCCACCTGGAGGCTGGCATCCCTACTAGTGACCTGCTTTCAACGCGACGCCCAGCGTCGTACTAAAACAGGGGTCTTAGTTCAGCTGCCGCACTTCCTTCCAGGGCCCACAGCGATCTTCGAAACCGGGGAATGTAGGTCAGGGCGGCCGCAGTAAGGCAGCCCAGCCCTGCCTCCCGAGGCCTTCTGGGTGGTGGAGCGAGCAAGCGAAAGACATGCTGGTGCCTGCGCCCGCCGCGGCCCGGCCCGGCCCAACCCCCTCCGGCTGCATTCCACACCAGCTACGCGGCCCCCGCTCCGCCTCCTGCCGGGCCAGTGCGGAAGCGGGGAATTTCCTGGCACCACACGCGGAACAGGAAGGCGGAAATGAAAACAGCGCCGAGCCAAAATAGATGGGGGGAGGGAGGGGGGGAGGGACCGGTTCTCTCTTAAAGGCACAGCAGGCCCCACAAGCGGAAGGGGCTGCGGCGGGCCAAGGCGGCCGCGTCGATAAAAAGCTCTTGTGCTCCTTCAGACCGCACCCCTCCCCGCCTCCTCCTCCTCAAGAGCTGCTGCCAGCTCACCATGCCTACGTGGGAAGCAGAATTGCTCAACAAGCTGAGAGACACACGATTGTATCGGGCGCACAGCAGTTGGGTGGAGGAGAAAGGAAAGCCACGCTCCCTGGCTAGGACCGTTTAACTGCTGCATAAACGGCCGGCTTCTGCCTCCGAAGGCATACTTTGGAAGGCGTTAGAATTACGACTTCGCTCCTAAACACGCCTTGAAAGGGAGGCGCTGCTCTTACCCTTTCCGATTGTGAGCACAATG
>NW_015169173.1:984058-1015644 GCF_001447785.1 Gekko japonicus
GCTTTCCCGGTCCCGACTACGCCCGAGAAGGCCTAACAGTTGATTTAGAGGCGGCATCCAAAACCAATCCAGATTAAGTGGCCATGTGGCCCCAGAGAGGCCAGGCGTGCTCGGCCTGATCTGTCTCTATCCTAACGGCAGACAGACGGAACTACAAAGCAGAAATAAAAACCCTTTCTATTCCTCATACTCCCCCGCTCCCAATTCTCCTATAATCCCTCTGCAGGTTTCCTCTCTACCGCAGGCACTGCCCCCCCCATCCCCCCTTTGCTTTATACTCCAGCTCTGCCCTCCTCCCCTCCTCAGGAGTACAGCTGGAAGTAGTCCGGGGAAGGAGAATTTGCCTGGAAGCCAGAAAATAGCAGTGGGGGAGGGGAGCAAGGCCTGAACCAACAGCTGCATTCCAGACTCTGGAACCTGGCCAAAGAATAGTGTCTTGAAGCAAACGACAGGCCAAAGCCTTCTACCGACATTTGATCCTTCTGGTTTGTGTAAAGGGTGCTGCTAAGACAAAACCTTTGAATTAATGAAGAGTCACTGTCACCCTCTCCTATACTCCCAACACCAGCACAAGTGTCAGTCATCATCTTGTACATAAAACATGCATGATGTAGAAACAATCTAATTGCTATTTTTTATGTGCACTGATAGTAAGAGATGCATGGATTCTATAAAAGGCAATTGATCTGTGTCATCTTGAGAGGGCACAATTCCCATCTCTTTCTTTGACCCACTAGATCAGCAGAGGGCCTCCTATATCAGATAAATGCTGAGATAGCTTTCACGCACAAGTCCTTCGTAGAATTCCATGCTGCATGTTAGAAGCTGCCTGATCACATGCCTCTACAGCTCTCCACTTTGACATCAGGCTATAGTGGGAAACTGCCAATCAGAATGGAGACCCCTACACCATGAAATACATTTTTCCAGCCATCATTTCACTCAATTTGTTTCCAACACTTGGTTCAGAAAGCAGGAGCTTCCTTCACTTGGGTTTTATTTATTTAGAACACTTCTATGCTGTCTTTCTGCCAAATTTAGAGTCCCCAAGGCAGCAAACATTAAAAAGCATTTAAAATGCACATAAAAACACATGACCAAGGAGGAAGACTAAAACTGGACAGCCAACTTGAGCAGTCTGGGGAAAGCAGTGAAAGCTCTCTATGTATTTGCTGGGCTAAAAGCTAACCTGGTGTTTGAGCAAAACGGCCGTGAAGGGTCCTCCTCCTCTGAGGTTAGGAGGACATCTCCATGGGTTATTCCCATCGTTGCTGTCTTTCTGCCAAATTTAGAGTCCCCAAGGCAGCAAACATTAAAAAGCATTTCAAATGTGCATAAAAACACATGAACAAGGAGGAAGACTAATAGCTGGTGAGAGTTGTTAGGGTGCAGTTTTTTACCTTTTTAAACTGGACAGCCAACTTGAGCAGTCTGGGGAAAGCAGTGAGAGCTCTCTATGTATTTGCTGGGCTAAGAGCTAACCTGGTGTTTGAGCAAAACAGCCATTGGCACTTACCGTGAAGGGTCCTTCTCCTCTGAGGTTAGGAGGACATCTCCATGGGTTATTCCCATCGTTCCCTTTAGGGAGGCAGGAAATACTTTTTTCTCCTTCCTGTTGGCGCCTTGGGAATAGCCCTGCCCCTCAGTTCTGGGACTCCGTAAGCAGTGAGTATCAACTAAGGCTAACTCCCCTGCGCCAAGCAGGTAAACTTCAAACATTAATTGTGGAACTATAAAAACAGTACAAGAACTCAGAAGAAGAAGAAGAGAACAGCACAGTGAAAAAGGAAAAGACGATGGTGAAAGTGGGAGGGCCGAGATGTCCTCTTAACCTCAGAGGAGAAGGACCCTTCACGGTAAGTGCCAATGGCCGTTCTTCCTCTGCAGTGGAGGACATCTCCCATGGGACCTCCAAAAGCAGTGTCCCCTATATGGGTGGGTCATCATCGTCAGCCGAAGGGAGAATGTGCTGACGCAATCGTGTTTAGCTTGTAGTGATGAATTAAGGTAACGTCCAAGTAGCGGCCTTGCAGACCTCCTCGACTGATGCTCTATTCGTGAATGCCGCATTGGTTGCCACACTTCTCAAGGAATGAGCCGTGATCCCTTTGGGAATTTCCATTCCCGACGCCTGTCGAGCACTCGGGAGGGACTTGCCTCACGACGTCTTCTGGCTCCACAAAGGAACAAGAAGGAAAAGGCAGAGTAAAGAGTAGGGGGAAAGAAGCAGATAGAGAGAACTCTAAGGGGGAAAAGGTAGAGTAAAAGTAGAACAAGTTAAAGGAGAAAAGTAGATGGACAAAAACGCAGAGCAGCATCATTATCGTCCAGCAGGTGAAGAAGATAAAGAGAAAGATGACAGTACCAAGGAGAGTAGGGCTATTCCCAAGGCGCCAACAGGAAGGAGAAAAAAGTATTTCCTGCCTCCCTAAAGGAACAATGGGAACAACCCATGGAGATGTCCTCCATCTCAGAGGGAGAAGATGTTGTTCACACAACTGAGACAACCTGGCATTGTATCCAAAGGATCTTTAATAACCATCCTGTTATTGACAGCTAAGTGTGTACTCCCAAATTATGCAACACTGCGTGGGCAAACAGATTTCAGACTGCCTGAGAAAAATGCCCTCTCCCTTCACCAAGGACTACATTGTGCTCTATAAGAACAGACATCAGTAGAGACAAATTATCCTTTCACCAAGGAGGAGACATGGGCTGAGGGTTTTGCAGATAGGACATCACCACAGCAGAGATAGACAGCCTGGAGATGAGAGAGGGAAAGACATAAGTAGAGCACAGTCCTACTATTACTCTGTCAATAGCAACCAAGTTTTGATATCAACAAAATGAATTATGAAATATGAAGGAAGGACCTCAAAATGCATTTCAGCTCTAAGAACCTTTATAAGATAGGTTTGCCAAAAACCTTTGCCATACTACATGTTACATATTGAACGATCAATTTCTTGGCTTCTACTTTGATCATTCTTCCCTTATGAAAGTACTATGTACTGCTGCCCTTAGGAGGTGTGCACACTCACGCAGGGAAGACCATTGTAAGTAAGAGATGAAAGGTGCCACAGAAGGAGGGAGGCCCAGTTGTAAAGGGGGGCATGGCTCAAGTTGGCACAGCATGACCTACACAAAAGGAAGTAGAAATAAATATTCTTTGCAGTGAGACTGTGGTTGCACAGAAGAGTAGACTATATAGGGGCTTCCAGGCATACCTGCATATAGAAGGTAGCAGAAGGGTACCTCATGTTTTACAGTTGCTTCAAAAAGAAAATGTAGTGCTGACTGCCAAATGGACATTGCATTTTTACATGGTTTTAACTCCCTTAGGTATTTATGAAAGATAATACCTTCTCTTTACTCAGTAGTAGTGATGAGAAATTTAGCCAGGAATTAATAAGATGGTGAAAGAAATGAATAGTTGTCTTACATGAAGCTGCTCATCATCTGTTTGGTGTCTTCTGAGCTCCTCGAGTTGGCAAAGCTTATAAATGAGCAGTAGACAGCAATCCATGCACACCACTTGAGCTGCAAAAACCCATGGGGTAAACTCTAAGCTGCGGTGGCTCAAGTGGTTAAGACGCTAAACTGCAGGCTGTGGAAGGTTGGTAGTTCAGCAGTTCGAGACCCGAGTGTGCCGCATGACGGAGTGAGCTCCCGTCTCTAGTTCCAGCTCCTGCCAACCTAGCAGTTCGAAAGCAAGAAATTGCAAGTAGATAAATAGGTACCACTTTGGTGGGAAGGTAACAGCGTTCTGTGCGCCTTGGTATTTAGTCATGACGGCCACATGACTACGGAAATGTCTTCGGACAGTGCTGGCTCTTCGGCTTTGAAATGGAGATGAGCACCACAACCCTAGAGTTGGATTCGATTGGCTTTCGAGCAAGGGAACCTTTACCTTTACTTTTACATCTCCACTACAGGTATAAAACTATCAAAAACATTCACCCTTGCTTATCTAGTGAAGACAGGAACTGATTTCGGTTTTAAAGAGGGATAGTTTCGCTAGACCAAGCTCACTCAAACTCAGTGGCCACACAAATGATAAAATATACCTGACTTTAGAAAATTGTATGTGTGCTATGTGTTATCAAGTCACTTCTGACTTACAGCAACAAACTAGGAACGTATTAACAGTACACCCATAGCTCTCAAATGATAAGATGAACACATGATCCCTGGGCACTGAACCTGGGGTGTTCAATGTGTTCACAAGTAGCACAAGTAAAACTTACAGTGACTTGAGAACTCAAGGGGAAAAAAGCATGCAACTGTATGCGTTTGTAATCTCATTTATGTCAGAAAAACCAATGACAACAGAGAACCCAAACAGAGAGATCAGGAATTAATCAGATGTTCATGTAGTAACGCACAAATTCAAATAGGTATCAATATATCTAATTTTCAACATGATTGGAATGTGCCCGAAGGCATAATCTTCAAATTTAAGGACAAGAAAGAAAAAATTGATACTGCAGGAAAGGCATTGGAGTTTTTGCAGCATCATAATCTTGGGGCTGCAGCCCCCCAAAAAGCTCATCAGTTGAGAAAGAAAAAGGATAGATGTTGAGTTGTTATTGTTTCTAGAAAGCCATATGAGTATTAACTATTTCTTATATTGTTCTTTATTAAGTCAAATGCGCAGGTGTTATCTATTGTTTCGATTACAGGATGAAGACCATGATTGACCACATACAATGAACTTTAATCGAACTTTAAGCTAGAAGCTAATTTTATAAGCATTATGTATGATCACCATCTCTTGGGTTTTTAGTGGGTTTTCTTTACTTTTTCCCTTAGATTGTAGTCCCCTCCCTATTTTCGTTGTAGTTTTTAGAAAATGCAATGAATTTTTTTTTTCTCAACATGATCACATCTGTGGCTATTTAAATCTGAAGACAGGAGCCATGAACAATCAAGACATGTTTTTCTATAAACCTGAAAAAGACCCAAGTTTGCAAAAAAGCCCTGAAATCTAAAAAACAAAACAAAAACACTGAGGGTTTTGTTTTTTTGTTTTAAACCCAGTAATAGACCCTTTAAATAATAACTGCTTGAAGAAACAAATGCCCTCTGTGGCCAACGCTGGGCAACCACAACAGCACTGTTAGGTCAAGCCTTGGTTTCGGTCAGTAAAAGGCATGGGGAGGAGGCCCCTTCCAGGGCTGTTTGGCCTTTTAGGAAGGACTCACTGGGGGCAGGCCTGGCAGCAACCACCAGGCAAATTGCTACCACACAATTTGCATGACTTACCCAGACCTGGCTGCTTGCTACTGTTCAACAGCAGCCACCCCATGAAAACCAGAGTGAGCTAATGGTCAGTGTGTCAGATTGGGATGGGGGGAACCTGGTTTGAATCCCCACTCTGCCACAGAAGCCTGCTGTATGACCTTGGGCCAGTCACACACTCTCAGTCGCAGCTACATCACAGGGTTGTTGTGAAGATAAAATGGAAGGGGATGATGTAAACTGTTTTGGGGGCATTGTGTGGAGAAAGATGGGTATAAATGAAGTAAATATAGCTGAAGATAGGCGGGAGAGATAAAATGTAGGTTGGTCGGTGGGGGGGCAGGAGAGAAGGAAGCAAGGAATGGTGAGCATATGGGGGCTGCCTGGAGAAGAGAAAGAAGAAACAGTGTTGTGTAGGGGAAACTGAGCTGCCACTTGCAAGTCCTTGCAGGTTCCCCATCACACAACTGGGCCTGGCCCAGCTGCCCACACCATGCAACTTGGTCAGACATTTCCCAGGGAGAGGCTACCAGGGGTAGGGAAGGAGGGAAAACTGAAGACAGGTGTGTGTGTGGGGGGGGAGACAAAGATCGGTTCACTGGTGGGTGGAAAGGGAAGAAAGAGGCAGAAAAGGAGGATAGGATATCAGGGTTTTCAGGGAAGGGAATGAAGAAACAGTGGGAGGGCAAAATGAGACCCCGCCCATGTCCATGTGGTCCTCTGCTTGTTTTAATTATTTGCAATGGTTAAGATACAAAATGCATTTTTATGGAGTTTTACTTTAAATAAAGCACAGCTGGGGTTGAATGCTTTTTTATAATATGTCTATATGTAATCACAGGAGGTCACCTTTTTGGCACACACTTTGATATTAAACTGGATATAGCAGTTTTGTAGTGCCCTTAGCATAATTTAATTTTAACCTCTATGGTGATGAGAACAGTGGTAGTTATTGCAGGCAATCTTAAGAAAGGGTTTATCTAGATACCATAATAGTTATGTTTGGCACATGTAGACAAACCTATCAGAAGCCAGCTATCTTTTAGGGTGGCGAAACATAGGCCCAAAGACCAAATTGGATTTTTCTATGTAGTAAAATAATATGAAACAATACAAAGGGCCCATCTCTCCCCCATACATATTTACTGTTGTTGTACACATCTGAACTAAAATGATGCAGATGGAGGAGAATTTGTATACAAAGGAGCAAGCATCTATGTCTGCATAAAGATGTGCACATCTTTCCCCCCCCGCCCCCCTCAGTGCACCACATTGATCAGTTGGAAGTTTGCTACATAGCCTTTTGAGGGAGAAAGATTCTTCATCCTAGTTGCAAGATGGTCAGTGTGGTACAGTGGTTAGAGGACTGGACTAATATCTGGGAGACCAAAGTTCACATCCCCACTCTTCCATAGAAATTTGCTGGGTGACGTTGGGCTAGTCATGCACTCTCAACCTAATCTATCTCACAGGGTCGTGGGTAAGGGTAAAATGCAGAATGATATCAGGCACTCTGAGACCCCATTGGGGAGAAAGGTGGGGTATAAATTAAGTATATAAATAAATAAGGGAAGGGATGAAGTTAATACAGCTTGGCTAGCTAGTGCAATGTGCTCCTTTACCCCAGAGCATACTAAAGCGATCGAAGTGTACAGCCACATAATATCTCAGTCCATATATATGCTTCTACCACCCTGTTCTGTATGTCTCCATACCCTCTCCTATCATAGATTTTACAGTGAAAAGGACAATATAAAGACAACAGAAAAATCACTGTTAATTACCAAATCCAATCCATTTTATTATTCTTGGCTAGACAGAATATGTCTTAGCAGTTTATCTAACTGCTCAACTGAAAACCCCAAATAACAGGAACACTGTTCCTGCTTTAACACTATGGTCGAATCTGTATTTGCATTTTAAATCATTTTCATGCTGCTGTGACGCCGTCTTTCTCTATGCTTGTTTGAATGTTGTTTGGAGAAGGTTCTTTTAAAGCAGTGTGGAGGTGCAATGACAGTGGAGCCGCCCCAAAGGATGATAAACATATGTGGACTTGCGGAAAGTATACTAGCACTGTTGAGGTGTGAAAATGACACCAAATGTAGACAGCTTTTTTGAAGATGGAGTCAAAAGGCTGGGACACTGGTGGGAAAGACAAATGCAGATTCCGCCTATGTTACACTGACAAACCTTTAAAGAACATCAAGCTGGTTATGTGCCCTCATTTTGCCAATAAGTAAAGGAATTAGGAGCAAAGACTATTTTACAGGGCAACAATTCCACTCAATGGAGGTTACTATTTACTTGAACAAAATTATTTTAATCTTGTTTCTTTACTTTCATCATTACCTGGCTTATTTTGCAGACCTAAAACCATCAGTGTTACTGTTTTCTGTTTTGTTACATTTTAATACATACCTATTATAGTGAAAAATATACATGACACACTATATAAACATATCATACATTCTGCTGCTCCCTCATGTGCATTCAAGAAACACATCGAGGCTGCAACTAGTAGGAAGTTATTCACAGCTGCTGAAATCAATGGGGCCTTGAATTCGTGGTTACATCCATGTTGGATTTTATAGTGAAAAAAAGCTGGCTTTCACAGGACTTGAGCCTAGGCCTATAATGCACAATATTCAGCCAAGAAAGCAGTGCTCCTGCTCAGACATCAATCCATCTTCTATCTCAAATTGCACCTACATGAAGGACACTTGAAGCACAACTAGCACTGAAGAGGGATCCAGATATCTCTGCTGAAGGTAGTGGGCCTATTATAGAAATATATAAAAACATTTTCTACATGCTCAGATTGCTTTATTTTGTCACAACAAGTCAGCTCCCCCAATGGACTGTAAAAGTACACCTCTCTGTGTGGAATGTGATGATGCAAACACTGCCACACCTATTAGTGTCTGTGATGTAATGAGCATTACAGCCTGCTCTGGCAATTGTGTAAAGGTTCTGACTTCTTTAGCTACCCTACATCATTGGAATATTCACATAGTTTTGTGCTTTTTAAGTGATTAAATTAAGACCTCCTCCTAATTTAGCAAAAAACCTAGCACTTTATTAAGCTATTTTTTTTAAAGACAAAGTCAAATATACAGATCTACTTTCCAGTCCTGAAGGGCACAGATCCCTTGACTGACAACATCCACCGGCAACAACACCTACACCCACTCCCTCCTCCTATATAGCGTGGACTGGATATCACTACTGCCTTTGAATTGAGACTAGAGGCTGGAGTTCACGTTGATCGTGAAGATAAGTCCCTCAGACTCACGTCGCTTCTTGCCCTTAGATCCTCCCTTTCCCACGACGTGTCACTGCTCTGTTTATCCCAACACTACTACTTTCTCTTGGCAAGGTAAATTGCTTCGGCTGTCTTTTCCGCCCTTTCGAATCCGTTGCCATAGCGATCTCATGGCCTTTCCTTCATGAGCCTCAGCGCCCCCTTTCGTATCACTACAATCCTTCAACGCCGCACGGTCTCCTTTCGTGCTGTACAGGTCTTGTTCCCTTGCCGGGGCGTTGCCTCAATCATACCGAAGGCCCGGTCATTGGTGACCTGAGCACGCGGTTAGGGCCGCCGCGGGTCCGCCATGTTTGTTACTGGACATCGCGCAACCCGTCCCAAGCGGCTCCAGAGAGCCTCTCCAACTTCTGCTGCCTTTCAGCGCGATGGGGGGGGGGGGGCCCGCAACGGGGGGGGCAACAAATGCAGTAACACCGCAGTGCTCAAAATATTTAGTTCCAAAAAGATTACGCGAACTCTGATTGACGAACGCTTATGCTGGTCCTGTTTTATTTTGCTTCCTCGTCCGTACTGATTCAGGTAACTGTGGGACTGTCTTTTCTTGGGAAATATCCGCGGTTGCTCTACTGAAAGGCGAAGGAGGGAGAGGAGACCCGCGGAGAACAAGCGGAACTAAAGGCACTGCGCCCAGTAGCTATGCGCTCTGAGGAGCCAATGAGGATGAACTTTGTGCTTTTTCTGTAATTTTTTCCCTCGCTTGTTGTTTCGGTCCGGTTTGCAGTAAGCATTAAAGATTTAAGATATAGTAAGAGGTTTTACGTAAGGTTAGCAATCCCTATTAAATGAGACTTGGGTCTGTTGGAAAATCTCTATAAAAAGGCAATAGGGTTGGCCTCAACTGGTATAGATTGAGAGTTTTAAAGAAAATTGGGGGAGAGAATTCTCAGGGATTTCTTGAAAATATAAGAAATCCTAGATATGTATAAGTGGTTTATTCTACAAAAATGTCACTAACTAGTTTGGAGCGGAATGGTGGAAAGAGGATCTAGTCGACTGACCAAATATTAAGGCAACATAAAGTAGTCTAGAGTGGGTACTCCTTTGCCAATTTTGCTTTCTAGAGATGCACTGTCTCTAGTTCTATTTACCATTGTAAGGAAAATTGTAACTTTGTTGGGTTTAGAGCTGAGGATTTATTTCTGTCTGTGTTCTATCCCTGTGGTGTTCCAAGATGAAAAAACTACCAGAAGCAAAACATTCCTAACCCTTCAATCCAGTTTGGGATATTCCTGGTTCATGAAACTTTACAGTGGATGTTGCTGTGTCATCAAATGTATGGGAGCATCACTCACAGCATATGTGTGAAACACATTACTTCATGATGGCTTTTCCAGAGCCAAAACCAAAGAAACCTGAACTGCCTAAGAAACTGCTGGGCACATTGCAATGTAAACAGGGAGCTGTCAGAGCTGTAAGGTTCAATGGTGAGTGCATCCTCAATCCTGCACAGTGGACATTGGTACATAATTATTAGGGCTAAAGAAGCTGGGAAAGAGAGCCCTTGTTTTATGATCTTCAAGGAAACTGGGATCTATTGTGTGACATGGCCCCAGTTTTTTTTAGTGATTTGTTAGATCAAGAAAGTTATTGCAGTGGGTGTGGGGAGGTGCTGAGAAAAGGTTTTTGACTGCATGGGAATGGTGCGGTCAGTGTAACTCAGATGGATAATATCACAGGCTGGAATGTGACTTGTGGTGTTCTTAGTAATAACAGCTGTGGAAGCACTGCTTGTTGGGAGATGTAGATGTCTGGTAGCACAGAAATCAGGAAGTAGAAGGGAGGAGATTTGGCCTGGGCCTAGTTTATTTTACTAAGTGATGCTGCATTTGTTTTGTTTTGCTTGTTTAACTTAAACAATAAATCTGGTTTTGCACTTAAATTGTACTCAGTAGTTTGATACAACAGTAGTGTAGTGATTCTTAGCCTTTCTTCTTCTCTTTTTCCCCAAGTGGATGGGAATTACTGTCTCACTTGTGGCAGTGACAAGTCACTCAAGCTCTGGCACCCCCACAAAGGGACTCTCCTCAAGACATACAGTGGCCATGGCTATGAGGTACTGGATGCAGCAGGGTAAGAGATGGGAGATAGGGATCAACTTCTGTTACAAAAGGAAAGAACATTTGCTGTGGAACACCATTCAGAAAAACTGAGATGTTAAACAGTCCCCTTGTTTAGGTTAAGTCACAACTTTTGTCCTTTGTCTGGACCTTTGAGAGGACAGGGCTGTGTATAAAAAGTTGCACTGTTAAAAAGCTGAATTCTCTGAGTTGTATGTATTGGGCAACTTAAGCAGATGTACATTCATAGGCTTGGATCCTTCTTAGAATTTCCGCAGGTGCACAGAGAGGAGGTAGGATGATTTTCACTAGTGCCCCCACTCACCCATATGAAACATCAGATTCACCTGTCTCCCAGGAGCAGCATTTTTATGGTTGTTTTGGTCTGTTGCAGAAGGAAGGAATCTGCAAAAATCGCATCCCTCTTTGTACCTGAAGAAATTATAGGCAGGATCCAATCTCTATTCTTATTTTGAAAAACAGGTTCTATTCCTGCTATTTACCAGGTGAAACAGCTGCAAAAGTGGGTGGGACTGTTGTAAGGCAGGGCTGCCCTGATTCATACAAGTGAGTTTTCTACTCAGGGAACAGGAGGATTGGTAAGCACCTGGAATTTCCTTAGTCATTGTTGGATCTGTGTTGCACACCTGTGTACCTAGCCCTACTTTCTCAGTTCTTCCTTAGGAGGGAGGGCTCCATCTCCTGCAGGAACCATTGGGGGGTTTCTTACCCTCCTGTGGCAGCCATTTTGGGATGGCACTCATCACCCCTTCTCAAAATTCCAAACAAGCTTGCAGGCTCAAAAGGTCTGGGACCCCTGCCCTAATGCTACCCACTGATCGCCAAAAAAGAAAGTCCTATTTTGCCTTGAAAACTAACAAACTAAATTTAACAAGCTTGATTAGGTTGAGTCTGTGTCATCAGATACAGTAAAGTGAACTTTCGCTATGCAAGATTCACCAAAAGAAAAAAATATGTGAACAGTGTGTTAAAATGCCTGGTTTGTAATATAACTGTTCTCTTCCCTCTGTGGGCCCCTCTATATACACATTCAAATCTATTTTTCCTACTTTTGTGACTTTTAAAAAATGGAATCTAAGTGTCTCTGACAGAATTCTGCACCTACTGCTGAATTCTGTGCTCTCTCAGTTCAGTTGAGAGAGCCCTGGGTCTTGACATCCCTTGAATTAGAGTAGGAGATGTGGAAGCCCAAGAAATGACATTTCTGTTGCTGCTGTTATCCCTCATCTGTTTCTCTTCTCCCATAGGTCATTTGACAACAGCCAGCTTTGCTCATGCGGATCAGACAAGACTGTTGTGCTATGGGATGTGGCAAGAGGGCAGGTGATTCGCAAGTTCCGTGCCCATGCAGGGGTAAGACTTGTTCTGTCCTTTTTGGGTTTCAGGGAAATGTCTCCACTCTTATTCATAACAAAGTGAATTCCTCTGGACTTGCAATGAGGGTTAATAGCTCTGTACTCTGTCTTGCTAGATCAGGCTGTGTTAGTGACTTTGTCTCTTTGAAAGCCATCGTCTCAGGAAGCACATGACATAGCTGACCCATTGTCCATTATCATGGGAGAGGTGTGTATGGAGGAGATAGAGAGTTTTAAGGACAACTTAAACCTTTTGTGGGATTGCCAGGCTACTTAAACTGAGAGACTTGGACAGTGAAACTGAGCATGTAGGTGCAGAGGGCAGGGGCTGTGACCATCTCCCCCACAAAAAAGATACCAGCTGTTTTGCTAGTTGAGGGTGAAATTAAATAAAAGTTACTCTGTGTTGTCTATGAGAGTACTTTGTGTGTCAGTATTGTGGGATGGGAGTAATACTGGAGGCTAGAGCTCTGTGGAAATAACACAAGTATGAAGGGTTGAAGTGATCGGTGAGAAGGCGAGTAAGAAATAAGTTTTACAAAAGGTCATGCTCAAAAGCATACTTGAGTCAGATTCCCAGGATGAGGAAGTTTATATGTAGCCTTTGGGAAAGCACTTGTCCCTAATCTCTTCTTTCTGTCTGTTATTGGGCAGAAGGTAAACTGTGTCCAGTTCAGTGAAGAGGCTATGATCTTGTCAGGTAAGGAATGCTTATTTTCTTGCCAGTTGTTTCCAGATAATTGGTTTTCTTGTTTTACTTAGTTGGGTTTTTTGTTTGTTTGTTTGCTGTCTTGCAGGATCTATTGACTCCAGTATTCGCTGCTGGGACTGTCGTTCACGCAGACCAGATTCCATCCAGATACTTGATGAGGCCAAAGATGGCATCTCCAGTCTGAAAGTGTCAGATCATGAAATCCTTACAGGATAAAGAGAGGTAAGGTGGAAGAGGTATCTGGAGCTGGAGAAGACAAACTCCGTGCTCTGCTGAGCTCAAGCCAAACTCTCATGGAGCCTATCAAGCACTCCCAACCTTTTTGGCTCATCTGTAGTGGGCTATGAGAATGACCCGTATGACCACTATTGGAATACAGCATTCAAAACATTATCTTTTAACATTAAATCCTGTAGCGTGTACAGATTTGAGAATTTTTGCTTACTTTTTATGCAGGTCAGTTGCTACTAAATGCTTAGAAATCAGAGGATACAAGTTCACATCAGTGAACATCTTTCATGTTTTTGCTGCTGTATTTTTTTGTTACATTCCATTCCAATAAAACTTTGCTTTTAAATTTTTGTTCATATAATAAAACTTTTAATACGACAAGCTCATTTAAACACAAAGCTTGATCCAATCCACCATCGGCCCAGCAGCTGCATGACAGGCCTAGTTTCCCCCTCTGTCCACTGTCAAAAACAAATTACTTCCAAATTTTAGTTGACAGTACATGGTATTTGTGTACCAAATAGTCTCAGTTTTGTCACTTTCGTCCATCTCCAGGAAGTTTCTCCTTGTTTTCATCTCTTCACCCATATCCCCTAAAAATTACATGTCATCAATTTTCTGTTTACTAACAATATAGCTATTATTTGGTTTACTTCTTATTCTTAACAGTAATATTTTTGTACAGTCCTTCTAGTAATAGTAAACAGCCTAGTCCTTGGAGCAAAAATTTTGCTTCCTGGAATGCGCTTTGTTTCTTGTCTTCTGCTTTCAGTTTTATCTATTCATTCTTATCCTGTTCTGCTTTGCCATTCATGACAGAGTAGAAAGTTTTCTGTATGTTCAGTGTTCCCTAGTATCAAACCTGTGCCCTGCCCCAAATGTACATGCTTAGCTGAAGTCCCCACCATGAGGTAGTGAGAGAAGAACCGAGCAAAAAATTAACAATCCTTTGGCATTCCTTAGTAGTCATTTAGGGGCTCTCTATCAGTAGGGCCTCACTCCTGCCAGGCCAGCTTTGGAAAATACCTTTTACTCATGTGAGGAATGATTTGAATTGCAGTTTTAGGTGATCAGGGGAATAGATATTTTCATTCAGCAAGTGCTGCTGGTCCCTCTTCTTAGTCCCCCTGGGGCCTTTCCCCTTAAACTGCTCAAAATGTTTAAATTGCTCAGAATATTTTTTCTCCAAACACACTATCTCCACATGTAGAATTTTTGCAAAATTTGCAATTTAT
Source organism: Gekko japonicus (assembly GCF_001447785.1). NCBI lineage: Eukaryota > Metazoa > Chordata > Lepidosauria > Squamata > Gekkonidae > Gekko > Gekko japonicus. The sequence continues at coordinate 998,239 of NW_015169173.1, forward strand.
ACACACTTGTATAAAGGATGCAAACAGTAAATACATATGGCTCTTCCCCCATCTCAACAATTAGGGTCTGTAATATTAGAATCAGAGGGCTTACAGTACAGAATTTACTGCCCTGGTTGATTAGCGATGACTCCCTCTCCTTTCTCAGTTCTGTAGATGGACGTGTCCGACGTTATGACTTACGCGCTGGAGAGCTGTGCTCAGACTATATGGGAAGTGAGTGTGCCGAACTCCATCTGCAAATCTGGTGCCTTGTTAGGCGTCTCTGACTCTCCATGTTGTAGAATTGACACTGGCCATTTCTGTTCAATAGACTTGGTACAGATTCAGCTTGAAGGATTGTTGTGAAGCCACATCTTTGATCTTCGGTCACATGTTGTTCATCGACTCCAGTGGCAGGGCAGAATGCAGCTGACTTGATCCCTGCAAGTTGCTATCCCTGTCTGTCTCCCTTTGGAATTGTCAGCATTGGGCAAAATGCCATCACAGTCCTAGGAGCACATTACAAAGACTTTGCTCATCCTCTTGCTCCTCCCTACACACACACTTGAAATGATGGAATCCAGCACTGCTATCTTATTACTACAGGTCCCATCACGTGCGTTTGTTTCAGCAAAGATGGACAATGTATGCTGGCTGCTAGTTTGGACTCCACGCTACACTTGTTGGACAAGGACACAGGCGAGATGCTGGGAGAGTGAGTAATAAATGCAGCAACCCCATTGTTGTCAGGGCAGGATATAGGGATCATATTAATCCAGTGCTGAAAGATTTGCACTGCTTTTTCTAAATAAACCAATAATAAATATTGTGATTCTGGTCTAATGTTGTTCCCCAAGTATCTTGACTCAAGGAAACTGCAGTTGTACCAGATGGGCTGCTGGGGAGAGCCTGGCTGTTCTGTATGGGAGAAATGTTCTTCTCATTCTCTTCTGAATCCCCCCCCCCCAAAAAAAAATGTCTCTAGATACACAGGCCACAAGAACGTAGCCTACAAGATGGACTACTGCCTGAGATACGCATATTGGGAGCTGCTCTGAGGATGGCAAAGTGTATTTCTGGGACCTGGTTGAGGTGAGCATAATTGCCCAGGGACATCGTGTGCATTCTTCACAGGCACCCCTGTGATTTCTCTTTGCCTCATGCCAGCAGACCTATAGATATCATTGTGTGCTATGGAATCTATAGAGAATGAATTCCCCTCAGGTGGACAGGGTAATATTTAACCCTGGAGAAAGAAACTGACAGTCTCTCCCCCCACACTACCCATTAGTCATGGTCTGTGGAAAATGACACATTTCTACTCCTTAGCCTGGTTGAGAGAAGGAATAGTAGGTGGTTTGTCTGGCCTTAGCTGTCTTGGGAGGGCTGCTAACAACATAAGCAGGCTGGCAGCAGAGTTGGTGCAGAATATTTTTAATCCTAGGAGTTGCCAATCATCCACCTGTTGGGTTACAAAGAACTTTATTGTGGGTAAAGCCTTGCCAAATGCTCAGTTTTGATCGATGCAGGGCAAATAACATTTCGGTAGCCAGCGAGGTTCATGCACAAGTGTGCATCACTTCTGTTGCTGGGCATTTCTTTCCTTGTCATTGAATGTGTTAAACTTGGATGCTCCTTCCCAATCTTGCTTGTTCAGCGATAACAATGACTCTGCTTGGCTCTCTTCATTTTGTAAAATTATAGGGGGAAGAGAGAGGTGATAGTGTTGTGTGTCCTGGGCTTACTTTTGCCATGTTGAGCCTCTTGCAGCATTAATGGGTGGTGATCTCTTCTAGTGTGTAAGCAATGCAACCGCACTGTAGATGGGACTCTCAAGTTAAGTCTCTGTGAGAAAGGTGGACTATACATGAGGTAAATACTCCAGGTCTGGTGGCAGAGGGACTGGGGCATGTATATCCTCCAGAGTTCTTGTCTTCCTAATGTCTGCAACTGTTCTCTCTCATCATAGGGATCCCTGGCTACGAGCTCACCTGTGAGTAACAGTGCTGTCCAGTCTCTGTCCTTCCACCCAACTGAGGCTGGCTTGCTCACTGTGGCAGAGGGCCTTGTGCAGCTTTGGAGGGAGGAGTCGTGCATGGCAGAGGAGGAAGGCCCGCCTGCTCGATCTTCATCGCTAGCTCGATGGAACAGAGAACTCCAGATGCAGGGATTTGAGATGCTCTAACATACCTTTCATGCGAAGCATCACATTGTGCTCAACTGTCTCTGGAAAGGGGTGTAGCATCAGACTAGGACTATTCACACACTAGACGTCACGTCTTCAAGAGGGCTAGCCCTTTTATGCCTTTTGGTGGTTTAAGAAGAGAGGCTTCTTTCTCTGCTAAAGTTGAAATATGTCCTACCTCTTCGGGCTGTCACTTTGCAATTCCCTGTATTACAACTACTAATTCAAGCGTAATGTTCCACAAGGGTAGCCATGTTAGTCTGTTACAGGAAAATTGACCAGGAGCCCAGTGGCACCTTAGACACTAACAGTCTAAATTCCTGTATAAGCTTTTGTGGCTCAGAACTCACCACCAAATGTGATAACATGACTGTGACTCAAGACAGCTTATGCTGAAATATATATTATTAGTCTTCAAGGTAGCACTGGGCTCCTGCTTAGTCCCTCTTTGTGATGGGTTTTATTCTTGAGTCATGCTGCAGCAAAGTAACTTGGTTAAAGTCAAAACACAGAAGCCCTATTAACTAGGTTAATACAACTAACAGTACACATGCATTCCTTTGTATGACTTTTCACAATTCATGAGTTTAATATGCTAGAGAATGCAAGAGTTGTGTTTCAGCTGCAGCTGCTTAGAACCATCCCTTTCATTAAATGGTTGCGGTATTAAAATGGGCAGAAGGAAACAACCTCTGTGCTTTGGGTACTTGGGTACACACCATGGTGTAGTTTTCTGCATAATTTTAAATGTATTGTCTCAGTGCTACAGATAATTTTGCTGTGTTAATATGCTACATTTTTGTATTTTAACAATACTAATCAAAAATCAAACTGTTCATGGGGCAGAGAATAATTTTTCTGTGGTGGAATTCAAATCCTTCCTGTTTCCCACGTGAGGTAGTGTGGAGATGACAGGGATGTCTTCTATTAATCTGTAATTGTATATTTTCCCTTGCTTCACAAAAAATCCTGGAGGTGTTCTTCTCTCTTCCAGGCTTTCCCTCTGCCAAATGTGTTGTCTGAGTGATATGGTTGGAGTAGCCATACTTCCTTCCCTGTGTGCATTTGCCTGTCCAAAGGGTATGAATTTGCAGGAAAGCATTCTTCTGCCATCTGTAGTGTTCCCAGGTGTGTGGGAATTAGAGGGATTCCACATAGAGTGATGGGTCCTGTGCTTTTGTTCCTTCCCATGTTTTATAGGTGGTGGGGATATGATGGGAGGCATGCCAGCTTCCATATGTTGTGCTTCATCAAAACATTATCCCACCTTTCTTGCCACAAACAGTAACTCAAGGAGGCATACAAAGCTAGCAAACCAAGAATATCCACAAATTTTAAAACACTGTAAAAATTTAATCGGCACCACAGGATAGATCTCATTCTTTAGATTCCAGGCAATCCACTACAACTTTCTGGGTACACCCAATGGAAAAAAAATACTAACACTATTTCATCTCAGTACCTTTTAAACAGTCTCCAGGTGCAAGGTGCCAAAATAATATAGAATGGTCTGTGTAAAAAGCTGCCTAAAGATACCTTCTGGCCACAACTGAAACTCATCCCAGCAACTACCGGCCAGAACTCTGAGAACATTCTTTGATTGTCATGAAGAAGTAGTGGCATCCCAGATCAAAAGAAATGTGAACAATTTTTTCAGCGTTTTCTTCTAAAATACTGTGAGCAGCAGGTAGGATTTCTCACTTTCTGCAAAGTACCCAGTAGAACCACAGCAGCACAAGTATGGCCTTTGATACCCGTTGGTGCCCCATGCAAAATGGGAACGGCGACACCACAAGCTCACTGGGCCCCTTTCTAGTTTCTGTTTTGCATTTTTAGCCTGCCCTGGAACAGCAGACACTGTGTGTGTGTGTGTTTTTTTCTCCTATTCCATTTTGCCTTGTGAGGTGGGTTAGGCTTAGAAAGAGCTGGGCCCAGGCCATGGCCCAGAAGGGTTTTGAACCGAGTTTTCCTTGGTCTCAGTCCAACACTCCAGCCACTGCACCACACTAATGCTCTTTTCAGATCTCTGAGTTTCATCAAATGCCCAGTTTTGTAAACTGCCAGTATTGACCATAACTCAGATACACAAACATCAGAAACAGCAGATTGTAAAATTATTAGATTAACAGCTCATCTATAACCCATCAGTGTTTTCAAAGACACTGTTCCTAGTAGAAAACCTGTATTTGGGGAGCTGTATGTAAGGTGGAAAGCAAGTTGGATGGCTTGGCAGAATTTAAGGAAGGAAATACAATTTGGGGGAACCTGAACTTTGACACGAATAGGAATTTCCATTTCAAAGGAAAGTGTTCAAAAACAGCTGAGTTGTTATAGAATCTGATTCCTATTGGTAATTTTCTTCTTCTGAACCTAGCCAGTTTATAGTTTCCTCTGCTGTACTGTATTTTTAATTGTTGTTCTACATTGATAGTGCCACAGATGGTTGTGTTTTTCTTGTAATCGTTTAGGTAATGTATCTAGGTTCAGAGCCGCATATGACAAGGTAACTTATTTTATGTTAGCAGGTATCCCAGCATAGCCTATATGCTTGCACAACAGTGGGCCAGAAATTAATCACAGGTGGCACAACTGGACAGCTCAGCGGATTGCAGTATACCCTGGAAGGAGCTTCCTGGCATGTTTCATCACATTGTTTGAACCAGTTCTCCAGGGTTGGGAAAACAGTGCTGTCCAGTCAATGTCATTGTTCTCAACTGGAGATACTTCATTCCAGGGACATCTACATAGCACCTTGGCTTTTAGACAAAAATATTATTCCTTAATTTAAAAAGAAAAGTGTGCACATTTTAAAATAGCATAAATTAAAAATAAAATTGGTTATTCCAGTGTTGAATTAATGACAATGGTTCAAATTTTAAGAGCAGCTGAAATATACTTGGCAACAGCCAGAGTGATGAGAATTTCATTTGCAGACTGGAGATTATGTGATAATCATCTGGACTGTTGGGGAACGTTACAAGAAAGGGGGTTATCAGAAGAGCTCTTAATTTACCATAGAATTTTCATGAAAGTTTTCAGGGATCCGAAAGCCCTGTGGACAGATCCTTTAGCCATATGAAGTCTTAGAGAATCTATCACATAGGTCTAAAAATTGTAGAAATGATGCCACACATCTGGGAGTACCAAACAACGCTTAAAGAAAAGATGATTGGATGACTTCCATAGTGGACCCAGAAGCCTGGGTCTAAATGGGGACCCCATATAGGAGTTGGTGTGTAATTTTGCCTGAAACACCTGTACAATCGATGTGTCAGCTGCCAAGTGGATCTAGTACTTATTAAGATACAGGAGGAGTAAGGAAACCATGAGAGAGGCTTGAAATAGTAAACCTAGATAATTAAGCAAAGAAACCAACAAGAGTTATGCAAAGGATGTTGGGAAGAAACCAGTAGGCATGCAATTAACTTCTGCATAAACCTTGAAGTGCTATTAACACAGAGAGGGGGAATACAGCCTAGTTTTCCATGCCATTGCTCTGATCTGGGGTCTCATGCTAGTGTTCCATGTGCTGGAAAAGTGCAAAACCTACAGTAAGATACTTTTGGAACTCCAGCTTCTAGCCCTAGCTCTGTTGGAAACTGCCTCTTAATTCAGGTTATCTCCCCTAAGGAGTGTTACAGATTTGCCTTCACTCATCACCCGGGAACAAGAGGGGGATCAGCACCAAAGCCACACGACTTATCAACCTGCCCTCTTGTCCTTGTTACAGTCGATACTATTTTTAAATTGGATGACATTTTGCAGCCTAAAGAGCAACAGAGTTCAAAGGAATCAAAGGTCATTGGGCACTAGAGGAAGATCTATTGACTAGCTGGCAGCTATTGCTACAGAAGTGAACAACACAGAGAAAATTCTTCCCTCGCAGAATTCAAGAAGTGAGGCACAGCTACTGAAGGCCAGGGGTTGCCTTCCATACTCTCAAGGTGAGTGGCCAGTTTTCCCCCCAATTGCTGTCCAAACTTAGGGAATACTAAGAAGGTAACAAGGTTCACTCCAGGTTAAGGCTAGACAAAAGAAAAGGAGTCTCATATCTTTTTCTGTACCTCTAATAAAAGAATGGGTGGGTACAAAGGCTGGCTTCTTGCTTTTGAATCGCAGCAGAATGTTAAACAGTGCAGTTTGTGATGCTAGGACCACTGGGTTTAAGAGATCATTGCTTTTGTCTTGCCTCTTCGGAAAGTTCCAACAGCTGAAAAGGCGAAGAAGATGTGACCAGTGTCTGGATTCTGACACCAACTCTATCACTCAGTGTCTGCCTGCTCAATGTTTGGCACAGGCATGCTTCAAGCTCTGTAAAAGGTTCTGTTTTAGGGGGAAGCAGGTTATTAGGGAACCAGGAAAGAGAAAGACAGGCAGCCCACAAGCCCAAAACTGCTGCTTCCCAATAGCAAGGCAGAGATACCGGGTGGCAACTGAAGGTTACCTTTGGCCTCATGCCGATTGTCCTGTTGCTGTTCCAGGCTGTCTGCCCTACTGAAGACTCTTGTTCTGATGTCCGAGAAAGCAGCCAGCTGCACCAATGTCAGTCAGGGCCGTCAGGCTGTGAAACAGCTGCAGGCTGAGGCTGGGTTGGAGAGGATGAAGGTAATTGAGTGAGTCATAAATCCTACTGGGACTGGGGGTTTGAAAGAAAGAAATGGCACCCTCTGCTACAGCCCCACATGAAAGAGCAGAAAAAGTCAGCCCCCTGGGCTGCATACTCCTACATGGATAAAGATCCAGGATTCCTGGGATTTATGTCAGAGGAGCTAGGAACAATATGTTCTGCTACCAGCAGCTAGACGGGGTAGTTAGAAAATATACCCATCATTTTCCCTCTCCAAGAGGTAGGCTAGAACACAATGATCCTACATAGTGCCCAAAAAAATCAAAAGCCAGAGCCAATTTGCAGTCTAAAGGAAAGTAAAATTTAAGTCTCATTTATTTCATTTTGAAACAACTTAATTTGGATCACAATCAGTATGATTTGGCCAAGGATTCTACTTCCGGGGAAATTCCTGTTTGAATCCCAAGAGAATGCAACACCTATAACTTCTGTCCATCTCTCTTGTGACCACCTAAGGAGAAGGTAGCCCTGGGGACATCAGTCATGTCATTTGGGCTGGTGACAGTGAGGTGTGTGTGTCTATACTGCTGCATCATAAGAACAAATCTGAAGGAATAATCCCCCCTCAGAGAGAGCCATCCACGAGGAGGGATGCACTGGCTCTGCATCAGGAAGAGCTTCACCTCATCTGAGAAAACTTCTGTGAATTCAGTACAAGAGAGGGCCCTCTCATCCAGGGAAGCCGTTTTAGTTCACTTCCCATTCACTGCTGAAGTTACAAATAGGGCAGTATAAATCTGCAGAGGAGCTGTGTCAAAATCACAGCTTTCAGGAAACAATATAAATAACAATACACAGTGCTTGTGCTGTACCCTGGAACATCCCAAGTGCTTCACGTACATTATCTTGTAAGATAAATTTTATCTCCCTATTGCAGAGACGGGGGTCTGACAGTGAGAGGAAATAGTTTGCTTATGATCACTACATAAAGTTCTGACAGTGGTTAAATTAAATATAAAAGCCAAGGGCTTAAAAAGAAAATATAAATATACGTATCTTGATGTGAACAGACAGAAATTGTTGTGGAATGTATGTAATCAGCGGAGGCATTGTGATGATTGTGTGCTGGTTTCAAAACTTCCTAGAAACCATTATGGGGATCTCCTCACAAGAACATTCCTATCGGTTTTACAAAGACCTATTTACTATGGGAGAAACCTCTTTATCAGTGTCAAAATCCGAATTTTCTTCCCTTTCGCTTTCTGTACTGAGGACCAGCTCCTCCTTTTTGTTGTTAGAGGTGAAACTGAAACCAGGAACTTCCTGAAGCACAAGAAGCATCATGCAAGATCAGGTCATTAACAAAACTACAGCAAAGATCAGAATGAGGAGCCTGGTGATGAGGACTTCCAAGTCACCTTCCTTGCTAGATTACCAAATAAAACTCAGGAGTTCCAGTTCCCACCATGTGCTCTAATACTGCATTTCTTCCCCAACCAAGAATTAACCCCTGCCCCCCATTCCAGTAGGAATAGCTTAGAAAAACCTTTGTTTTCCTTGCAGGTGTCTATGGCAGCCAGTGACCTGCTGCAATATTGCCTGGAACAAGCAAAGAACAATCCACTGCTGACTGGCATCCCAGCCTCTTCCAATCCCTTCAAGGAGGAAAGGATGTGCACTATAGCATAAGTGAATTAAAGCAACCATCTGAACATGCTTCTCCAGACCCTGTATATAGTTGACCTACATGATTTCCCCAAATTGTTCAACACGAAGTAGGGCTACAGTTTTCCCTCCCCTAACCAGCAAATTGGACAATGCAGCTAGTATTGCTAATCTATATATCTAATTTCCAACAGATGGCGCTGTGTGCGGATGCTTAGTCCCAGGAAAAGGAAGCTCCCTCTGGCCCAGCAAGTTTTCTTACATATTCAGTAGTCTACCAGTGCCTGCAGAAAAATCCAAAAACTAGAAAAAACCCTTCAGGGACGGCTGAATTCCCCCCAAAACCTTTTGAAATGGCCTCTGCAGGGATCTGCTTCAGACACGAACTGAGAGAGAGGTTAGAACGTTCAGGGAGTACATTATCTTGTAAGATAAATTTTATCTCCCTATTGCAGAGACGGGGGTCTGACAGTGAGAAGAAAAAGTTTGTTTATGATCACTACATAAAGTTCTGACAGTGGTTAAATTAAATATAAAAGCCAAGGGCTTAAAAAGAAAATATAAATATACGTATCTTGATGTGAACAGACAGAAATTGTTATGGAATGTATGTAATCAGCGGAGGCATTGTGATGATTGTGTGCTGGTTTCAAAACTTCCTAGAAACCATTATGGGGATCTCCTCACAAGAACATTCCTATCGGTTTTACAAAGACCTATTTACTATGGGAGAAACCTCTTTATCAGTGTCAAAATCCGAATTTCCTTGCCTTTCACTTTCTGTACTGAGGACCAGCTCCTCCTTTTTGTTGTTAGAGGTGAAACTGAAACCAGGAACTTCCTGAAGCACAAGAAGCATCATGCAAGATCAGGTCATTAACAAAACTACAGCAAAGATCAGAATGAGGAGCCTGGTGATGAGGACTTCCAAGTCACCTTCCTTGCTAGATTACCAAATAAAACTCAGGAGTTCCAGTTCCCACCATGTGCTCTAATACTGCATTTCTTCCCCAACCAAGAATTAACCTCTGTCCCCCATTCCAGTAGGAATAGCTCAGAAGCAGCTTTGTTTTCCTTGCAGGTCTCTAAGGCAGCCAGTGACCTGCTGACTGGCATCCCAGCCTCTTCCAATTCCTTCAAGGAGAAAAGGATGTGCACTATAGCATGAGTGAATTAAAGCAACCATCTGGACATGCTTCTCTAGACCTTGTACATAGTTGACCTACATGATTTCCCCAAATTGTCCAACACAGAGTAGGGCTACAGTTTTCCCTCCCCTAACCAGCAAATTGGACAATGCAGCTAGCATTGCTAATTTGCTGCTATTCACAGGTCTTACCAACTGCTTTAATCCAATCTTAGCTATACTTATCGCTCAATTATTTATGCATCTTGACTCCAACGAGCCCTTCATGGCAACTAACTCCCCCCCTCACCTATATGTAAGGCTTGAGGAAGTCTGTTTCAATGTATCTGAAGAAGTGTGCATGCACACAAAAAGCTTATACCCAGAATTAAACTTGTTGGTCTTAAAGGTGCCACTGGACTCAAACTTAGTTCTCACATCTGTTTGTTAACTTTTTAATTTGTATTTATTCGTATGCTAATTTGCTGCTATTCACAGGTCTTATCAGCTGCTTTAATCCTATCTTAGCAATACTTATAGTTCAGTTACATATGCATCTTGACTCCAATTAGTCCTTCCTGGCAACTCACCTGCCAGAGCGTTACTCTCAGGAAATAACTTCCTGGTGGTCCCCGGCCGAAGAGAAGTCCAGCTGTCCTTGGCCAGGGCTTTCTCAGCCCTGGCCCCCGCCTGGTGGAAGGCTCCGCCTGAAGACATCCATGCCCTGCCGGAGTTGTTACCATTCCACAGGGCATGTAAGGCAGAGATGTTCCGCTGGGCCTTCGGCTGAGGACAGTGGCAGGCGCCCTTTGGCACTCTCATATATTTTCCCATCCCTTGAAACTCCTCCCCCCAGGGAGGCTGGGGAGTCAGCACATGCAGGTGTATGGGAAGATATCCTAGCTATACAGTTCAGCTCTTTTCATCATACCCCATCTCTCTGGCCATACAAAAGAGAGGAAACAGAATCATTCCCAATCCCTCTACTCCAGCAGTGGCTATGGAAAGGCAAGATGGCCAGCCTCCAACCTTCAGCCACTCAGTTAGGTTAACGGTTTGAGTGCTTCACCCACCGCCTCCTTAAAAACCATTATCATAGAAATGGTTGTGCATCTACTAGCTGTGCACGAATAACTGCCAGGAGACAGTGGGATGAGTGGTTTTCTTTTTTTGGGGGGGGGAGAAATGACACAAATTGTTATTATGGTTATTTCCTTAGGGTTCTTCCTCTTTCTCTCTGCTGCCTGTGGATGTATTTCCCATTTTCTTTTTATGTGCTTTCACCAACATGCCATGACTAAAATCATGCTCAAACTTTATTAAAAGGCCTGCAAGGTTTCAGTCTTGACTTGAGATGAATCACTAAAACCTGTTCCACAGCTCCAGGAAAGAGTCCCAATGGGCTGCCACCTATCAAGCAGACAGGACTGCTTCAGAATGACAGTGAACAAAAGGAATATAGCAGGGGTGGCCAAACGGTGGCTCGTTCACATGTATTGTGCTGCTCCCGGCAGGGTGGCTGGGGAAGCTAAAAATCATTAGCAAACAAATATCACTGGACAAATAAATATCATTATCAATATCTGCTTTTACCACTTTTGTTATTATTTTTGGCAGGCTCATTTAATGTTAATAAAAAGCAAATTTGCATATTTACCAGTAAAGACATGTAATATTTGTTCATATCTTGTGGCTCTCAAACATTTGACATTTATTCTATGTGGCTCTTACATCAAGCAGGTTTGACCACCCCTGGAATATAGCCATACTGTGCCTCATCTGCACTGTTGGGGGAATAATTTACTGAACTATTGGGTTGCATTAGACTTAGTTCAATCATCTGTCTTAAATAGCTGCATACCTGGGTGCTTCACTTGCAAACCTATAAGGGATATTTGTGATATTTTACTTCTTCATTCCAGTAATTCCTAAGATATAGGACACAGCCACAACCTGAAACTACGCTGTTCTCCTATGTTAGTCAACAGTTGATGACTCCATGAGCAGGGCTTTACATAATCTGCAAAACATACCTCTTAGATCAGTTGTCAGACTAGGAAAATGATTACAAGTACTTTCATCAATGGCTAGGTGAAAGTACCAGTTTCCCCCTCTCATCTGAGACATAACAATCACATTGCCTTAAGCCTAAAATACTGCATGGTACTATACTTGTAATGTATTTTTCAATCTGAATGATGCAAAATGCACAAGCAAATTTTGTTAAGAGTATTGCACTACCAGGAGCCTACTACATCAAGTGAACTGTATGTACAGTACAGAGAAGGTGTCAAAGTCCATAAGCCAGCTGTACCCTACATCCTTAAAAAAACAAACCTCCCTTTCCTGTGTGTTTTTCAGATCAACCAAGCAGGGATGCACTAATGGTACAAGATTCTAGGTGCTCAGGTTGTCTCATGGAAGCCAGAGAACTGGGCAAGCTGTGCCTGCCTGCCTGGGGTCAGGGAAGAAGCATGGCAACCGTCTGTTCTCATGAGCAAGGTCCCAAATGTAGTATGGGGATGGCAGAGAGAATCTTTGTCAGAGAATCCATGATGGCTTTCAGTGCAATTAAGTATACTTCCTTGGCCAAACTAACTCTTTACTCTGTGTTTGCATAACAAAGTATGTAGACAGATATTTATTGCATTTTCATGCTGTTTTGGAATTATTTTCCTCATAAGAAGATTCATCTGGGCTACCTTTTTTGGGGGGGGGGGGGACTAGGCTGGCTCAGCTATGAAAAAGTAAATGAGCTCAGTATCCTAGAGAATTTTAAGGATTAGTGTACATTTGTACTTAGTCAGCTTTCAGGAGTGGGTTTTTAAAGATTGTAATAAAAGCCCTGGCAAGGGATAGAGCTAATACACCAACAAAAATATAAAATATGTATAAAAAGGATTCTAGTACACAATGTGCTTAAAATATACATATGTGCTTTTGAATAATTTCCACATGCAGTTACCAACACTTGGCCCGGGGAGAGCTCAAAAAATGAAGCAAGCAGAGATGGATAAATCCAGTAGCATTATTTGTCTTGTGCATTTGTATCACAACTGCAATACTTGTTACATTCCACAGATCTGAAAGGAATGTGCATCCAAATAAGTGGCTCAGAAGTGCCTCCTTAATCTCTGCCCTATTAAAGCTGGCTTGAAAAATGTGCTGGTACAGAAATAACAGAGCTGATCAGAAAAACTGCACAGCCAAGTTCTTCCATACATTAAGTCTCATTTCTAAACCAAGAACCACAAGACAGCGGCTTTAGAAAAGCAGGTTAAGAGCCATGAGAAATAAACAGTGCACCACCACCACAGATCAGCCACCACAAGAGAACATCTTTAATTAAACTGTAAACATGGATCAGGGTTTGGTGGCTACAGGGTCATTTTTGCCTGATTGCACACTCCAGCCTCTATGCCGCCCCTCCACCTCCTCTTGTTCAAGCTGATGGTCCCAGGACTAGAGCTGTGCCTGGAATGTTGCAGCTATTCGGCTGCAGTTTGCCTCACCCACCACGTGACTCAACTGGCAGCTCTCCTCTGGAATGTGCAGCCAACTTAGCAGTGAGTGTCCACCCAGGAGAGGCAGAGTGTACCAAGTGAGCACCATGCTAGGGAGACACAGTAGCTGGCAGCAGGGGGCTTGGATGTGCACTGATGCACTAATCTGTGTAAGCCCCTGGGACAAGCTCAGGCTGAACCTCACAGATACACAGAGCATACAAAAAGAACCAAAATCTCCACAGGCACCGGGACGCTAGTCCCTGACAGGAGGTTGTCCGAGACACAGAACTTAGCACCCTTGTAGTTGGAGGCATGGATCAGTAACTGACTCTTCATCACACAGGGAGTCTCCAGACCTCCAAAGATAGACCACCTGAGGCAGCAACAGCTATGTTCCCTGCAACGCTGACCTGCAAAAGAAAAGGAGAGGGAAAGTGGGTGCGTAATTAGTCCAGCAGATGGTGCTAATCTCACTGAAGTCACATATACTTGGGTGCCTAACCTCACAGGAAAAAGGTCGCTGCAGATGCTTCCGCCCACAACCTCCTCCGATTCTAAGTGCTCCCTGGTTCCCAGGTAGGGCTCTAACAGCATTGCTATTCCCCATCCAATTGTTCTTACCCCACTTAGCATGCAACTGTGCGTCCGTGAACAGATAGCCTTTGGTGGATCTGTGGGAATATGGATCTGGGAAGAGAAAGTCAAAGGATCCAGGGCTTGAAGCTGGAAGACTGACAGGAATAGGTTACTTTATCATAGGAAATACAAAGACAGAAACGGGGGAAACAGCAGATGAGTCCCCCATCACAAAAGGGCTGAGCCAGGGCAACTAGGACAGAGCTCAGCTCCATAAAAGGGTACGAGACTGATGAAGACACGGAGTATACTCTGAAGGCATCAGCCTGTAAACAGGGACAAGGAAGCCAGCTTAAGGTGGCCCTTGCTCTCCTTCATGATTTCCATTTTAAGCCATTAGTCCTCACTCTCCTTTCACAATTCACAACTGAGCCAAGGGCCATCCTTCTTGCTGTACAAAGTTGAGAAGGACAATAATGAAATTAAGCGTTGCTCCAGCACATACATGATGAGAAGGTACCCTGGACCTAAGCCTGTCTACGGGTCACAGATCCGTAACTTAGGGACAACGCTTACACGCAGTGTCTTGTCCGTGGAAGCTGTGTACAGAGCGCCCAGTGAGTATTGGACTCCAGTGATCTGAGAACGATGGCCAACATCAAAGTGCTGCAGAGAGAAGAAACAGTGAGGCACTGAATGTGCCAAGGCAGCCAACACAAGCACGCTTGCCTCACCTTACTGAACCTGCACTGTCCATAGCAAGGTCCTTTCATTTTGAGGAAACAGCTTTCTAGTTTAGTTCTAGCTTCTGTTGCGGCTGGCAAAACAAAACTACCCCAACTGTTCAAAACTCATGATATTTCTACTCTGAATCTTAGAAGTGTTCTGAAATACAGCTACAATCAACTTCAAGCAGTATATTATCTACACTTACGGAGGCACAACTTACTTTGTGGGTGGCAATGACAAGCCTACCATCCTTCCCTGCCTCCCAGAGATCCACGTTCTCCCAGCATACCCTTACGTGCTGAAAGCTGTCCCCTCGGTTTTGAAACACATACAGCAGTCCATAGTTGTCTCCAGCCCACAGCTGACAACCCTGGTATGACATGCTGAGGAGATAGGAGTCCAGCTAGGGAAGAAAATAAACTGATGTCACTGCCAAAAGTAGGAATAACGAAGGTGTACCAAATATCTGCAGGTAATTTAGTAAAGCAATGAGATCAAGCCACACAAAGTAAATGATGCTCAGAAATGCCTGCCAATATGAACTTGGGGAAATCCTGACACTAAAAATGACAACCAGCATGATTCTGAAGAAAATGGAAGACCTTCTCTCTACAGGGGACAATACTCAGAATAGGGAACAGATGGGTGAGAGCACAAGTAAATACTACTACACGTATTCTTTTTGGCCAAACCGCAGCTGCAGTGCCTTTGAACAATACAAACAACAGCTGCCAAGCTGGACACAATAGAGACGGAGCTTTGTCTTATGATACAACCCTTCCACAAGCTCAGAAGTAATCCAATCAGGGTGGTAGCTAGCATGGGGCGCACAGGGCGATGCCCCCTCCTGAATTCTCAATGCCCCCCAGCCCAAAGATCCTTGCCGCTTGCAGACTCATAGACAGAGGGGGTGGCAGGGACTAGCAGGGGACACCCTGCTTCCCTTATGGGAGCCTAGTGGCCGCTGCCTTTCAACACAGCTTGGCGCGCACACCCCGCCCTGTCAGGAAGGAGGGAGGCCAGGCACAAGTGGCATGCTGGCGGGGGGGGGGGGGGGGGGGGGGCGTACTCGCTCTCCTCACTGTCGGGCACCTCCCTTCTTCTTTCTACCCCACCCCCTCCATCCAGTGTCCCCCAAAAACTTGTCTAGCTATGGGGCTGAATCCAACATCCAAATTTAGAAAGGAAAGCCAAAAATTCTCATTACAAATTCAAGAGAAAACATGCACAAACTGGGCTCTCTCCCATGGAATGTTTGGAATGTTTGGCTATTCAAGAGAAAACATGCACAAACTGGGCTCACTCCCATGGAATGTTTGGCTGTCCTCATTAGGAAAATGAGACTCCTAGATCTCTCACACACCTGCAGCCTCTGGAGGACACTGTTGGCCCGTCTGTCAAAAAACACTACTGTCCGATCCTCACTGCCAGAGATGATGAAGCGCTCGTCAGCTGCAAGGGACAGGACTGCACTGGAATGGAGCTTGCGGCTCTTTACGAGGGGTTGAGAAGCTGTAGGAGAGGGTCCAAGGGACACATCACAAGAGCACAGTCACTGACAACAGAGCTTCACAAAACTAATGGCTTGATCAGCTGACACCTCACACATGGTCTCTCCCTAGCGGGTCACAGTACTCCAGTTGACATCACGTTCTTTTCACTGGGAAGCAACCACAAGCAGAAGAGAGGATAGAGCTTCCTCTGGGTGAACTTTGGCGAGCTCTTCCCAACTAATCTGGGGCTAGCCTACTGTCATACAATAGACATTGTTACCTTTTCCTAGCCCAAGCAAGCGCACTTAAGAGCCACTGTCTTCCCACATTAAATTTCCTACTTAAGAAAGCAGTGTGATAGGGTTGAATGCCAACTATGCACATTGTCTTAATGCAAAAGGACCTGGCTGGAAGGGACACACCTCTGCCTTTTCTAACCATCTGTGTTTGTCTTTCTCCTTCCCATTGAAGAAATAAATAGCTTCTCTCTATACCCTCAGCTGCATCAGCTACTTGCAACTGAGCCTGTGTTTACCAAGCTCCTAATTCAAGCTGGGCAGATTTTGTGTTCAATCTTAACTGACTGAAGGGAATGGGTGGATGGGGAGGGGGAATGAAAGGGACAGAAAGTAAAAGGACAACACAAGGAGAAAACACACCGTGGAGTTCCTTTCCAAGATATCGAATGAAAGGCACTGAAACAAGGTTGTGACAGATCAGGGCACCAGTACCACTGACAACAGATGGCACTAACCTCGTGGGTCATATACTGTCACCTTCTTGTCATAGGTTCCTGTGACAAGGATGTCAGGCAGGTAAGAAAGGCACAACACAGCTGCTTTCCCTCTAGGATGAGAAGGAAAAATCAGGTGAAGGCACAGAATGCCCACTTTAAAGTCAACAAACCTCTGCTCAGCCACAGTTCTGCTTGTCGTGGATTACAAGGCTAGTGCCCTACGGGTGTCAGCTCGAGCAAAAGCCTTAATGTCTCTCAATATTGCCTGAGAACCCAGAATACTGAGATGGGTCCCTTTATTCAGTGGAGCATGCAGCAAAATTCCAGGTTCTGCCGTTCTTATTTTAGATCCCCCAAGTACAACCCTCAGGAAAAGTTGCTAGGGCAACATTACCTGATTTCTCCGAACTGCTGCCCATCAGCAGCTATGTCCCAAAGCTTCACTGTACTGTCCCAGGAGCCTGAGCACACCCGGTTGTCTCTCGTAGCCAGCGACCAGACCCATCCCTAACAGCAAAAGAGTTAAGATCTACGTCAGCACTCTCTCCAACTCTTTAGAAGCAACACAATCTCATTCCAGTGGCACACAAAAAAAACACGTGGCCATTCCTTTCACCTACATCTTATTAACAGTAACTGCTCTAAAGCCGGGAATAGTTCCACATAATATGAACAGACCTAGTGCTGACAGCCACCATGATGCAGTGGTTACGGTACTGCAGGGACCAGGGGCTCAAGGCCATGAAGCTCACAGGGTGCCCCCTGGGCCAGCCACACATTCACAGCCTGACCTACCACACAGGGCTGTTATAAGGACAAAACAGAGGAGAGAAGAACCATG
>NW_015169173.1:1016283-1024672 GCF_001447785.1 Gekko japonicus
CATGCAGTGATGCATACATCTGCACAGTTCATTTTGAATGCAGTATCTGGAATAACTGAGCAAAGAACTCAGGGTGTTAAGCAGCAAGGAAAGGAGTCATGGGTGCAGTATAGGCAAGAGCAGAAAGAGCTCTGCAGGACACAGCTGAATCTTCGACAGTTGCTAACCGGAAAACTTTTATTTTCTTTTTATTTTATTTATTTATTTATTGTTCGATTTATATCCCGCCCTCCCCAGAACGGGCTCAGAGCGGCTAACAATTAGGGCACAAAGCCAAGATTAAAACAGGGCACGAAGCCATGATTAAAACACTAAAAACAATAAAACAATCCACTAATACATAAAGTGCAGGTGCTCTAGATGTCGCTACAGTCTTCTAGGTGTCACTTCAATCCTCAATTCCAAGATGGGTTCTGGCAAAATAAGCCCAGAACAACAGCGTAAGTTCCGTAACAACACTGCCATCCAATCTTTGTCCCAGGGCCGTCTTGCACCTCGGTGGTACTCACACCATTTATGGTGGCGGTGCGATGGTGGTACAGTGGCAGCAGCGGCTCCTACTCAAAAGCCTGGCGGAAGAGCTCCATCTTGCACGCCATGCGGAACTGCGCAAGGTCCCACAGGGCCCGGATCTCCTCCGGGAACTCATTCCACCAGGTAGGAGCCGCCACCAAAAAGGCCCTGGCCCTGGTCGCAGCGAATTTGATATCTCTGGGGTCTGGGGTCACCAAAAGATGTTGGGCCCCCAACCGTAGTGCCCTTGGGGGAACATATGGGGAAAGGTGGTCCCTTAGATTTGCCAGACCCTGGCCATGTAGGGCTTTAAAGGTAAGACCCAGCACTTTGAAGCAGATCCGTACGCTATTGGCAGCCAGTGCAGTGCTTTCAGCACAGGCCGGATATGGTCCCCCCTAGAGAGACCCATCAACAGCCTGGCTGCCGCATTCTGCACTAGCTGCAGCTTCCAGATTAGCGACAAAGACAGCCCCATGTAGAGAGTGTTACAGTAGTCCAACCTCGAGGTGACCGTCGTATGGATCACTGTGGCCAGGTCTTCGCGGTCAAGGAAGGGGACCAACTGCTGTGCCAGCCGAAGATGGTAGAAGGCCGACTTGGCAGTGGCTGCTACCTAGGCCTCCATCGTTAAAGAGGAGTCCAGGAGCACACCCAAACTCCTAACCCCCAAGACTGGCACCAGAGGTGCCCCATCAACGGTCAGGACGGAGAGGGAGCCCCAACCCCGAACCAACCCAAGCCCAGGACCTCCGTCTTCGCCGGGTTTAGTTTCAGCCGACTCAGTCTGAGCAAACCAGCCACAGCTTGCAATGCCCGATGAAGGTCATCTGGGTCAGAGTTTGACCAGCCGCCCAGCATCAGATAGAGCTGGGTGTCATCCTCATATTGATGACACCCAAGCCCATAACTCCAGGCAATCTGGGCAAGGGGGCGCATGTAGATGTTAAACAACATCGGGGACAGCACCGCCCCCTGAGGCACCCCACAATCAAGAGGGCGCCTCTGGGACCGCTGATCCCCTATCACCCCCCTTTGTCCCCGGCCTTGAAGAAAAGAGGCAAACCACTGTAGGGCAAGCCCCTGAATCCTGTCAGCGAGGTGGTGGGTCAGCAACTGGTGGTTCGCCATATCAAATGTGGCCAACAGATCTAACAACAACAGTGCTGCCACACCATCTCAATCCAGATGCATTCGGAAGTTGTCAGTCAGGGCAACCAACGCCGCCTCCGCCCCGTGACCTGGGCGAAAGCTGGAATGGAAAGGATCTAGGACTGAAGCATCCTCCAGAAAGCCCTGTAGCTGTATCGCCACCGCCCTCTCGATAAGTTTGCCCAAATAGGGCAAATTGGACACCGGCCGATAGTTGGCCAATTCAGCCAGGTCCAGAGATGGTTTTTTCAAGAGAGGGCGGACCATCACTTCCTTGAGTGCTCCGGGGAACCACCCCTCTGAAAGGGACGTTGATAATCTCCCGCAAAGCAACTCGAAGCCCATCGTGGCCTGCCTTAATAAGCCAGGATGAGCACGGATCAAGGTTGCACATGGTTGGACGTACAGATACGAGCAATCTGTCAACTTTGTCCAGGCTGAGTAGGCCGAAACGCTCTAAACCCGAAGCCGAAGACGTGCAAGGGGCCTCGAGTTCGCTCACTGTTTCAATTGTGGTGGGGAGGTCATGGCGGAGCACCATGACTTTATCTACAAAATAGCTTGCAAATGCCTCACAGCCAATGTCCAATTCCCTAACGTTTTGCCTGCCCTGTGGCAGAGCTGTCAAAGACCGGATCGTTCTAAACAATTGGGCTGGGCATGAGCTCGCAGATGCAATCTCGGCTGCATAGAACTCCCTCTTTGCGGCCTTGACTGCCATCTCATAGGATCTCATAAGCGTCCTATAAGATGCTCTTGACGCCTCGTCACGAGCACGACACCACCGTCTCTCTAGCCATCTCAGTTCTTGCTTCAGATGCCGCAACTCCTGGGTATACCAGGGTGCTCGCCGAGTGCGAAGAGGGCACCTGGGAGCGATCTCGTCAATGGCTGTGGAGAGCCGACCATGCCAGTCCTCCACCAGCTCATCCAACGAGCCGCCAGGGGGCCTCGGATCCCACAGGGCCATCTGGAACCACACAGGGTCCATTTGGCTCCATGGGCAAGCAAAAATCCACTCGCCGCCTACACAGGGTTGGGGTGGGACATTCAGGTGGGCCTTCAGTCCCTGGTGGTCCGACCATGGCACTGCATCCGCAGTGATCCGGTCCACCATCACCCCCACCACGAAGATCATATCAAGCATGTGACCGGCCCGATGCGTGGGAGGCGATACAAGTTGAGAGAGTCCCAGCGCCGCCATGGACGACACTAGGTCCGTAGCCCAGCTGAAGGTCGCGTCCTCGGCATGGACGCTGAAATCCCCCAACACAATAAGCCTTGGGTGCTCCAACGCCCAGCCTGATATGGCCTCCAGCATGGACGGCAAGCTATTGGCCGGTGCGGTAGGCGGTCGATACACTAGCCAAATCGCCAAACTCTCCTCAGCCTCCAGCATCAAGCTGACACATTCCACGCCCGCGATCTCCACGGACGGAGGCGCCCGGAAGGAGTAAGCCTCCCAAATGAAAATCGCCACTCCCCCCCCCCCCCCCTCACCCCCCACGATTGGTGGAGGACCGAGAAACCCGGTGGGGCAAGCTGGGTAAGAGCTACCGTCTCCCCATGCCGCACCCAGCTCTCGGTCACGCACGCCAGGTCTGCCTGTTGTTCCATCACAAAATCCCAAAGGATTGTGGTCTTGTTGTTAATGGACCTGACGTTGGACAGCACCAATGACGGAGCGGGGTTTTCACTCCTGGCCCCACTGCCGGCCACCCTTGGGATGGGGCGTAGGCTGGAAGGGTGCTAAGCCATTCTGTTTCTCCACGTCCTTCCCTTACTTTTCAAACTGACTGCAGCAAGCTCAAAGTCTGGCAGTTTTTTAAAGGCAGTCACTGCACCCTGCTCACCATCAGTGTTCCCTCTAAGCTGAGTTAGTGTGAGCTAGCTCACAGTTTTTTAGCTTCCAGCTCACAAATTTTTGTCTTAGCTCAGGAAGGATGGCTCCAGCGCAAAGTAATTGATGCAGTAGCCAAACCGCTTGCTCACAGCTTTAATGCCGGTAGCTCACAAAGTAGAATTTTTGTTCACAAGATCCCACAGCTTAGAGGGAACATTGCTCACCATGTAGAACAACACATCTTAAAGGTGAGAGCATCAGCCCTCTATTCCAAAAGAAATTGAATGGTCCTATGGCAAGTCCGATCTCGTCAGATCCCAGAAGCTAAGCAGGGCTGACCCTGGGAAGTACTTGGATGGAAGACCTCCAAGGAATACCAGGGCCAGGACACAGAGGCAGGCAATAGCAGGCAAAAGCCACCTCTCGGAAACGTCCAAGCCCGACTAGGGGTCGCCGGAAGTCAACCATGACTTCCAGGCACATAAAAAAAATACAAAAAGAAGGAAGGAAGGAAGGAAGGAAGGAAGGAAGGAAGGAAGGAAGGAAGGAAGGAAGGAAGGAAGGAAACACAGTGGGTTAGAACAAGAATCTCTACTGTCAGTCTGACTGGTTTAATTCTGGAAAAAAGGCCCCTTCCATGCAAATTACCACAGAGATATTTTCACAAACCCAAAGGCAGCAGCATTCAGGCTCTTGACTGGCCACATACTCATGGAAGGACATATGTCAAAAAGTAATATTGCACTACTACAGCAGCACAGAAATTTAGCAGCTTTTACCTGAAGGAGGAGGACAGAGTCAACTGAAGCAAAGTGCCCATCAGCTAGCGAAAAGTACTCTGTATTCTTGCCATCCTCTGCCCATTGCTGGAGATGTTCCTCTAGTTCAATGCAAGCAGCTGGCCAGTTAAAGTCATCATCTACAGAGACATGGATGGGGCATAAAGGAATCCATATTTTCCTTTAGGCTATGCAGGACAATCTCAAGCAATGCAAGCAAATTTTGTTTATAGTGGTTATGCACAAGTATTCTCAGAGTATACAGTAGATATGCACAAGTATTCTCAAAGCCATTTACAAAGAAAAAAAGTAACACAACTGATCTATCTAGTTTCCTAAAATGACAGGAACATGTCTTAGATAAGGTTGTTATATAAGTGGAGTGATTTAATAGCCCTGAGGAGCTTCCATTCCCGCTTAATTAGCATGAAAACATCCAATATACACGGTGGTTCTTTTGCAAAAAAAAAAAAAAATCCTATGAAAAATCTATAAAAGTCAGAGGACAGCCTAAATTACAGTAAATCATCAGAGATGATAATAAAACTAGACTACAGTAAATCATCAGAGATGATAATAAAAGGATTTGGATGCCTCAGTGAAACAGCCCACAGACTTGAACATGATGAAGAAAAAGAATGAGAAGAAATGAGGAGGAATTCAGACATTTGTTCTCCATTAAAACCAGACAAGCAGCTGCGTACAGATAACAACCTACCAACAAAAGAATTAGTAAGTGATCTTTCTAATTTTTTTCTCTCCTAACAAATACAAAGCTCTGGACTCGGACAGTGAGCCAACTATCCATAAATTGTCACCTCTTTAAAGCTGATGAACTTATAAGGGAGACTAGATTAGCAGACTCACAACCACCTTGTTCAGCTTCCTCAGAGATGAAAGACAATTCCTTAGAGAGTGGGTGGCATGAGCAAGACCCACTAAGAAATTTTCTGCCTAAGTTCATCGGAGACCACTGCCTTCTTACTGACGAAACTGTTGCGGCTAATTTTAAGCAATTAAATAGCACTGCTAATAAACTTGACCACCTTAGGCAAAACTTCAATGCCTCAATTCCAGAGAACTTGAACCCCTTCCCCCACCACCACCACACAAGGGAGAGAAGCTTTAATTGTACCAAAAATAAATAACAAACCTCCTGGCTCAAGAACACAGGACATGCAGCTTCCCACTGACAGGGGAACAAACAGTGAAGAAGCCAGAAAGCTGGGTCACAGATTGCAAAACCATCAAATTGCATTATTTATTAAACATAATTTTGTGAACCGGGGGCGTTGGATAAATAAAAGATCAATTCTCTACTCCCTGAGCCAACTTCTGCATATAGAAATTTGTCATATTGACCTTGAGAGAGTTGAAAGACTCCCAAACACACCTTCTGGGAGGAGAGTTCTCCTAACTTTCAGCCAGCCAATAATTCCCTCAGTGCTTTTTTATCCGCCTTTAAAATCTTTACAACCAGAGCCTTCATAGATGAAGCTGTTCGGACGTTAATTCCAGGGACTACAAGTAGGAAAGCTCCCACTTATGGCCTTGAATCTAGAGCTCTTCTTAACACAACTGGCAATGACCCAAGCTTACTCCAGAATGCGGACAAATGATTGCATTATCAGCATGTGCAAGATCAAGGTGCCAGATAAAATAGAACAGCTGCATCCTGCAAACTCTCCAAAAACATCTCCTTTGGGGGAACAAACAAACATTTCTTCTACATTGGAGAAACTGAAGAACTCACTCCAGCTCCTTCATACTTCAGTTGAGCCTCTTAATTTATTTCTCCCTGTGAGACGACCGTCCAACTATAAGCCAAAGACTTGAGCCTATAGCCTGATTTGATCTTCCCTGTGACCAACATTGACAACAGTTCCCAGCTCTCTTATGACCTTGGTAAGTCGATATTCATTTCCACCCCATCAAAGGTGCTAACTCCAACTTTACTGCCTATAAAGTTAATGCATCAAAGGGTTGGCAGCAGAACATCTCAAGTAAAGACTAGTAAACCCTCACAGGAGCCTCCTATTATACAAAGCAAAGACCAAAGAATCTCTACGGAAGTCCCAGAAGGACAGCTGAGTCCTGAAAGCTCTGGCATAGTGGAGTGTGAGAGTAAATCAAAGGCTGGGAGGAAAGCAAAGAGCAAGAAGCTCAGGGAGATGTTGGAGAGATTTTCTGCAATATGTCAGGAAGAATATGTCAACAAGATGCATCGGATCTATCACAGTTCATCTGAAGAAACATGTAAAGAATTGGAATTCTTAGTGAACTAATAATGGATTTGCCGGCAAGCTTCCTGGGTATCCATTTCCAGCCTTGGAGAGGTGGTTGGGGAGCCCAGTGGGGGTTTCTACCTCCTCCAGGGTCCACCCAGTGCAGCCTAGACACACCACACGCCTAATGACATCTTACATGCAGCTGCTGGTACCATCGCCGAGCAACCGCGGCCTCTCCACTGACTCCCTTGTTCGACTGCGAATGTGGAAGACCTGCCGAGTGGGAACCAGGAGATCGAGGAGTGGGGCCTATAAAAAACAAGGACTAAGAAAAGAACCCTTACCAGCAAGACAGCGGGGAGGAAATAAGAGGGCTCAGAAGGCACGAAGGTGCGGACGTTCCCCTCGCTTCATGAGAAACTGGGCTAAAGAAAATTATTGGACTACAGCTATTTGGCTATTCCATAGTGAGACTCCATCTATAGGCTGCCAAAGTATGTTATTGCTGCTAACCTAGGAGGACTGTTGTAAATTAAATAACTTAGATGGGGTGTTTAGTAAGATAGGTGTAATCTTAATCAACTGGGGAATTAATTTAAATACATTAATCTTAAACTAATGAATTAAAATAACTTAAGTTAAACTGGTTCTTTTAAAAAAATTATTTTCCTCTGATTGAGAAGCAGTTGTCAGGTCATTAATCATCCTGCTAAGTTGATAATAGAAAGAATTTGTTGATTGCTGATTACCGAACTGATTTCCTGCATTGCGCAGGGGGTTGGACTAGATGACCCTGGAGGTCCCTTCCAACGCTATGATTCTGTGATTTGCTGTCTATGATTAGATTAAAGTAGGGCTTGCAAATTAATTAGATAGATTTAACACTGACCATTATTAAATTTAATGGTCAGTGATTGGATATTATAGTCAATCAAACTGGATTATTAGATCAAATTGGTGGATTATAGGTAAAAAGAGAGCGATTTAGAGGGTCTCAGAGGAAAAAAATGGAGCTAGCCTAGGGCACAGCAACTTATGTGGAATCTGTTAATTAGCTGCCAGGAGCTATATATACTGGTCATCCACATCTTAATCAGTCTTGCTGGTTGGTCTATGGCACCCGCAAAGACCATCACTAAGGGATGATGACTGGACTTGGGATCCCAGTGCTCCCGGGGAGTGGGACCAGGCATAAATGTAAGGGAAGGAGGCAGAGAAGTAGAGTAGCTCAGCCCCTTTCAGCCTGCGTCCCGTCCCGAAGGTTGCAGGTAGTGGGGCTAGGTTGAATAACCCCCCTCCGACATTGGTGTTGTACAACGCCAGGTCTATAAACAATAAGACTATGGTCCTTCAGGAATTTCTGCTTGAGCAGAATGTAGACCTGGGTGCAAGATGGGGAGACAGTAGCTCTCCCCCAGCTGGCTCCTCCTGGGTTCTCGGTCCTTCACCAATCGCGGACTAGGGGGCAGGGGGGAAGAGTGGCTCTATTCATTCAGGAGGCTTACTCCTTCAGGATGCTCCCACCACCGAAGATCACGGGGACTGAGTGTACTGGTCTGCTGTGGGAAGCCGGGGAGAGTTTGGCTATTTGGCTGGTGTACTGTCCACCCAACGCACCAGCCAATAACCTGCCATCCCTGATGGAGGCTGTGTCGGGCTGGGCATTGGAACACCCTAGACTGATTGTCATGGGTGATTTCAATGTCCATGCTGACGATTTGGCCTCCAGTCAGGCGATGGACCTAGTGTCATCCATGGTAATACTGGGACTCTTCCAATATGTAACGACTCCCACACACTGGACACACGCTCTATCTGATCTTTGTGGCAGGGGTCGGACCACCATGCCCTGAAGGCCTGTCTGAATGTTTCAT
>NW_015169173.1:1025978-1062807 GCF_001447785.1 Gekko japonicus
AGTACCCCAAGGTGCAGTGTTTTCCCTGATGTTATTTGACATCTACATGTGCCCCCTTGCCCAGATTGCATGGAGTCATGGGCTGGGTTGTCACTAATATGCAGATGACACTATCTGTTGTTGGGCAGCCAGTCTGGCACTAGTCCGGAAGGTCTGGACCTGGCATTGAAAGCTGTGGCCGGTTGGCTTAGATTGAGTCGACTGAAATTGAATCTGATCAAGATAGAGGTTCTGTGCCTGAGTTGGAGTGGCCCGAGGGTAGGGATCCCACTCCCGACTTCCGATGGGGTGCTGTTGGTGCCAGTGCTGGAGGTTAGGAGCTTGGGAGTGCTCCTAGATGCCTCCTTAATGAAGGAGGCCCAGGTAGTAGCCACTGCAAAGTCAGCCTTCTATCATCTTTGGCTGATTAGGCAGTTGGTCCCCTTCCTCGAACGCAATGACCTGGCAACAGTGATCCATGCAATGGTCACCTTGAGACTGGATTACTGTAATGTTCTCTACATGGGGCTGCCCTTGTCCCAAATCCAGAAGCTGCAGGTGGTGCAGAATGTGGTGGCTAGGCTGTTGTTGGACCTCCCTATGCGGGAGCACATCCAACCTGCGCTTTAAGCACTGCACTGGCTGCCTATAGCATACTGAATTTGGTTCAAGGTGCTGGTTCTTACCTTTAAAGCCCTATATGATCAGGGACCTACATACCTAAGGGACTGCCTTTCCCCACATGTTCCCCAGAGAGCACTACAATCAGGGTCCCAAAACCGCCTGGTCTTGCTGGGCCCCAGAGAAGCCAGGCTGGCTGTGACTAGGGCCAGGACCTTCTCAGTGGCAGCTCCATAATGATGGAATGGGCTCCCAGAAGACATCAGGGCCCTGCGAGACCTTTTACAGTTCTGCAGGGCCTGCAAGATGGAGCTCTTCCACCAGGCCTTCAACTAAGGAGCTGCACTATGCAACTGAGGCGCTGGCCCCAATATTAACATCAATACCAACATCAACATCAATAGTATTATTAACAGCTGATATATCCCAGACTACGATGGGAACTGACTGCCTGGTTGTTGGATGCTGTTCATGCCGCCATTGCATATGAATCATCTTAGCACTAGCACTTTGTAATGCTTTATACTTATATTGTGATTTTATCTAAATTTTGTTTTAGCTGTGGAATATCCTATGTAAGCTGCCCTGAGCCTGCTACGGCGTGAAGGGAGGGGTAGAAATTAATTAAACAAAGATACAGAAGAATAGAAATATATAGTAACAGCTTGGCCTAACATAATTATCTAGGCTCTGTATCTAGATTTGTGGTTCTTAAGAAATATATGCATCTTTCTGTAGGAAAAGTGAGAAGCTGGGGGGGGGGTAGCCATGAATGCAGTTAGACAATTGATTTGTCACAGTATTTCCAAAATAGGAGATGTTCTCACTTGCTCTCTCCCCCCCCCCATCCCCCAGACTGAGGGAACTCATTTTATAGTGTTACTAATTCTATATTGTCACTTCTATCTTATAAAACAATTTTGAGATTCTGTGTCCTTTATTTCTTCCCCCCCCCAATATGTATATGAATTTAAAACTTTTAAATAAAAATAAAAAGTCATACAGCTGACATATACAAAATCAACATCAGCAAAAGCAGCTGTTTCACCACAGAACTGGGTTCCATTCAAATATAACACTTTTGGAACAGAAAGGGCAGTATCTTTAATTCCAGGCTCAGTGGCTCAAGTTATCAGTGTGGTGTGGTGTCGAGAACAAAGCCAATTCGGAGCATTGCTACAATTCTCGCAAAAATATAAGGCACGTTTTTCTACTTACAACAGGAAAGGGGAAGAACCATGGCAGAAAGGTTAAAAGGGTACTCCTTCACAGCCACCCAAGAATTTGTCCATTAAAAAAATGCATTCACACACAGAGCTCAAAAACTTTCCAAGTGAGTTCCAAACATTAATCATAAAACCATAAACTGGTTTCCGGGAGAAATACTTTCTAACTCCCGCTCTGCTACGGAAGATCACTAGGAGATCTCAAGACAATCACTCCCTTTCAGCCTAGCCTACTTCACAGGGATGTTGTTGTGAGGATAAAGAGGAGGAGAGAAGAACAATGCTGATAGTCAGTTTGGGTTCCCATCGGGGAGAAAAGCAGGGTATAAACAAATAAAAATAATGTAACAATTCTGCAGTCATTAGTGGGTGAGAGAAGGAAACGGCAAACAATAACTTCTACCTGTTTTAACCAACTATACACCTCTTCCTCCCTTTCAAGCACAGGAATAGGAAACCCCCTTCTACAACTTCTCCTAAACTTCAACCCTCTAGACAAGTATTTCTCAAACTGTGTGAAATGGCCATGAAATACAGGCTGTTGCTCAGCATGCTGTGTGGTTATAAATGTTAAACAAAACAAAAAAATCTACACTGCTTTATTGTTAATCGCTGCAGTATTCTTGCATTTTATGCTGGGTGGACAAAGCAGCACAGAGTTACTTTGCAAGTGGGTCCTGAAAAGTAAAGTTTAGAAGCATGTGTTCTGCTTCCCAAGAAGTCAGAGAACCACTTCTCTAGGCATTTGACAGTGCTATTCTTCCCAAGGGACCAAATTTTACCAAACGCAAGAAGCTGCTTGGAAAAAGGGGACACATTAGCTTAATATCTCATTAATTCAACTGCAAAATGAGCACAACAACCCACCTTCCACAACTGGATAGCAGCTGCCAATCCTCTTCTGCAGGCGAATTCTCCAAGTAACTTTATCCTGCACAATGTCCCTTAGTGTCTGACAGACCAAAGGAAGGACACTCAAGACAAACCTGGCCTGCAAGTAGGAACAGATCTCCAAGATCAGCTCTAGAGGAAGAGACAACAGTCCCGAAACTGTGTCATCACTAACTGGAGACTTTTTTAGGTCTAGGAGAGGTGACCTGCACTCAGACACTTGGGCCAGCCCACCTACTGAGAGAGACTCTGGGGGCAGACACTGCGATGCCTGAGCAGACTGGCTTGAAGGACCAAGAACACGTGCAAAGTACTCTTGAGCCTGGGCATCTGGATCAGTTTTGGTCTCTGTATCAGAGTCATTGTCAGAGACTTGATGTGCAACAGAACAATCTGGATCAGCATCCATGGCTATGTGGGGAACAGAAATAGAGAGTTAAGAGCAACAACCTCTAGAACTGAGATAACATGCAGTTTTACCACCAGTACATTTTTCACATTTCTTCTTCAGGGCAACAGACAAGCTGTGTTTTATACCAAAGTGTTTTGTGTGGGGTCCTATGCTAATCTAGAGAAAGGGTTTCCCCCCCTCACAATAAGGTTATCTTAGTCTCATACATACAGCAATAGGTTGGAAGCCAGTGTGGTGTAGTGGTTAAGAGTGATGGACTCTAATCTGGAGAATGGGTTTGATTCCCTATTCTTCCACATGAAGCCAGCTGGGTGACCTTGAGTCAGTCCCAGTTCTCTCAGAACTCTCTCAGCCCCACCTACCTCACAGGGTGTCTGTTGTGGGGAGAGGAAGGGCAGGCAATTGTAAGCCACTCTGAGAATCCTTTGGTTAGTGAAGAGTAGGGTATAAAAACCAACTCTTCTTCTTTTTAACTTATCAAAGCTTCCTAAGACAAAATCTTAGCCCTGACCTGGATAGCCCAGGCAAGCCCGATCCTGTCAGATCTTGGAAGGTAAGCAGGGCCAGCCCTGGCTAGTATTTGAAAAGGAAACTTCCAAGGAATAGCAGGATCCTGACACAGAGGCAGGAGATGGCAAGCCACCTCTGAACATCCCATGCCTTCAAGCCCCACTAGGAGTCATCAGAAGTCAGTATGACTTGATGGCAAAAAAAGAGCTTCCTACAGCAAAACCTTAAAGAATCCTGGAAGAAACAAGTGGACTGGAAGACAGAATTCTCACATTAAACAACACTTAAAAATTCATGTTACTGAGCAACATCATAACCCTCAGTAGGTGCATTCATTTCACAGTAGCAGGCACCCCTTCTTCATTGTTGTAGCAAAGATCTTAAAAGCACTCCAGTTCCCAAAACTCTATGCAAAATCCAGTCTTCAAGATTAAAAAAAGCTGGCCAAGGACTGAGTGGAGAGAAGGGAAAACTCTTTTTGCAGTTCAGCAGCACCTCTGGAGCCTCCCCCTCACCCAACCCTTGTAATCCCATCATCTCCACCCCCCATCATCATACAAGAGGCTGACAGTTCGAACAGAAGAATGACTGGAAGCATTGTATGGGTGTAATGTCAAGCCCCCCTTTTCAAGTAGGGGCGGACTGGGAGTCAAAATGACCCATCCTGCCACCAAGCCCCCTTCACCTGATAAGAGGACCAAAGAACGGTGGAGAAAAAACAGCTCTACCATTCTTCTCCTCGCTGGTCGCACTGCGGGCACTTTAGAACAAACTAGACCAGCAGGGCAAACCCAGATGTCAGCACTCTCCTCCTCGCTAACACCACCACGGGACGAGCACTCTGGGATAGGCCAGACCAGCAGGGTACATCTAGACCGGGCACCACCCTGCTCTTCCTTGACAACGGCAGGTGGTGGAGGCGGAAGAATGCACCAGGGCTGTGTAACCCCGCTATGGGGCAGGAAAGGAGCGCGGCGGCTATATCCTGCGAAGAGAAGGGGGAAATCTTCCAGGCAGCACGGACAGCCACCCCGAATGACCGACCTTTCTACCCTGCGATCGCGGTGGGCCACCGTCCCTCTCTCACTCCGGGCCAAGGTGCCACCGCCCCGCCCCCTCAGATTCGGAACCGGAGCACCAGACTCCAGCCAGCTAGGGCGCGTCCCATCACCAAGGAGAAACCACTTCCGGCGTGTAGCGATGACGTGTACAGCAAACGCGCCCACCATCGGAAGCATTGCATGCGTTCTCTGGAAGCTCTTCCGGGGAAGTTGCGGGCCTCGGACTGGCAACTGGAGCCGTGTTTAAGCGGGTCCAGAGTGCTGAAATCACGAAATTTACGCTCTAAATAAGCCGCGCAAAGTTGTTGTAAGAGCGATTAGAATTGATGCAGTTTTCCATCTCCGTCCCGGAGGAAACTGTCTAGAAAGTGTTATTTTGTTGTTGTTCAGTTGCACAGTCGAGTCCGACTCTTCGCGACCCCATGGACCAGATCCCGCCAGGCCTTCCGCCGTCCTCTGAAGTTGGCTCAAAGTCATGTTCGTTGCATCGATGACACTGTCTAACCATCTCATCCTTTGCCGTCCCCGTCTTCTTTGACCTTCAATCTTTCCCAGCATCAGGGTCTTCTTCAGTGATTGCTCCCTTCTCTCTTTGTACTCTGCCACTGACTAACAGGTTTAACTTAATAGGTGCACTTAGCACTTCCATGGTGCATATGTTAAGTGCCATTGATGATTCTAACAGCATGAATGTTTTCAGGTATTAACTTTGGTTCATTTGCGACTGTTGTTGGATGCATGCTGGGAAGGTAAAATGCTGAAGTTTGTGACCTTGCTTGTTATGGCCAGCTGTAACTGCGCATGTCCATGATGTCAGTTAGCTTGCTTTTAGATGGAAACCATACTACATGAGGTACCCATATCTGTTACATTAGATACTTTTTAATCACTTCATAGCCTGGGAAGAAGGCCCATTGTTCAACTGAAGGAGGTATATTTTTGCCTGAGAAAGTCCAACCTACAGGCCTGGGCCCAATCAGAATGGTGTGACGGATGTATGACAAAGTTTGATGGAACCAATAGTTATGATTTATTTCTGTCACAGGGGGTATAAAACTTTATGTCTCCCATTGTAACCTTAGGGAGAGCTGTGGGATCCAAAACCTTATTGGATCTGCACCTTCCTCCTTTGTTGATCAATAAAGTACAAGATCTGATTCTGCTCTACAGAATTGTACTGAGTGTTTTCTCAAATTGGGCTGGGAAAACACACACACACTCAGACAGGATTATTTTCTGTACATCAAAAGTTCGAAGTCTGTTCCTTTGCGGAGATGTGGCACAGTTAAGTCTGCATAAATCCAGGGATCATACAGAAGCTGAGGAAGCTTGGTGCAGATGCTACTTTTTGAAATTGTACGCTCTCTTTATTAGATATAGGGAGAATCAGACAACAGCGTTCTGCCACTGGCCACAGCAAATACTTTGATGTAACCATTAAACAGACTGGGAAGCAACAGTACATTGAATATGTGGCAATCTCATGAGCTGTGCAAGGTTTCAAGTTCCTCTAAAAAAAGAAGTTTATTAAATAATTGCAGTGATTCCTTAGCAGAAGGGCTACGATTTTAGCTAAACTGAAGGAGGTGCTTGTATACATTAAAGAGAAGCATAAACATGGTGACTGGTTTGTAGAAGACCAGATATCTAACAATGGAACTTCTATGGTAGACTTTAGATAAAGCTATATTGGAGTGCTTGAAGCTACTATAGACCTATCCAGGTTGCTCATCTATTCTTACTAGCTATAACTCTCTAGTTTTTTACAAAGGCCTCCAACACATAGTTTGCTACACAATTTAACTGGAGATCAAGGAGATGTAGGTCAGCCTTTTGTATTAAAGCTGGTACTTTTCTACCTCCTATAGCTTAAATAGCTTCCCCTACAAAGTGAAGACTAACCACCTCCACTGAAAGTTTAGTAAAAACTGAATGTTTAGGATTATGTGGAACTCAGAAAATATTCACTTAGGACACACTGCAAATAAAAATGGAAACTAGACTCACAAGAAATTGTTTTTAGTTGACAAAAAATTATACATAAAATGAGAAAAATCTCATCTGAGCAAGGTGCAAGCAGCTGCTTCAACACTAGGTACACTGCAGTTCCACCATTGGAAACATTACGGCACATTTACAAATATACAAATCCAGGAGTAACGAACAGGAGGCAAAACTAGAAGCACTTGAAAAAAAAAGACAAATTCCATTTCAAGAGGCAGTCATGTAGAGTAGCTTAAACTTCACTAGATGAATGAAGAGTTCACAGCCTTCTTTCTGTATTCCTGGGCATGTACTTTAGAAGCACAAAGTTGGGACACCATCTACTTACTATCTGTGCACATTTCTTGCCCATGCATTAAAAAAAACTAATTGCTGCTGTAAATAGAACCCTCTGGAGGTGTGCCCCCCCCCCCACTCAGGTAGGGGGAAACTGAGAATGAGGCCCAAGAGGGACCCACTTATAAAACCATTAAAATGCAAAGAGCCGATTGTTTTCAGAGACCTGCTCAAGTTCCACACTATTAAAAAGACAAATTGAGGAATGCATTTGCAAGTTTACTATCATTTCTTTGAACCAGCTACTCCAGAGGAGTACAGTGGTGGACCCCCCCCCAAAGTAAACTTTAGGATCAAGAGAAAGCTCTCAGCTGGGGCCATCCCCACTAAACCTTTCGCATCCCAAAGCCTGTACGACACCACAGCATGTTGTTTAACAAAGCTGAGTGCTTCAAAAGCACTAGAGCATGTGAAACTGAGGCAAGGGATGGAAAGAAAAATGGGAAAGGATGTCAGTGAAGTTTAAGTTACTGAGCAATCATCTTACAAATACGTTCAAAACTTCACTTCACTGTTCTCCAAGCATCACCATCTCCTCAACCCAAGAGGGGTGTGCCCACCTTCAGTGCATAATTCTTCAGTACTGCCCACACATCACTGCAATGCAGGACATTGGGCACAGTTCAACCCAGTTGCCTGGCTATCAATCCTGAAGCTTCTGAAGTTCCACTGGGCTCTGCTCTGAAGAATGCTGGGGGTTGTAGCTCAGCTCACTGCTCGCCCTCCTCATACCGCTTGCTGACACTTTCTTGCACAAGCACCATCAATGTTGACTTCGTAGAACATTCCAGTTGACTGTTTCTCTTCCAACATACCTACCTTCCCCAGAAGTTGCCTTTATTAGTGAAGCAGTTCCTCTTCTCTCCCCACCCCTTCTGCCCCTCCATCTAGCTGCCTTTGGGGAAGAAACAGGCTTGCTTCCACATCACATGCTCCCCACTTACCATTAAAAAGCTATGGCTTCACTAAGACGAATGTATTCAGCAGAATTCTGGATTCTATTTCCAGGGGCTAAACTGATTTGGATCTAATGAGAATTCCTTAAGACAACAACCCTGTTAAGCATGCAGCAAAAGCTATGAGCTTCCACTGGCCATGCATGGAGGGCTCTGCTTTATTAGTTCCTCTATGCTGTCTTTACGTTTACTGCCCCTTTTGTAAACCAAAGAGGCAAATGTAGCACAGAACTTTCGAGACACAAAGTGTATCTAACCCTTATGCCACTCTGGCCACAAGAGTGCGGGACACAACAGTTCATGTGCCATACAAAACTGATCAAATGCACTGCAGGCCTTTGGGCCACAGTCAGTCAGTCAGTCAGTCATTCACACTGAAAGGTGAAATTCAATTTCCCTCCTTGCTCTCTCTTGCCTCCTACAGCTGAAGTAATGCAATAGCAGTGTCACAAAGTAACAGCTGAACAACAGGGTAACAGATTCATTGCACTGTGGCATCTTCTTAAAAAATAAAGACATGCTTCTCCAACAGTATTTCTTATGACAAGTACTGCTCCCTAGATGACCGGCAGGTCCCCTACTATGCCAGAGGCTGCCTTTGCCCCGAGCAATCCATCCAGCACACAGTGCCATGGCAGCTATGGCAAAAAGGGCTTGTGGGTTTCCTTAAGATTCCTAGATGAAAATGCTTTACACTTAGTCATTATGGGCTACTCACAGGTTTGCTAGTCTACTTCTTGGTCACCATGCAGTCTTAAAAAGGTGAATAGCTGATCTCTTGAACACTGGTGACTGGAAATATACAGTAGTATAATCCCCTTGGATTGAGTTTTAACCCTTCCCACTTCATCAGCTAGGTTTTAAACCATTAGAGCTTTTAATTCCGTTTTAGCATCTTAAACCCTATCCTTTATCATTATTAGCTAGTCCTTTATTATGGCCCCTGGTTAGATCCCCTTCTCAAGTGTTGCAGTTTAAGATTGCTCCCTTTTCTCAGCCCTGGGCTGAGCCCCACCCCACCCCAGTCCACAAATAACAGTCTCCAAACAAAGAGACCTTTCCTTCTGCCAGTGAGATACTCTGTTTTTTGTTTAAATTGGTCACGGAGGCCCACCCTCCCCCCCAACTTTGTAAATTTCAGGAGATGAGGAGCTAAGTCATTTTATGTCCCACAATGCTCTTCCCGTCCTCCCTAACCCCCCATTAACAGGGATCTGCAACACTGGGTTGTGGACATTCCCAGTATCCCTCCCAGCGCACACAGGAACCTGAAGGAAGAAACAAAAAGATCAATATTAATAGACGAAAGGCTATAAAAACATTAAGAATCACTGACCAGACCCATGTGACACAGCAAGGCCCACCCACGTTGCTCTGACCGCCCATTCATACTTGTAACAGCCCAATGCAACCAAGACATTCTGCTTCTACTACATACAACAATACTAAGGCGCAGCCACAATTCATCAGCACAGCCCAAAATCAAACCACAGGATGGTGATGTATTCCCGTATCACTGTACATCAAATATTAATATGGTGATCAAGGTGTCTCCCCTGCCAGGAAAGTATTTGATATAGCGTTTTTATTAATTAAGTAATTGCATATAAGCATATAATGTAACTGCCCTCTTGGTATATACGTTATGTGTAGTAGAGTGTCTGTTTGTAGTGTGTAGATTTGTTTGTTGTAGATTTAAAAAAATTAATAAAAGTGTACCTATGGGTACTTAAAAAAATTAATATGGTAAAAGCAGAACCTTGCTTATCAGGATGAGAGAAATTAAGCTTGGGGAATTTGTATTAGGTGGTAGTAGTGCAATAACAGATCCTATAACAAACAGAATCCTCTCACAACATCTTCTGATCTAAGTGGAATGCATTAGAGTACACTTATGCTAGAGTGGACCTCATTCTTCTTGCAGTTTCTGCAGCTAGAGAACAAAAGCTGCATAATGTCATGATAGTATCAATAGGATCCATTTTCAAATGTTAAATTAAAATTATGGATCAATCCAGACCTTAAAATTGTGAAGAAATATTTTTATGGAAAGCTTGAACTGATAGGGGAATTTTTACATTGGACAAATTGATACCCGATGATGCGTTTTTGTCATTTTCTCAGCTGAGGTCTACATATGACGTCAACTTCTGCTGAATGGCAATATTTACAATAGTAACATCTGTTAATATCTAAATATGGCCCTGTAACATTAAGTGTCAGAGTGCCCTTTGCTCCTGGAAACTCTAATTGAATTGGTGCAGGAAAAAAACCCTACAATATTTGTACTGTATTAATTGTATCAATACTGTATTAATCCTGTTGTATTAATCCTATTAGATATGCAGAGTCTCAGGAATGGATGGAATAAGGAGCTAGATCACCCTGTGTTGCCAAAGCAATGAGATATGGCCTTAAAGTTTATACCTGCTCTCTCCATGGATCTTAAGTTGCAACTTATGCAGATGTTTAGAATACACTGGACATCTCAGTGATTGTTTAGTGAAGGACTGAGTAAAGGGTCTAATTGTTGGTGTTGTAACTCACAGGATGCATCCCTTAAACATATGCTTTGGTTGAGTTTAGTCATTCGATTTTCCTGGGAGGAAGTTATTACTTATATCAATTTTGTAATAGAATGTTCACTGATTTCAGGATGCCTATGTACTTTTAAACTACCTGCCCATCTCTTCGAGGCTAAGCGATGATTAATAAAAATGGACCCTACTACAGCTGAAAGACTTGTATGAAAACACTGGGGAGATAAGTGCCCACCTCCTGTATATCAATGTATTGAGGATCTTGGAACATTATCAGTATTTGAACGCATGACATATAGACAACAATTATGTATGAACTTATTTTTAGATGATTTATATTTATAGATCCTATAAAAGGTTTTCTATATTTTTACAAAACTTTTAATAAAAACTTCTGTGTTGTTCTACTCCCCACCCCCCATTTAGTTGCTGGATTTTGTGTTTTTCCCCTTGTTTTTGTTTTTTTAAAGAAAAAAAATCTTCTGATCTATTTTGTGGACAGTGGGATGATCCCTATACAAAAAGATGTACTACTTGATTTATGCACTCATTCTTACATCCTCTGCTCAAATGTTAGAGATGGAATATATACTTGTCAAACTTCTTCTGCAGTCACCACCCCATACTTCAATTCCTTCAACTCCAAGGACTCTACTTCATAATACTTCCTTCCTTCCTCTCTTGGTTGCAATGCTAGTTACATCCTGCATGCTCACCGAGTACGGTTTTGCTGCTTCATCTAGACCCCATAGAACGCAGCTAGCCTCTCCTTCAGAAGTGGAGGAAACTGCTCTGAGAACTGCTGCCAGTTGTCCTCCCCAACTTGATCTTTGAACCCATGAAGAATCTGAGAAGGAAGACGAAGAGACTGCATTATGTCTGCATTCCTCACAAAGCACACTTGTTCACACACAATGAACCTAGGATCCCTGGCTTTAGTCACTACACAAGGAAAGGGTACATTGTTCATTCAACAGTAACATACATAGGTGGCTCCAGGTTTGTTTTCAAGTATCAGTTGGATGCAAATGCAGCAGTTATATTTGCATATACGTGTTAAAAGCCAACATAGATTAACACACATCTGGTAACAATCTGAATTTGTAACCTATCACTGTGAAACATCCTGAATTAAAAAGGAGATAACTGGATGCAGGACTCCCACTGCGTGATACTTGGGGCTTTGAGAAACATGTTTTTCTGAAAAATAAGTTGTATTATATCAGCATCATTCTTCCTCTATGTCCTTACTATAGCTAAGGCTTGTACTACAACACTGGAAAGTCAACCTCCAGTATATCAATGGACTGAGGACCTTGACACATATAGCAGTTGCATATAGACTTATTTTTAAATATCTGGAAACTATTTACAAAAACATATGCGTAGATCTGCCACCACTGTTATATTTTTGTCTATCTACATCTTTTTTTAAAACTTTATTTAGTTGCTAGACTTGCCCCCCCTTGGGTTTTTGCTGTGTTTTTTTTTAATTAAAAAAATTACTTCCAGCATCATTTTTTCAAACTTATCTGTGCAGTCATTGCAGCTCAGAATTTTAAAATAAAAGCCAAGGGTTAAAATCATTAAATCTGTAGACAGGGCCAGTCACAATCAGCTTATAAACTATACTAACCATGCCCACTTTAAGGGCTATATTTAAACTGCATTAGAGCCAATGAATTCAACAAGTATCCCTACCTAGCAATCTGAGGGGAAAATGAAATGTGTCCAAGACAAATGTCTGACCAAACAAATCATGGGTAAGTGAAAGCCTATTTTTCAACCCATTCCTGAGCAAGCCTCATCCCATTGTAGTGCCATACCTTATAAAACATGTCTCTCAGGTCATCCTTTGGGTTCACCCAGGAAGCAACAGCATCACAGAAGAAAATAAAATCCTACAGAAGGATGAGAGTTCTTCAGAAAAAGCCGAACTACCAAAGTCTAAATTCACCAAAATTAAGAGATTTGCCATCCATTCTAAACCTGCGCAAGACCTGTGAATTGCACCTCAGGAATCTCACCTCTGTCAGTGGCAACTAACATTTATTTCAATGAGCTTTCATGAGGTGCAGCTCATTTTCTCAGATACATGAAGGGAAATCATACTGGGAACTGTTATAGGGAAGATTACATGAGAAGGGAGGAGGAGCTGAGGCAGAGAGGTTTGGTGTGAATCCTGTCACAAATCTTTCAAACATAAATTCTCATAATAAGGGGAAAAGGGAGGCACTGAGGTAGAATGGTTAGGTGTGAATCCATCCATAAATCAACAGAATTAGCAGTTACAACTGACAAATGACAACAGAGATCAGTGATTCAAACAGATAAGCAAAGTAATGAAGTAGGATAAACAGGGTTCGTAACTACTCAGGGAGAAATACACTAAACTGTAAATGAAAAGTTAATGGCTAATATTACAGTGTTACTGTCTGATGAAACATGTTAACAGCAAATTAAAATTTCTTAAAAAGTGAGTCCTGTAGAGCTATTGGAGATTGTAGAAATCCAAGTCTGCTTAAGGCAGGAAGACAAGCAGTGTTTAAAGTGTTGCCTGTGTGCACATGCGCATGTGTGTAAAACAATGACTTCCAAGACTTTTTGAGAATTCGCTACCAAATACACAGTACCCCCAGGAGATACCTGAACAACCCCACCAGGGTTTACTCCGATCATCATACAGATGCCACGGAAGGCCGAATCCTTCTCTTCATTATCACGTATGTTCCTCAGAGATGTACACCTGTGAGTCAGAGCAAACGCTTTTGTAACAATTGCATGATGAGGTGAGGTGGAGACAAAAGGAGAAAAGAATGCTGACCCTTGGCTTAGTCCTTCAAACCCATGCAATAATATAAACATGGAACAGAAGAACTAGTTTAGTGTTTTAATACAGACACATTACAACACATTTGATAATGAACAAAGGGATGAAGCTAGTATTACCATTTCTCTAGTATGTACTCTTCCACTGAATTTTTACTCGCTAGTATTCAATTAGAGCGTTTTTTGTTTAGATAATTAGAACGCAAGTCTCTCCCTCAACATACTTTTAGTCACTGACAAACCTCTACCCAAGTACTGAGCCATAACACAAGATCATTACTATACTTTAAGGCCTTTAATCAAAATACATATGCTTTGGGCTGGATCTCAGGTATTGCCAACCGAGTGAAGCCTGCAGACCAAGACTTCACCTTCCCTCTTGCTGCTGCACACCT
The DNA here is from genome assembly GCF_001447785.1 of Gekko japonicus. Taxonomy (NCBI): domain Eukaryota; kingdom Metazoa; phylum Chordata; class Lepidosauria; order Squamata; family Gekkonidae; genus Gekko; species Gekko japonicus. The sequence continues at coordinate 1,039,739 of NW_015169173.1, forward strand.
TGCACTGAACACCTTCATATTCTGCTCCCCAGAGTCAAGGGATCCCCAGGAACAGTGTGGGCCCAAAGCAGAGGTCTGCAATGGGAAGGGGGAAATCTGCAGAAATTCCCCTCTCCTGCCAACAGAAGAGCCCATTAAACCTAATTGACTGCTGTTATACCAATGGAACAGAGCTTTAGGATCCAACCTTTGGTTCTAAAAACATTATCGATACACTATGAGGATATGTACCCACCTGAGGTGTTGTAAGGATGGAGGATGTGTGGGAAGAGTTCTGCTGCTTGCGACTACATTACAGAGACTAGCTAGTGATCCACCCTTACTAAGCAAGCCACACTGCACACAGCCATCACAACAGCAGTGACTGTGTTCCAGACTGCATTCTGCCATACACAATACATTGCAGTCTCCCTGCTTGGAAAAATGTGCTATCCTTCTAATAAAATAATAAATTTAAGGGACAGCATACAGAGACTTCTATTTATTAGGCAAACAACTGTACAGAAATGCATCAAGATTTCCCGTGAGCCTAAACGTAATACGTGCTAGTAGTTAAAAGGGTAGCACCAGTGTGCCATCCCAAAGTGAGGGCCAAGATTGTGCCTTCTGTTTCAGGACAACACTAACCAGGGTCTGATAAACTGCTGCAGCATCGGTGCCACCTCCTGAGGGCAGACGTAACCCAAGCGTCCAATCGTGATGGCTAGAAAAGGGGAAAGAAACATACCTGTCACAACTGCATGGAGAGCAGCCTTGTCAACTCTGTAGCATCAAGAGATAGGTAGGAAGGATGGATGTGGCCTTATGGCCACAGCAACTAGGCCACATTATACCAAATGCATAGTACCTCTATAACCATGTTAACTACACTGCGCACCGAAAACCAGAAAAGGCATCTAGAAAGCAAGTTAGCTCTTTGATCCAGGACAACAGAAACACTTAGGTTGATTTATGGAACTTGCTTACAGTTAACTTCAGAGTCAGCAAAGGAATAGCCCCAGAATCCTGAAATCATGTGCTCCAGCAGTAAAAAGGACAGATCCCCCTTTCCAAGTGAGATGCAGACAAGAAGACGCCCCAAATTCCCTTTACAATGACTATCGCTAAGGAATGTGAAAATACCTAAAGATAATGCAATTAGAGGAAAAAACTGGATGTCTCTTACCTGTGTTCTCCAGAAGTGTTTTGGGAGTATTTGGGCGGTTGATGATCTCCACAAGGTTATTCAGAACCATCTGGACATATGGCTGCATTTCAGCTCCTGGTGCGAAGAAATTAATCAGCTGAACCATGCATTTCTCTAGTAGTCTGAGTCCCAAACCTTGACTCTGCACCCATCAATACCCTGCTCTTTGCTCTGCATCTCTCATCCAAAAGAACTATCAAACTGAGTTCTCACTTGCTAGTTCATAGACTAATAGAAAGTCAAGACAAACATGCCAGCTTTGGGAATAAAATATGAAGCAACAGGTTACACACAAGAGGAAACAGGAGGCAACCATCAGAGGTCAAGTGTGGTGGGAAGGGATGAGTCATAGTAAAATCTTGGTAGACATCCTTAGCAAGATCCTATAGTGACACTTCAGACATGTAACAAGATCTAGTTTCAGCAGTACTACAAAAAAGCTTAGCAGAGCCTTGAAGAAACTCAAGAACCTTACCACTAGTAAGGTCATCACATAGAGATCAATCATTTAAGCAGACCAACCACTGCCTATTCTAACATGGTGAAGACATACAAAGAAGCAGAAGGGGGAACACAACTGCCAAGTGACAAGGTAGCACAAAGGTATCACTCATGTTACTGCAGGTCCCCAATACACTTACCCATCTGCATGCAGATTTCTCCAATAGCCCAAGTGGCATTATTGCACACAGAAATGAATTCTGGATTCAAGTTGGTCCCTAAGATGGGCATGAATTCAGCTAAAGGGGGACAGAGAGAACACTAGTCAGTTCTGGCTAAATGGCCAAGGCAAGGAAAAATGGAGCAAGATCTCATTATTAGAACTATCCCCAGATGAGACTTTAGTCTACAGAACTGGGTTCTGTGTAAAGGCTCAAAGACAGCAGGAACTTTCAACTATCTTAGACTACTACTACAGCTCTTGTTTTAAAGTGTGGCACTCACTCTGTTAAAAGGACTGACAGTCAACACTGTTTCTCAAAAGCTGCAGCAAAGTAAAGTGAAGAAAAAAAATCTGTTCTCTAGAATAGTTGCAATGCTACCAGTCTCCTGCAACATATCTTTGGATATTTGTCTAATTTTTACTCAAATTGCTGCAACTCACTTGTTTCTGGCCAACACCAGCTATGCAAAGCCACAATGGCAGGATGGCATCACAAAATCCCACACAATTGTAACAGTTGCTGCCAATACTGGTAACTCTGTGCCATTCCCATCAGCCCATACAGAGGCTCAGGCAATGGTTTTGATCCCATGGCAAATTTCTGTTAGCAGAAGGAGAGAGGGTTTTTTTAATTAATCCCACCTTACTGCTGCAGACATGACTTGCCCCCCTGTGCTGATTTGTGGGGTCCCTTCTCTCCCAGAAGCAGCCCTTCATGGAGCTTTTCCTATTCCAACAATGGAAATACCTTCTATTAGTAGAGATTTATCACAGGATCTAAGCCAGTATGAACACAGAGGACACCAATATATCACATCCAGAATCAAGGGACAATCTTAACAAGTACCTACCAATGCATGGCTTGACGTGCATGAAACAGGCTTTGGTAAGATCCCCTAGGAGTGCAAAAGAGCTCTGCCGAACCTCTGGCATGGTATCCTACACGAAGAGCAAGAAAGGTTAGAAGGACCAGTTCTGTCTGCACTCTGTTGAAGCATATCTCAAGCTTTGGTACTATGACCAATGTCCAATCTTGTAACAGGCGGAAGAGGAAAAGTAAATGTGGGCTATCCAGATGGAAAACCCACGTATAGTTCATTCTTATTCTTAAGGGACTGTAGTTCAGAGGCTTCATACTAAAGATTATCGTTTTGGTTAATATCATTATGAAGGTGCTTTGTACAGATACTGTGGAATCTGGCAATTAACGGGCACAGGCCTTATCACAGACAATGATAGCCTTAGCTATATGGTTAGAGTGCTGTGCTAAGATCCCATAGGTGTCAGTCCCCACTCTGCTGCAGATACTTGCTGGGTGATCACGGGCCAGTCTCACTCACACCGCCTAACCTACCTCACAGGGTTGCAGTGAGGATAAAATGAAGGAGAGGGGAATAACGTAAACCACTTTGGGTCCTCATTGGGGAGAGAGTCAGGGTATACATGAAATAAATGAATAATGTACCCCAAATAGCAAATGAACATAAGAACAACATAAGAAGAGCCCTGCTGGATCAGATCGGCAGTCCATCTCTTTCAGCATCCTGTCTCACAAAGTGACTAACCAGTTTCTCTGGAGGGCTAACAAAAGTGTATCAAGGCCAAGACCCTCCCTGTGAGATGTTGCCTCCTGGCACTGGGATTCACAGGCTAACTGCCCCTGAACATGTAGGTTCCCTTTGTGGGTTCCAGACCATTATGATCCGCAAGTACCAGACTTTAGCTTCACAATTCTTTCTAAACTCTTTGAAGTCTCTCATTGCTTCTGCAACAGAATTCCCAAGTCTACTTTATCCTCTTGTGCTTCCTCACTAACTAGTCCCATATTAAGTTCTGAATTTACTCCTGCCAATATGAACATAATAAATACCAAATAAATGAACTCTTCTTCTCTAAGTCTGTGATGGTAAACATGCTGTTCACCCCCTCCTGGAAGCATCTGACATTTCTGTAATCCTACACTAACTGTTTCTTTTGGGATTCTGTATTTTTCCCACCAAAAATCTTCTGCTGCCTAGCATATTTTTAGGCTTCAGTTTCCCCAAAGACACTTTCTGCTTCTAAAAGACAAACACTTTTTAGTTCTTACTTCCCCGGTTTTCTCACAACCACATCATATGCAATGGAGTTCAAAATTTTACCAACATCAACGCAGCATAGCCACAGGATCATTATCGCTGTTAAAGAACGATTACACCAAAACTTCACTTCTCATGGACTGTTTAAGAGTTCTGGACGCTTAATCTGGGCTTAAATGGACACTCTGCCCTTCAACTTTATCCCACCTGCATGCACTGGAAGAGCAGAGTCATGATGTTGCTCCGTGCCACAAGCTGCTCCACGTGACATCCTAGGCCTTCAGCCAAGCCACTCAGCAAGTCCAGAGCCACGATCATGAAGTCTTTATCAGGAGCCTCATATTGGTCTGGGTGCTGACTATACATCTGTAAATTGGGAGATGGAAAGCAATTTGCCTCCAAGAAATCACACACTTTCCAACACTACATAAAAATCCACCAAGCAATGGGATCTGATAGTCATGCAGTTAAAGCAACATATGAATCCACTTGGCCAAGGAACAGAGTCCCATGTGATAGTTATGTCACCCTTTGTTCCAATTTATTCCAGGTTGTGACTGTGCTCCCACATCTAATCCCCGGTGCTGGATACATCACATTCCCCATCATGACCACCCTGTCAATACCATGGCTTGAGCAAGGGTCTTCTGCACCAGAGTCACACAACGCTGGTAGACAGGTTCACAGTATGGCAGAAAGCCACTCTGGAGAGCAGTTGCTACAGATGACAAACACTGCAGAAAGAAAACAGATGGACTCATAAGACATGCATGGAGGACCATCTGGCTTACATTTTCTTGCATACGATAGAACCACTGAGTCCAATCCTGAAAGGAAAATGCTGTTGAGCACATTTCCTTTCAAGTAGCTAATGGTTTACCAGTGGCCAGACAGCAAGCTGGACAGGTGAGAATAGGACAACTTATATTTTTCAAAATGTACAAATGATTCTCACTTCATTCTCAATTATACAGATGTCACGATCCATTTTCTATTTCAGACACTGCCTTAGATTCAGACAAACACAGCCTTATAACTGCAGAGTTCAGCACTTTCCAAGTGAAAGAGCCCATTCAAGCCAATAATAGCTGACTACTCACTTCCAAGAGAGGAAAAAGATCCTTGTCCTCATCCTTCAACTCATTCCACTTCTGGATCAGTGGGGGCATCAGTTTCTGGATGTACTCCTGGGGGAGGGAAGACCATGGATACAACCGTTTTGATGTGAGCCACCTCCAGAACTACAAACTCAACCCAGAAACCTTCAGAACCACAATCATTCAACACACTGCTTCAGGATTCGAATGTCTTGAATTATCAATCATCACAGTTTCTGGGCTCAGAGCTAACAGGAGGCCGCAACAATACCCTGATCTCATTTACTCTTAATTGACAGCAAGAGGCAATTCTAAAATTCCACTTATATGGGTAATATTTACAGGAAACTTGTGAATGCTTCCAACCACCCTGACTCAGAAACCTGAGCATGATGGATAACCAAAATTTAGAGTAGAAGAAGCTGGGATATCTGTGGCCTGTCCCACTGAGTCTGACTCTAAAAGGGGTAGTTTCAAACAATACTATTAAAAAATCTGAAAAGATGAGAAACTATACAAGGTAAATATACTTGACAAGTAAAACTGCAAAGTGTGGCATGTTGTTATTTGTGAAAGGTTTTCTTAACCAGGGCAACACCAGTTTTTTTCTTGCTGGAACTCAACAACATAGTATGTCTCACCCTCTAGCCAATAGCTACCTCCAGTTGCAGGACATCAAGGCCATTTATCTCACAGGCACCCCTCACCCACAGCAATAACTGAAGTCCTGGTTTCAGGATGTTACAGCTCATGTCATAGTACCTTCCCTATTTTTGTAACTTTGATGCAGGAAATGATGCAGGAAATGACAGCAAGCACAAACTAATAGTTCTGGCAAGTCCACATAGGAAGCATGCCATATCAGGTAAACATTTGAAACTGCTTTATACCAAGTCAGATCATTAGTTCATTGACCTCAAATCCCACTAAGCTGTTGTCAGCCATTAATCTTATTCAGCTATGCTACTTAATCATTTAAACTGGAGACAGCAGCGACTGAACACAAGATCTTCTATGTGCAAACAAGGCACTTACCATCTGAACTGCAGTGCTTCATCATCAGCCTGACTCCCAGAAATCATGGCAAAAATTCTCCTGTTTCTTTTGTAAGCTGAGGAACAGTGAGCTTTAACACATTTTGGGACTTCCTTTCTCTAGAAATTTCACCTGTTGAGCCTTAGCTTCAAAAAACCTGGCTTGCTGGAGATTTCTGGCCTGTTTATGGATTACTCCCTTTAAATGGTCCAGCACCTGACAAAACAGCACAGTTTGGTGTCAAAAGAAAAAATGCACATACCGGCTGGTTGAGGTGGTGGCCAACAGAATCAGCCAGAGTGCCAATTGCATCATACAGGATCAGCAGGTTCTTGTGCTGGTATTTCCCAAAGGCAAAAACCAAAGTATCCAGGATGAAGCTGAGATAGGGGACCAGCTCAGTGCACGCCTCCTCCTCAAGGGTGGCAAATGCACTGAAATTAAAGTTGAAAGAGAACAAGCGTTGGCCAGTGACAAGATTAGAGAAGCACTAGAAACAGTAGGGGAGGAAGACTAAAATTCACAGCAACCTAGTCAAATTTTATATTCCAAAGAACTTTGGCGAGCAGTCTCATCATATAAGAGATTTATCTACAGCCTTCCAAGGTATTGCATTTGATCAGAAATATCAGGGCATTTCTCTGGATCAGACAGTATGAATACATGACCCATCATTGCAGAGATCAAACTTCAAGTTCCTCATCACATCCAGAGAAAACCTTGTGCATCTAATACGGCTGACCTATGGCTCAATGCCACTGATGATTATTTCACACACATCAGTTAAAGTGACACTTATGAACAAGTTACCTGCAAGCAGCCTCTTGCACTCTCTTGTTGCTATCAAGAATTCGCTTCAGCAGCTCGGTCATCAGAGGCTTGAGATACATATCTGGGGGCTGGCTCACAACCCAGTGGGCATAACGGCTCAGGGTCCAGCAGGCAATGGAACGCACTAGGGCCTTCTTGTCAGAGAGGCATTGGATCAGGTGCGGAATCAGCTCTGGGAGGTAGGGAACCATCCCTTGCATGCAGCCTAGAAAAGCAGAAACTTTCTTTACAAATCCACGGCTTTCCATTCTCTGCTTATGTAAGGTGACTGCTAGATGCAGAGACTGGTTAAGTCAAAAGCCGTAGCCTTACCTTCAGCAATGGCTCCTAGAACAAGAATCCCTGACTCCTTGATGACCCACTCGGGGTGGAAGAGCAGCCCCTTGAGCAGTGGGAGCAAGTGAGGGAGGAGCTCATCTCTGAAGACATTGGCTAAGACATCAAGGGCTGCAGCAGAACACTTTCCTGAAGGAAAGAAGTGGACTGTGTGTACAGTGCTCCCTGAGGACAGCATCTTTGAACCTTGACACTGACAACTTTAGGGGGGGGGGCATGCTACAAACACTTTTCAATATGAAACAATGTATCTGTGGATAAGCTAGGGGGTCCACCCGCCTTTCCAACTCCAATTAACTAGAACTGGGTAAAAAAATTACACAAGGGAACCAACTGGTTCTTCGGAGTCAAAAGAGCTACAAGAGAAAATAACATTTTCCCATGGTATGAAAAAGCACCTGGCTGGAGAAAACTTGGAACAGTTCCACATACATGCAGCCTGCACTTTCACTGGTCAGAGGATAACAGACAAGCTATGGGACCACCCCCGCTTCAGTCTTCTGTAACATGTTATATACCTTCCTACCCTGATTGGCTCTTAGTACCACATTTGAAACCCAGTCTCAAGAACCAAATACACACTCAGATTCCAATCAGACAATGTATCATCATCATCATCCTCGTCCTCTCCATCTTCATCATCCTGCAGCCGCTCCTCTTCATGCTGCAGAGTAACCGTGCGTGACTTGTGAAAACGAGGCTTGATATCCTGTTCACTGTCAGGGATGGCTTCATCTTCTTCTACATCACCCTGCAATTAAGGGGAGGGTTAATGTGTAAACCCATTAGACAGGGAGCCTCACCTGCCAACAAAATGACACCTTGCAAACCAGTATACTACTCCATTTATCCCTCCAGTACAAGTGCTGATCTGTGCCTCTGAACATACATAGTTAACTTTGCAGAAGCTAGATAAATACAAGAACCAAATAGGATGAGTGCCACCCCTCCCCATGACTTCACTTCCAGTCCTTTGACGGCCTTCCTACCCCCCCCCAAGCACAAACCCATCTGATACTATGAAGACTTTCCAAAAGCCACTCTGAATAACATTTTTAACCAGAATTGCCATAGGCTTCAAGTCTCTGAAGTAATAAATGAGAGAGCCTGTTAGGATAGCTTGCAGTCCCATCTTCTGCTCCCCAAATATAAGCACTACAAAAGCCTGCTTGGACCATTCAGACCATGCCTCTATGGATCAGACAGTATGAATACAACAAAACATCATTGTTGTCAGGATGAAGGTAATGCATCACTTCCACACAGGCATGAACTCTAATTACTTGGTTTGGTCACCCATGTCTACCACATCCCATCCTTCTTCCAGTGAACGCAGGGCGGCAAACAAAATTCTTCCCTCTTCATTTTATCCTTTAAGGTAAGCTAGGCTGAGATAAAAAGTAGTCCAAAGTCAGCCATTAAGTTTTGTAGCAGAGTTGTGATCTGGAACAATTTCTGTGGTCTTGGTCAAACATTTATTATATATTATGATACTACCCGTTTTTCCTTTTAAGAAACCATGCTGGATTCTAACACATCCTTAACTATTAGCTCTATGCAGCGGCACCACAGGGAGGGTCACCAGCTTTCCATGTCCATCAAGTGTTACCCAGGACTACCAAAAAAGCAGGCATTAGAACTCAACTGATCTGATCCATATACCTGAGCATCCTTCTTGTGAAGCAATACAGCTAGCATATGGGTGCAGTTTATCATGGAGTCTGCAGCAAAGAAGGTCCCCTACCAGCGACTGTATCTCCTCCATTATGTCCCCAGAAGAGCATTCCAAAGATAACAACTTACTGGTGATCCCTAGCCCCAAAGAGGTCCAAGCTGTCCCCACCAGGGCCAGGGCCTTTTCGGTTCTGGCTCCGAGCTGGTGGAACTCTCTGCCTAATACTGTCAGAGCCCTGTGAGATCGTATGCAGTTCTGCAGGGTCTGTAAGGCAGAGATGTTCCACCAGGCTTTTGGTTAGGGACAGTGATGGTTTTCCAACAAGGCTTTCCCCATCCCCCCCCTCCAAAAAGCCTAGGAAGAGACCAAACAGTCCAGAATGCCAGATTTTCAATTGTGTAACTGTTAGTGATGCCATCTTGAATCTGTTTTAAATTGGTTTTAATGTTATTAATTTTATTATATTTAAAGTTTGTATATTGTTCCTAAGGCTTATGCCCTACTGTATACTGCCCAGAGCAAATCAGGATAGGGCAATCAGTAAGTCCAATAAATAAGTAATAGCATGGATTCACTGGCAAGTGAGCCAGTGACCTATGGGAGCTTCCATCTCTGAAACCTCAGTAGAGAAGGACCATCCATAAAACACCAACCACAAAGAGATGGCCTAATGAACTGAAAGGCTTGGGATATGAGTGGTATGCTCACTTTTTGTGCTGCTGTAGTCTAGCCAGCCTTCCAGGATGACTCTCAAAGTAAAAGGTGTAGGAATGGAGAGTACAGTGTCCTAGCTGTGCCAATGGAAGACAATTGCTTGGCCTCCTCAGAATTAACCATACTATCATGTACTGTGTCAGTAACCAATAATGATGTAAGGAAAAATGAAGTTAAAGAGGTTGCAAGTATAATCCAATCCAGAAAAGGGGGATGGAGGTATAATTTAAGGGGGAAAGGGGCAACTAGTCACTCTAGTTTTCCCAAGCTGTTTGGATTATCAGAGACGTACCTTTAGCAATATGATGTCAATTTCAGAATACTTCATTCCATTCACCAAAATTGGAATCAACCTGTCAAGAGAAGGCAGAGGGGAAAAAAGATTCAGTAAATGGGACCTGAAGACAGAATTACACCTGTCATAGCTGGTGACAAAGCCTGTAATTACCAAACAGGAGCAAACACATGGGGATGGCATTTTAGTGACTGACACTCAAATACAAAGGCTCCCCACAGCAAACAAACACCTACACAATTATGGCCTCCATTGCCAGGCAAACCCAACAGTAAGCTTCAAACCATGTTCAAACACAAATGGCTACGGTCAGCACTGAAAGTCAAACATATTGCAGCTACTTTAGACTGAAAAGCAGGCAAATGTGGGCACACAATAATGGTGTGCAGCAACTGTGTAGCAGACCCAGGAACAGAACCTGCTCCTCATCTCCTCACCCCACCCCATTACATGACTGAGTATACTACATGATTCTGGCAGTTCCTTCTAAAAAAAAAACAGAACTGACGCAAGGAAAACTGAAGAACTTCAATTATACTGTCAAGATCATCCAGTTTGGCTCCTATTTTGAGGGCACTAGCACCTTCTTTAACTTTCCTAGAGAGGACTTCAACTACAGAGGCACCCATGATCTGCAATGGAACTAACCTAGGCAGCAAACCTAGGCAGTTTTTCCCTTCTTTTTCTTTTTGGTATAGAACTGCTTAAGGATGCAATGGTATAGCTCCATGGCCAACCATGCCTTCATCACACATACAACCATGCTGCCCTTTAGCTGGAAGCAAAGAAAACAGAAGCTTTAGAACCAGCATCTCAGAAGGAGGACAAAGTGATCTTACAGAAGGTGAGGTACTCACTGCACCAGATGTGAAGAGAGCACCTCCTTGCAGATGGGCTGCTCAGCCAGGGTCAGCCAGAATTCACATGCCTCCAATGCCACATTCTCATCACTGTCCTGGGTCCTCTGCAACATGTACTAGGGAAGAGACAGAAACAGAAACTGTGGCTCAGTCCCAGTCACTGCCTATAGTGTAGAATGTCAGAGTCAGCAGTATACCATCAGGACACAGTATTTGGGGTATGACCTGCCAGGTCAGCTTCAGAACTTCACAGCACAAAGCCTCCTAACAAGCAAGATGGCAGTGTAAAGCCACCCACTGGATCAGCAGTGACTAAGTACCATGGACTGCTGTCAGGAGATGAAACCATGCCAGCTCAGTTCCACTTTTAGTCTCCATTGCACTTATAGAATCCTAGAGGCTAAAGCAAAATGAAGACAGCCAGTACTGGCACAGAAGGCTTTCTATTACAAGGCTGCCAGGACAGAAGCAGGGAGCAGCAGCCAGAAAAACTCACTAGTGGTGTAAGCCAGCTGGTAAGCATGCTTATCCCCATTTTGCATCAGTGACCTCATGCCAACCTCCATTAGAGTTCTGGAAACACGTCAAGACAGGATTTTATGGGGACATGACTGGCAGAGGAAGGATGCTTACCTGAATGATACTATGCATGTGAGGGATCAATCGGTCAATCCGCACCTCAAGCAGCATCACCAGTGCTCGGCAAACGTTTTTTCGAACCTCAGGATCTTCATCTACTGCCAGGGCAAAAAGATGCTGCCGAGACCAGGAAAAATTAATATTCAATGTATAATAAAAGTATTTTAAAAAGATCCTTCAGACAAAATTCCCACCCTATCCATGCCCTCTAGTCAACTGGCCCAACCAAAGACTTTCATGCCACTGCTGATTCTAGAACTTGTTGTAATGATGCCAGCAAGATTTTTTTAAATACATAGTGAAGCATTGTGTTCATAGTTTTTTGTCTTCTCCATAAATATTTTTTTTTTGGCAAGCAGAAGTGCAGTGACAGCATCATGTATGATCTATAAGGGAAAGAATAGGGAAGCACAAAGCCAGCTATACAGGGCCTACAAGCTCTATCCTATAGACACCTGAGGTTTTCAAGAGAAAATACCTTTATGTTTTCAAGTGCAGAGGCAGCACAAGACAAGGACAGATGCATCAGTTAAGAGCCAAATACCTTAGTTCCTGTATTGGGCCCTGTATTTTCTAATGCTAACTCTGGCCATGGGTAGGCACTTACTGTGGTCAAAAGACACTGAGACAAAGAAAGCCAAAGACCTCCCAGTAGAATGATCATGCAGCGGAGTAAGAGCCCCAAGAGCTGACACACACTGAAATTACCAAAGGAGGAAGCAAAAGTTATGGCTACTTTGGGAAGGGAATAGCTGGCCTCACTTCACAGCTGAGAAGATTCTGTTAGCCTAAATGCAATAGCTTTTCCAACAGCATTCTGCGGAACCATGGGACACTCACAACGGGCAGTCCTCAGGAGTGACAGGAAATTCTCAGTAACACTGCTATCCACCCACTACAAATCTTCCCCAACTGTGTAGCTGCAGAAAAATGTGAAGGGTGCATTTAAGACATACACAGCTCACCCATGACAGTAATGAAGCTCAACAGGCCAGATCAATGACAAGGGTGAACTGGGAATATCTCCTGGAACATGATCCAGAACCTGATGCAACACAAGGTTTCCCATGGCAGTGTTTCCTCAACAAATAAGCTAATGTGGAAAGCCCTGGGCTTAGTTCACAGTGAGTCATGGGCTATGCGGCCTACACTCCCAACAGGAACCAAGGGCACAGGAACATCCACCTTACCTCAATGAAAGTGTCTATGTTATCCATCAGTGCTTGGGCCCTGTCCATGATGAACTGGTTAACACAGGCAATAGCATGGGACCTGACAAGGAAAGAGCACAAACAGCTGAAACAACTGTTGATTAAAGCTCATTACAGCTACAGCCCAATAATCATACAATACATTCTCTGGGTTCAATCACAGTTCCAGCTAATTCCAAGTTCACACTGGGGAGAAAAAGCTGAGCTTGACAAAACAGACTAAAGTTGCAATTCAGTTTCTGTGTATGCTACTGTGTTTCTGAGGGAGGAAAAAAACACAGTAATTTGTTTCCAAGTTTTGTACTTCACATCCCACAAAATAAGACAATAAATTAAGATTAAAAAGCTATTCCCCATGCAAGCACCATTCTGGTCCTAATCAGATCAAAATCTTTATGAGGGTTTTAAAAATCTTCATGTAATTAAAGACTGCTGGAACTCCAGGTTTTAGAAATTATACCTTTTTCAAAAGGTATGTCCCAAAGCATGCAAATTAAGAAGCAAGCTGAGTTATAACAGTTAACAAAATTCTATTAACACTAGAAGTTTTACACACATGAAACTAGCCAAGATTGCTAACTCTGATAGGGGAAGAAATAACTCAGTAATATTTCTTCAAAATCCTGATTGTTGAACTAGATAGAAGGCTATAAAACTCCTCCTTATCCAGGGTATAGCATAACACTCTACTCTTTCCAGAGAAATGGGAGGGGTAGGATGACTTGCTACTTCAGAGTTCTCATACAAAAGTTGATCTTAGCTCAACTCATGGAATACATAACAGGAATTGGTAGTGAAGAAGGCACAGACCTAATTTTGGGGCTGCAGTGCTTGAAAAACTGTAGGAACTTTGGGATCATGACATTAAGTGGCCGATTGAGAGCATCACTGTCCAAGAGCTCAGAGGAATCTTCGCAGATCTTCTGTAAGGCACCAAAAGCCCCCTAGAGAGCATGACAACAGTTAGCACCAAACATCCCAGATTAGGGAAACAGGCAAAGGGCATTCAAGCTTCATTTAAAAGCCTACCATCCTGGCCAAGCTAGGGTGCTCCAATTGTTCTGGCATGAGCTGCATTCATTCTGATAAGAGCTGTGCTGAAAGGAAGATTTCTAGGTGACAGGCTGCCAATTTGAAAGAACATGTTGTCCTCCTACCCTTAGCCAGACATCCCACGCAAAAGCCTGAGATGTGCCAACTAATTGCCTAAATAATTAGAGATGCTGGAAGAGAAGCAGCAACAGGTTTAAAGAGAAAACCCCATTAGAAGCACTCTGATCAACAGAAAGTGGGGAGCGCTCTATAGCTAAGGATGCTCTGAGACAGAGGTGTCAAACTCATTTGTTACAAGGGCCACATTTGACTTGTCACTTTGTCAGGCCGAGCCATGTGTGCCATAAAATGTAATGCCAGGTACCAGAGATAGAAACTGTATAAAGGACAGCAGCTGTTACGCTCCGAGCTGGTGTATCCTTACTGGGCTGGGAGGGGGGTGCAGACAAAAGCCCACTTGGGTGAAGAGGCAGTAGTGCAACACTGAACAGTGCAACACTGGACATGATGCTTGACTGCTGCAGACGAGGTTGTTCTGCCATGCTGAAGATACAATGGAGAGGCTCCGCCCACTCCCCCTCGTACCCCCTCCCTTGTACCAGCTGCTCACGAGTTGCATAAGAGCCCTGGATGGGCCGGTTCAGGCCCCCGGGCCTTATGTTTGACACCCCTGCTGTAAGAAATATGCAAACTGGAAAGAATTGGTTTTTGATACCTTGCTTTTCTCTACCTTTTAAAGCATCTCGAAGTGGCTTATAATCACCTTTCCTTCCTCTCCCCACAACAGACACCCTGTGAGGTAGATGGGGCTGAGAGAGCTCTGAGAGAGAACTGTGACTGGCCCAAGTTCACACCACCAGCTGCACGTGGAGGAGTGGGGAATCAAACCCGGTTCTCCCAGATTAGAGTCTGCTGCTCTTAAGCACTACATCATGCCAGATCTCAACTGAGGAATTTCAAACTGATAACATCAGATCAGTACTTTGATCTCCCACCTAGCACACAGCCCAAACAAACTCCTCTTTCACATGCCTCTTCCTATCAATCTAATTTTACCCAGGTTTCTTACAGTATAGAGGTTGAAGTGATGTCACTCCCAGTGAAACAGGAGTATTACTTGAATAGCACTGTGCACAGGACAAGTGTTTGCTGCTACAGGAATCAGCTACATTTTCATCAGGCTGGGGGAACAGCTATCTAGTTTTAAATGCCCATATTTAACCTTGCTCAGTGCAAGCCCATGCATATTTACTCAGAGGAAAATCTCATTTTGCCCAATAGGCCTTATGCCCAGATAAGCACAGGCCTGCAGCATTAGTCTTGTTAATAAACTAAAGTGCAGTGTGAAGTGATGTGTTACAGCCAGTGATGCTTGAGGAATCAAGAACACACCATCAAGTACCCACCACCACACTACATTCCCAAGAGATCTTTTCATGTGAAGTACTGTCAGCTCTAAACGAACAAGCTCATTGCTGGCTGCAAATATGCTTTCAGTTCAGGCTCTGCACTTTCCCACTCACCTCACAAGTGTTGTAGTCCTCAGAGTTGAGCAGGTTGCAGAGTTGGGGCAGAAGTTCTGGCCACATCTGCAGCTCTCCCTTAGATGCAATGGTGGTAATAAGGATTCCTGGCAGCAGGGGGAAAAAGCAATAAACTGTATTTTAATATTAGTCCACAAGCCAATTTAGGGCTCATAAGTTTATGCAGTGTAACTCTCTCTTAGCTTCAAATGTTAAAGGCAAGAAGTTTTAATAATCCAAACTGATGTGCCCTAATAGTGTTGTGTGGTGGCAGGAAAGGGACTAGAACCTGGGAGAGAGGCTCAAATCCCCACTCTACCATGGAAGCTCTGGAAGACCTTGGCCGAGTCACTCTCAGACTAACATAGGGCTGTTGCTGTAGGGATAAAACAGAAAAGAGGAAAATGTTGTAAGCTGCTTTGGGTCCCCAATGGGTGTAACTATCTAAAGCAGTGTATAACTATTTAAAGATTACAAGGCACTCCCATACACCCCTGCCAGTCATCTATTACACCACAAGTTGAAAACCTGCACACAGTATATGCAGAGAACTCTGAAATACATTCCATCCAGCACCCAGATTTCGCATGTTAAGTTCTGTAGACCTCTGAGAGAGGAATCCCACTTTGCCACTTAAATATATCTGCCACAACACAGATACCTTCAGTCAACACCATGATCTTTTCATATCTTGGTTCTACACATATCATGAACGTCGCCATTTAATACTTGCCAATGTACCAGTATATAGATAAAACAAATAGGCACTTACACACAGGCTTACAAGTTACATGGTGATCTGAACAAATCTGTTAAATCAGCTTTTTATTTATGAACAAGCGAGATCAACTGCTATTAGAAAAGGCCTCATTGGGAATGGAAATAGTCAAAGGATTAGTTTTAAGGTACAGCTATAATGCCACTCATCATGCCCACACTCTATAGGCTTTACTGAGTGGAAGAGTCATCTGTCTAACACTGCTCCAAAATACAAATCCAGCATTTTTTAAAAAATTAGATACAAACCCACTTACCCCATACCCTTCCTCTGACACTCACCAATGGTAGCTCTGATAAGAGAAGATGCATCTCCTATGTTGTTAAGACATTCTTGCTTAATGAACTCTGCAACAGGCTGCGGGAAACTCTGGTAATGAGCCTTCACATTGTTTTTCAGAATCAGACCACTCAGAGAACGTGTTGGCTCATCTGTTTAAAAAGATCATTTTTGGAGAAGAAACATACTTTGTAAGACCTGTCACGATTCACCCCAGGGAAGATACACAAACAGGGGAAGGGGGTGGAAGAGAAGAGGTAATGGTGACCTGACAAGGTAAGCTAATAAAAAACAGGACGACCAAGAGGGGTTACTCAGTTGTCATGAACTGAAGCACTTGTTTATATCCATATGCAGTTTTCTAACATGCTTTACTCATAATCCTCTCTCACAACCCTCTTATACAAGAATTTTAGATACCCCTTTGTTCACAGAAACCTGACTGGCATGTTGTACCTATTATAAGGTCTAGATATGAGGCATAGAACAGCATTTTACTTAGTCAAGGAGCTGAACAAGGTGTCAGGCCCTGGGCCATACAGTGACACAGAACAGCCAACTTTCATGACATTAGTCATCCAAGCACAGATTTTAGGAGGTTCAATCATGAAATCTGTTCATTCATGAAATCCAGTACATATTAATATGTGTTTATGTCCATTTACCAGATTTATTTCGAAGTACCTTTTGGGGGGGGAATAATCCTCATTTGCTCAATTCACCTCCACAAAAGACTTTAGATTGGACACACTTTCCAGTTACACTAATTTAGTAATGGCTGGTGGGCTACTAGAGCACAAGAAGAACTTAGGCAGCAGATTTTTGTACAATTTGCTCACATCAGAACCCACAGCAATATTGAGAACCACAGCTCTCACCTTAGCTTTTCACATTAGTCGGCAACAAAGTGGGCACAAACCCACAGGAAAAACAAATTCAGACAAACTAAATGCTGTTGCTTCCCTTTTTTGTGAAGTGCATTTTTGTAAAAAAAAAACCCAGAAGTAGTAAGAACAATTGCATGGGTCCAATGAATGAGCTGTGAAGCTGTGTTCGATTTTTACTAGGCAAGTCCTGTTGAAATAGACTGGAAGACTCAATTCAACAGGGCACTTCTTTGGGCAAATGCTGCATGCACCCCGAAAACAATAAAACAGCTAACTGGATTTCTTACTGAGTCAACTAACTATGGCAAGCTCTCTTATTTTACAGATTCTTTGTTCAAGAGAAGGCAAGTGCTTGGTTCTCAGCTAAACTAGTGAAGTTCTACAAAAAAACCCCAGAAAAGGTGGGGGGTTTTCCAAGTCACTTCAAACAGAGAAAGGCTTACTCAAAGTTGTAGCACACAAACAGTTGCAATTTTTAGATCATAAATAAAACACAGAAAACTGCTAGAGAACTTTGGTCATCGTGGTCAGATAGCACTTATCTTCAGGGTCCCTCTCTTGGCCATTTGTTCAATTTACAATGGGACTGCATTCCTTACCCTTGCACTGAGACCGTCCCCTCCCAAACTCAGCGACTGAACGTTAACCCTTGTGCTGTTCTCTTGAATATAACAGTATAACCTCCATTTTAGTGAGACTAAGATCAGAAGCAGTAGTCATCGAAAAAAACCTGCTTGACTGGCTTTCAATGACCCACTTTCCTCCATCCTTGGCCATCTATCTTTGGCTCTAAACACAACACACAGCTCTTCCACATAGAAAGATGGCAGCCAACTTCTAGTTCAGCACCAGAAGGATAGGGAACCTCTTCCAGTCCAATAAACTGAGCATTACGTACTGCTGCAACTCAAGTACAATGAATTATGCTGGCCTATACCAACCTATACTTTCGGTGGAAGAAGACTATAATGACAGTGTCACTGGGCAACAACTTTTTGTTCGAACATAGATTTGATTAATTCTATAGGGCCGAACTTGACCATGGGACAATCAAGCAGAAACACCCAAGCACACAAAATCCTTAAGCTTCCTTTGTAACATACCCTCAGATTTCAGTCGTGTCAAGACAAATATCAAGTAGTTATTGAAATCAGGAAACTGGTTGAGCTGTTTCAGTTTCTGCAACATTTGTTAAGAAGTTCTACCAGTGTCCTGCAAACATAAGTTTCCAAAACCATATCTATACGTAACCCTACCTAATTAGTTTTCAGAGGCTTTTTTCATACTTTTTGAAAATTAAGATGCTATCAGTAGAAACATTCCATTGGAAAAAATAATTACATAAACAAGTGAACAAGTCTAAATTTGATTACATGTGACATTCAAACAAGAAGCAATCTCTCTTGCTTAACATTTTCCATTGGATAAATCCTATTCTACTAAGAAACAAATGGATACTGAAGTTCTCTATTCATATGTAATCCACCTTACTAAACATGCTTACACACACTAACCTTATTCATCAACATGATGTTCCAAATCCTATGTAGCCAAACAATCCCTTATAAACAGTCCTTACAGCTATCGATATTTTCTTCCACCAAAAATGGTGGGCTTTTACTTATTTGGATAACCAACAATTAGACACTCAAGGGTCACAAAATACAGTATCATAGTATCCAAAACCAAGGCACTTTGTATCATAACCCCAGAAATATAATAGTGCCTGCTAGCAACATTTTGCAGTAGTTAATTATCCCACTAATAGTTTAGCCTTGATTACAGTATCATATGTAATGCAACACATCTTGGACACTGCTTCTGGGTCTTTGAAGTATGGCCAAGTGTTCAGAGATTTTCTTCTATATTGTCCCTAGCACTTTCTGTAGTAATCTTGACTATTCCAAGGATACATCTTGTACAATACGTTGAGTTGCTGTGTTCGGAGATTGGGAGTCTTTGAGTAACTGAAGTACTTGCTGGAGGCCTTGCTCATCTGGCTGCCAGTCCATGATGGGAAGCTGACTACCGGTAGAACAAAACAAAACAAAACATTTAGTAGCATGACAGAACTAATCATCAACTCATTGCCTTAGATTGAAACTCAAGACACTTCAAGATACACTCAAGCAGAACTATGTATGTTTTGTGCATGCCTGATCATCATTCTTGCAATCAAATATATGTAATCCAGACAAACAGCACACTGCTTTGTACTGGTCTGGCTAGGTTAAACTCAGGCAAACGGAAAAATATTTGAGGGCCGCAAAAGTCAGGTACATCACCAATGGACTCTAGAGAAACATCATATTACTTCAAGGAACTCTAAGTGGAGTTCACCATCACAATTCTGCAAGGTAGGTTAGGCTGAGAAAGAAACTTGCCCAAAGGCAGCTAGTGAACTGGACTTCCTGTGTTCAAATAAAACACCCAACTGCACTTTCCTTTTGTAGCAGCTTCAACATGAGCTTCACATATAGAAGTTGCTATATTCTCTTATGTATAAAGAACAATGGCTAAAGATAAATAAAGTATATATGGTCTAGCAGAATGTCTCACTTAAGAGAACATCTGCAAAAGCACGCTTCTTCATCAAAAGGCATTTAGAAACTGCTAGAATGCCAGAACAACCATTTGTGGCAGCACAGTCAAGATATATGCATGACTCATCACCGAGATATTCAGTGATTGGAGGAACTTGCATAAAGCTCCTATATAAATTGAGATACAATATGGGTAGAGGATTTAGCCTCCAATTTATAGAAATGGTTTGTTCAGACAGTAAAAAAGGATGAAGAGATTTCATTTGGCAGAGAGAGAAAGTTAACCAGCTTCCTTAATTTTACTACTTTTGGCAACTGAATTGAAGATACAGATTTAAAGTTCACAGTGTTAAGAAATACTGTACCATGAGGAAAAGGTTTTTCCAGGATTCTGTTTCAGACCTATGGGAAATATCCTTCTTCCCCAGTCCCCTTCCTAGCCTCTCTATTCACTCATGTGATGGCAAAGTCTATAGTCCTGTGATTAGTTGCTCCAGGTAAAGCAATCAACTACTAAAAGGACTTCTCTGACATATCATGAACACCAAATCTTAAATTGCTATTTGTTAGTAAACCACAGCGCAAATATGTTCCATCACAGGTTTGTTGTTTGGTACTCTATCTTTCCAGCTCCAGATGCATTATATTCGGCAAATGGGGAAATAATCTTTCCTCTACTGCCTTGTGGCTACACAATTACAACAGATATCTACTTAGCACCATATGTAAACAAACCATTCAGAGCAACACAGACCATGACTGTACCGTTTCCTGACTTTTGTTGTGTGCCCTTCTTTCTCTCTCTCTCTCTCTCTAAGTTTCTTTACTTTCCAAGCACAGGCATCTACTGTTTAGGAAATGACTAACACTTAAATGATGTCTGACCATTCTTTTTTAAAAATGTTTTTGCTCTTATTCACTTATTGCTCCCCGGGCCATGCTAAAGCTCATTCCTACTCCATGTGTTTTTGGGGTACATGAACTGTATTGAACCTAACACCAACAGCAAGGTTAACCTCTTATTCACTGAACATGTCCAAGCTATCTTATTTTACAATGGAGATTTGTAAGAATTAAGACACAGTTGGAGGCAGGCACACTACTTGCCTAGACACTCTACCCCAGGACACAGAATACTGCAACTAAAGGGGCATCTACGGGGCAGATCTTACTGTCTATCTTACCAGTGTCCTCTTGGGGGGGGTTAGCACTAAACGAATCCACAGCATATAAGTCTACCTGGAGCTACTAACTACGTTTGAACCTCCACATTGCAAGGCAGTATATCTGTGAATAACAAATATGGCGATCACAAAAAACGGGGCGGGGCTATCGCCTTGCATTGCAGGCTTCCGAGCATCCTAAAGGGCACCTGGCCACTCCCTTCTGAAAGTACGATGCTGGCCTAGAAGATCCAACAGAGCTGCTCCTAAGCTCCTCAAACATGTGCCGGCCCAGCTGTGCTACACGCCCCTGTTCCCGACTTCTGCAGCACCACCTCCCACACAGAAAGACATGGAAGCGACAGCTGCTGCGGGGAGGCCCCGCTTACCAGAACGGAAGCTCTCGTGCCCCTCCCCCAGGCCACGCACCGTCAGGCCCGCCGAAGAGCTCGTCCGCCGCCGGATACCGCCGCCCCCATCCACACCAGGCCAGGCCTCTCCCCCAGCATCACATCCCCCCCACCCCGGTCTTTCGTTTCCACGCAGTTTCGGCGGGCGAGTCAGCCTCTCCCTTGCTACCGGCCTTCTTCGCCTCTTCTCTGTTGTCCGATCCAATCACCGCCAACCAGGCAAACCCCGACCCGGCGCCTTACAGGATCCCCTTCGCCCAGTTCCCATTTAGGCCCAAGCTTACAGAGCCTCCCACCATCACCGCGCTCGCTCCCAGCCCCTCACAAGCACACGGACAATCCCGGCGCGGTACCTGCCCGGTTCCCGCGTGCCCAGATTCAGGCCGCGGCGTCAGCGACGAAGGAGGGAGGGGGCGCCAGCAGGAGATGAACGCAACACGCGGGCGATGAACTACGCGGGCCCCCGTCTTCACCGCTCACGTGACGGAGGAAAAAGAAAGGGAGAGCGCGCTCGCGCACGTTGGGGAAATGAGCACGACAGTGAACCACGTGATGCTGGGAAAGAGCCGTAGCCTTTCTTGTCAGCCCATAAGCGCTCGTGCAACTCAGCCCAGCGTGGCATCTGCCGGATTCCTACAAAGAGGGATAGGAGGAGCGGAATTCTCCCCACCCACTTTTCCGTGTGGTGGAGGTTATTTCCGGCGACGGAGCTGTACTGGGACGAAACCGGCTTTAAAGACACCAAATTTGGGGAGAGCACTCCTACTGTGGCATAGGTGCTCGCTAAGAAGGGATTTTTAGAAATTCAAAAGGGGGGAAATGTGCTCCCCCCCATTGCCGCTGCCAGGCAGCTGCCTCTCTGCACCCCAACTCCCTGATTGGTGAGCTGCAGAGCTCAGTGTTCTGAGGTGTAAAAAAAAAAAAGCCAACAGTTACAGGGGACTGCAGACAGCTAATGACTGGAGGAAATCGGGAGTGGCCAACAAGCACCTGTGAGGTTCAGTAATGCTGCTGGCCCAGCCTCTCCAATGACTTCCAACACACTTCCCCCTAGGGTATGAATGTTTATGGGGAGATAGTAAAGGACATTTTTAGGAGCCATTTCGATGGTGCCTTCCTCATGAACCTGAACAAATGTCCACCACATCACCACTCCCTCACACCAACTCCCCCCACACCTCTCACCTCTTACTGCTCCCAAAAAATCTCCTGGCAAACATCAAGCCAGATACAGCAACGCTACGAGGAGGCAATTTAGGAATAAGGCAAAGACATTTGCACATAGGACTCCTGTGGCGCACTGAGCTGCGCAGGCCAAGTACCAGCGAGATCACCCTGAGGTGCTCAGAACCACACAGTCTCCATATGAGCAACACAATCCAGGAACACAAGTCGAGAGGCCATCACTTTCGTGGAAGGTGGCAGGAGTAGACTTAACAGACGACTGCTTTTTAAATGGACATGCCTATGTGGCCTGCTCCAGAGTGAGCTCATCAAGCAGCCTGGTGATCCTAGCACCTGAGGGCAGAACCACCGATATGGTCTAGAGAGAGGTCCTTCAGTAGAGAAAAAAAGTACATATGTCTCACTTCATTTCTTACACTACAATCTTCTCCATTAGAATTCCTACAACAAATGTCACATTTCAAATTTCACATCATCAGTATTATAACTGGATTTATGGAACTTAAGTACCGTAGCGAAGCACGGGTAGCAGGCTAGTTAACCACAGTAGGACTTTTGAGTAGTCGTGCATAAGGTTAGGCTGTGAATCTCCTCCACAGAACAGAATGTTGGGATATGAAAACCAAC
>NW_015169173.1:1062817-1077169 GCF_001447785.1 Gekko japonicus
TCTTTCCCTGTTTTCAGCTCTGGGCCAGCCCCCCAATTAGTCTGCAAGTGCATCCTCTGTGCTTTCAGCCTCAAGTCACTTCCAATAAACAGAAGTGTGGGGCTGACAGTGTGTCCCCAAGCCACTGGTAATCACTCAGAAAATCTCATACAGTCACAAAAGTACTGGCAGTTAAATTTTGTAACACTGAAAACACTGAGTTCTTCAATATTGTTTTATCATCATACACATAGCATATTCGCAGTATACAAAATTTGTCACCTTTAAACAATAATAGACCTGTTTTGAAACTATGTTGAATATGTTTACAGAATATACAGGAATTATCATGCTGTAATGCTGCAGAATAGATCGTCTTACATTAAAATCTTCATATGACACAACTTGAGTGAGTAGAACCTTATCTTAAAAAGCATTTCACTAATTCCAAAAGAGAAAATATTACATTGGAGCTTTGTTCAGTGCCCCCACATTTCCAATTTTTTTTGTTGGAAAAATGGGGGAAAAGCCCTTGGGGGGAGGAAGGACAGGGAGGGTAGTTTTGTCTCCCCCAGGCCTTTGAATCTCTTTCAAGAACAGTGATTACCTCTGTCCTGGTTGTATAATGTCTGGCATGATGCTTTTAACAGTTTAAATTATTATGTATTTGATTTTAACTTGTTGTACACCACCGTGATTCCGCCTCGCGGGGAGGGCAGTATAAAAATCAAAATAATAATAATAATATTAAATGGTACAAGAACAGGATGCATCTTATGATCATTTCAACTGTAGAGTGCTAAAAGATTGAATGGACTTTAGTCATGATGACAATGGTAAGCCACTATTTGTTGTCAACTGAACAGTCACATTTTAGTGTGTCCTACTAAATCTGAAAAAAAGTTTGAGTCCAGTGACACTTTTAAGACCAACAAAGTTTTATTCAAGGTATAAACTTTTATGTGCATGCACACTTCTTCAGATACTAAATCTGATTCTAACAGAATGGATTTTCCTGCAGTGTGAAGTTCAGTCTGTAGTATACACTGTGGAATACTAAACAGAGACCAATAGTCACTCTAATAAGCATAATCTAATAATCACATGGGGTCGCGAAGACTCAACTGTGCGACTGAACAACAACAATACCTTAGAATCAGTTTCAAAGGGTAGCTGTGTTGGTCTGCATAGGGCAGCATTAGGACTTTCGCGGGCCCTAGGTACTTTTGCCTTTGTGGTCCCACCCCCTCCCTCCATAAAAAAAATTAAATTTATTTAAATACTTCAACATTTTATTTTTCCCTGTTTTAGGCAAAATTTAACAGATTTTCATGAGTCCTAAACATTTTGTTGTTGGGGTTTTTTTCGATCCTAAAAATTTATTTTTTTCTTCTGATTTTATAAGAAATTAAAACACTTTCATTGGCCCCTAAAAGTATCTGAGCCCACTGTGCCTAATGGATAACTTGGCCCTGAGTCTGCAGTAGAGGAGCTAGCACTTTAGCTCAGAGATTAAGACGCTGGGCGGCAGACCAGGTCTGTAGTTTGGCACTTCAAGACCCGAGTGCCATCTGAGGAGTGAGCTCCCTACTCTGACCCCAGCTCCTGCCAACCTAGCAGTTTGAAAGCAAGAAATTTCAAGTAGATAAATAGGTACCGCTTCCGTGGGAAGGTAACAGCGTTCTGTGCACCTCAGCATTTAGTCATGCCGGCCACATGACCAGTGAGAAATATTCGGACAGCACTGGCTCTTCAGCTTGGAAATGGAGATGAGCAACCCCCCCAGAGTGATTTGCCTTGCTTTCGAGCAAGGTAACTTTAGCACTTTAGAGACCCACAAGATTTTCAAGACTCGAAGCTCCCTTCGTCAGAATCACTTTTGCTATTTACTTCGATGGGAGGAAGGCTGCATCCCGACATGAAGTCAGATCACTGTAACAGAGCAACTGTTAACTCGCCAGTGAGTATATGCAAACCTTAATTAAAAATACCCAATAAAAGCAAAGAATTTGCCTTTTGAAACTGTACCTATCGTATAGCTTCCCATGCAAACTAGTAAAGTGAGCAGAGGAATTCTTAACAGGCCGCCTTTCTCACCCTTTTACTACCCTGTCGCGTGCCGGTCCACTTTCTCCCAACCTCACCAGTACTTGGCGCTGCGGAAGTGCGGAGTGCCTGATACGCGAACTACAATTCCCGACAAGCCATGCGAACTCTCTTCCATTGCCCCCCATTCCGGAGCTGGCGAAGGGAGGTTGCCCGGGTCGGACCCGGCGGCGGCGGCGGCCCGAACGGGCGGGCATGGGGGGCTGCCTTTCCTCACAGGCGGCCGATGACCTTTCGTTGCTCAACGACTCTACGGGCGACGGAGCGAGCCTTGGGCCTGGGGATCAACCCCCACCGCCCACCTCTGCTCCGCCTCCCCCCTACCAGGTACGGAGGGGAGCGGGGGAGAGGCGGAAAACGGCGCTGTGGAGCTGACATGGTCCAGCTACGCGCTCGGAAGGCGGGGGGGGGGTGTCTGTTGTGGGCAGCCTCCGAGGCTTCGCTGGGCAGAGGGTAACCGGCTGATACAGGGGGAAACCGGGGCGGTGTTTACGAGGATATCGGGTTCTTCAAGCTTTTCGTCTGGGCGCACTGTCGGGATTGGGTCGGCTAACCGAGTTTGGTTTACTGGAGCAAATGGCGAGGGATGGAGCCACAGAGGTGAGCCGTGAGCGATCGACTGAAAACAAGTTGGAGACTCTGGTTTCTTCCACCTTTGTGAACTGGACACTCAAGAGTTCAAGCTGGGAGGTCCATCTAGCTCCGGGATGCTACTGAGGTGAATTTGCTTCAGTTGACTGAATGATGGGTTTATGAAGGTGAGCTGATACCGGGGAGAGAACTGGAGCGAGAATCCCCTTTGCCCCGTAAATTGTTGGCCTGCTGGGACTGAGAGATTAGGATTACTGGTCTACCTATTACTCTGTCGGCAGAGCGGGGGCTATATAAACATCTGGATTGAGGATCTGAGGCTGAGACCATGGAGTGCAATGTAATTGAAGGCATAAGGTTTGTCTGTCAGTTGTGGAAGGGGCCACCTCATACCAAGACCTGGGAGACTAAATTATGCTAATAGAGTTTTCAAGGCAAAAGACCTTCAGAGGGGGATTGCCATTTCCTGGCTCTACATCATGACCCTGGTATTCCTTGGAGGTCTCCCATCCAAATACTAGCCAGGGAGACGTCTCCTGCTTAGCTTCTGAGATCTGACAAGATCAGGTTAGCTTGGCTATCCAGGTTAGGGCAAGATGGTCAATTAGAGTAAGGTAAATAAATTAATTTTAAAGGGGCACTTGGGTGGAAAAACTGAGGAGAGAATTCTATGTCAGATGGAAGGACGCTTCAGTAATACGGAGCTGCAAGGGGGGAAAGATGCAGGCAGACAGCAGTCTTTGGTAATGTGAAAAAGCCGCCAGGGGCAGCTGAAGTTGGACAGCAGGAAGTTCACAGAATGTGTATCACCTTATGGAAAGTGACAGAAGAGGGGCCTTTTCACTATCCTGGCTCATTGCAGGGTTTTGATTGAAAACTCAGGTTCCAGACTGTGTGTTAGTTGTTGTGATCTTGCCTTTTTCTTAGTGAATCTCTGGAAAATAATGAGCTATGGCAGTGGTTGTTGTAATATTGGTCAAGATCCAGTATTGGGCTGGAACTCTCTCGCAGCTCAGAGTTCCAGTGGGTGAGCTCAGAGAGGAAGGTGAGCTCAGAGAGAAGGGTGGATAGCGAGATAACAGAAATAGATTTGAAGCTAGAACCAGAGGTGTATTTGCTTAATATGTTACCGGAGGGGATTAAATATAATGAAAAAAGTGTGATATTATATGTCCTCACAGTATCCAGAATACTTGTAGCTAAATCGTGGAAATCAGATAAAATTCCAAGTAGAGAAGAATTAACAATGAAAATTTTGGAAATAAAAGAAATGGACAAATTGAACATGATACTAGCGGGGGAAGGAAGAAAATGTATTCCAAAAAAGATGGCAAAAGTTAGATAGATGGATGGGGGAAAACGTGTAATGTAAACTCCAAAATATGTAAATGTTTATTTTATGCATGCTTTATACAATGGAAAATGATAAATAAACGATTTAAAAAGAGAGAGAGAGGAGGGTGGATAGCAAATTTGGGTTTGCTTATGTATAGTGTGCAAAATGGCCTTGAGATACAACTTGTTGCTCAGTAATGCCATATATTTATGAATATTAAATATGAAAAATAAAATAGAGATGTGTATAGTGTAAACTGACTTCTGAGAGGAAATAGCATGGAGTTGCTCTGTAAGTGGATTTCAAAAGCTACAGTAAGTAAAGTATAGTAAGTTTATAAATGGGTCCCACTTCCAAAAGTTGGAAACCCACACTGCTGTGGTATTGAGGGAAGCTGAGGTCTCATATAAGAACATAACATAAGAGATGCCAATGTTGGATCAGGCCAAAGGCCCATCCAGTCCAACACTCTGTATCCCACAGTGGCCAGAAATACCAGTGCCATCAGGAGGTCCACCAGTGGGGCCAGGACATTAGAAGCCATCCCACTGTTGACCCCCCCCAAGCACCAAGATGACAGAGCATCACTTGCCCCGGAGTCCCTATCTATACCTTGTGGCTAATAGCCACTGATGGACCTCTGCTAGTCATTCTTTCCACAGATGAATTGCCTAGAAAATTTAATAATTTGGTTTCATCCTAGTAACAGTTGCTCTCTGTGCCTTTGATCTTTCCTTTCTGATGCCTGATACTCATTTTGAACCGTTTGATTCTGGTGTTGTGCATATTTTTGTACAGTGCCACACCTTATCAATCTCCATAGGGAAGCGTTGTTCAAAGTAGGCTGGCTGCTCTTCTATGAAGAAAGAAGTAGGGATGGGTTTTTATTGTTTTGTCCTTGCATGTTACCACAGACCTGTTTCAAACTATATGGATGAGGCAGACAGCACAGTGTTTCTGAGTTCTATGTAAAGCAGGGGAATGGAATAAACTAGGCTTCTATTCCCAGAGAATACTGTAGGGGGTCTTAGAAGAAACAAAGATGGACAGCCTACCTCGGTGTGTTGAGAGAAACCAAGGACAGGAGAAATTATTCATATTAATTAATTAAAAAAACTTCTTAATGACAGTTCTTGGTTGTGGGCAGTGCTCTATACTGCCACGTGCTGTAGAGGTAAGTATGTATGCATTGCCACAGAGTAACTTATGGTTAGCTAAAGCAGTGCCGTGGCTGGAGCAAGGGTACACCAATGTGTGAAAGAAACTGGGATGTGATCTTTGTAGTATACTACTATTGGACCACTGCTCCTGAATAAAGGTTTGTCTAGATGCATGCCTGGGTATAAGGAGTTCATTGGTCCTTCAAAGATTTTATCACTATAGTGGTGGTTAGAGTGTCGCATTAGGATTTGGGTGACCCAGGTTCAAATCCCCACTTTGCCATGGAGGTTTGATGAGTAACCTTGACCCAGCCTAACCTGCCTCACAGGGTTATTGTGAAGATAAAACGGAAGAGAGAATTATTTAAGCTCCCATTGGGGAGAAAGGCAGGATAAAATGAAGCAAATAAATATGCTTGTCTTCTGCACACTAGAGTGTGACATTGCTCCAGAGCCACAGTACTGTAACCAATGAAGGTACTTTATCTAACTAAACCTTACTCTACGGTGATGTGGTGTTGGAGTAGAGTTTAATGCAGGGGTGGCCAAACTGCGCCTCGGGAGCCACATGTGGCTCTTTCACACATGTGCAGCTTCCGACAGGGTGGCTGGGGAAGTGAAGGGGAGGCAGTCTTCCCTTCCCCAGCCAGTGTTCCCCTCCCTGGGTAGGTTTGAGGTGAGGGGGAGCAGAGAAAGAAAGCAACTTTAAATGCATTCTCAAAGCCCCCACCCCCCTGGCCGGCTTGGAGAAAGCATTTGTCTCTTTAAATATCATTATCAATATCTGTTTTTACCTCTTTTGTTTTTATTTCTGGCAGTCTTATTTAATGTTAATACAAAGCAAATTTGCATATTTGCCAATAAAAACATGTGTAATATTTGTTGATGAGTTTTAGATCAAATCACGCATGAACTCTCCCTACCCTGTTTCCCCAAAAATAAGACCTACCCAAAAAATAAGCCCTAGCAGGATTTCTATGCATTTGTGGTATAAAGCCCTAGTGTGTCTTCTTGAGAAAAAATAAATATAAGACAGTGTCTTATTTTCGGGGAAATACGGTAGTAGCTAAAATGACTAAACAGGAGCTATTGTACTTTGGTCACATTATGAGAAGACAAGCATCACTGAAAAAGACAGTAATGCTAGGAAAAGTTGAAGGCAGCAGAAAAAGAGGAAGACCCAACATGACATGGATTGACTGAGTCAAGGAGGCTACAACCCTCAGTCTGTGAGACCTGAGCAAGGCTGTTAATGATGGGATGTTTCGGAGGTCATTAATTCATAGGGCTGCTGTAAGTCAGAAGTGACTTGATGGCACTTAACATATGCAGACGGTGAGGCACACATGTCATAGGGGCAAGTATGTATGCATGTGACAATACAGAACATTGCCCAAAACCAAGAACTGTCACGAACAAGTTTTTTTGTTAGTATGAATCATTTCTCCAATCCCCAGTTTTTCACTGCTTACACAGGAAGGTCATCTTTCTTCTAAGACCCTCTGCACCTGCAAACTACACTCTTGCTGAGTGGTGTGTGTATATTCTGTCTGAGTGTTCTGGAAAAACGTGAACTGCCAGGATGAAGCAGGTAGCAGTACCCCTGTTTACCCTTATCTGTGTGCAGCAGAGTAGCTGTTATCAGACATTTTCAGCCGTGCATATGCCAAAATGTTAATTTGTACACATGTGAATGCATGATTATGTAGTTCCACATTTGTAAAAAATTTACCAAAGTCACAAATCTTTTGAAAGTGCAGAGTGGTTCATAAGAGAAGGGATCTGTTGCTGACAGGATTGCTGTATGTTTGTGTACATCTTCATGTGATTACTGGCTGGTTACAAGAGCTGCTTGGTCTTTTGACTTTCTAGGAACATGCGCCAATTCCAGTGTATCATCCTACACCCAGCCAGGCACGTCTCGCCACACAACTGACAGAAGAGGAGCAGATCCGAATTGCTCAGAGGATTGGGCTAATCCAACACCTTCCCAAAGGAATCTTTGATCCAGGCTCAGAGCCATCAGAAAAAAAAATTAAAGAGTACGTCCTTCATGTCCAATGCTTTGTATTTACCATGCTAGCTTAATAGCAATTATTTGCTAATGGTGCCTAAAGAGGCAGTATGCTTCATTAACTTGGTGTGCAGCATGTTGTTTTACACATCTGTATAGGCCCTGTCCACTTTTTTAGACACCTTAATACTGTTTTGCATCTACTTCCTAAATGGAGCAAGTGTTTTCTTGAGAATAATTTATTGGGAAGATAACAAGACTCTCCAATTATGGAAGAAATTTGAAGAAAGCAGGAAGCCCAATTGTGAAGATGGTTGCTGTTGATCAAAATACTCATTTGGAGAAATATCTAAAGCCGTTCTGACTAAGAGAAAGACCTGTGCATGCACAAACACAAATGCCCTCTGCATTTGACTTCTGGTATTTCTTTACCTCAAGAACTATGGTTTAGAACCTGTAATCTGCAGGTGCAATGATTGCAGATCTTTCCTGCATTCCCCTCTCCCCAGCAGCCCTTTCCAACACTGGGAAAGTTTATTCCTGGGGTCAATGTGCCCACATGGACTAACAGCCACCAAGGGTCACGAGACTGTAGTGGAGAGGAAGAGTGGGGCAAATTTGCCCTCTTCTTGCTCTTCTGTACCTACTGAAGAAGCAGAAAGGCAGTTTTGTCCCCTTCTCCCTTCCCATTGCAGTCTTCCAACCATTGTGGCTATTTGCCCACTCAGGGGATGTAGTTCCTCCTTTCAAGTAACCACTCCTCCATAGCAAGGCCCATCTCTTGTTTTCAAGGACTGTTACGCTAGACTGGTGGTCCCAACCTGGGGGCCAGGGATTCCTGGGGAGCCCCAGAGTTATTGCAAGGGGTCTGCAAACGCATATGGAGCATTGTCATTTTGATCTTTTTGTCATTATGTATTTTCTCAATCAACAGATGCTAATAGTACAACTATTATCATGTGAGATGTGGGGGATGCAGATTTTCCCCTGTAAAGGTGGGGAACCAGTGCTCTTAACCAGTAGGCTCAGACAGAACAGATGGAGTATGGAAAAATAGTTTTGCAGAAAGTAGTTGATTCCTAATGAAAGCACAGAGATGAGTTACATTATTACCCAGAAGAGGTTATTCTGTTAGGTTCCCCCCCCCCCCGAGATAGACTGTACTGTTTATATGATTATGGAAGTCACATCTAGAAACAGAGGTCATTTCGGGGCGGATTGCAGTTCCCTCGGGTGAGGTACGGTGGGCGGGGCACATGATGAAGCCCCGCCCCCTGCTTCCGGCCCTCATTCAGCCAGGAGGAGGCAGGAGAAGAGGGAGGGTAAGTTGCTTCCTCCCTGCCTCTCCCCACCCCTGCCTGCCTGGGGCCAGGGAGGGCCTTCGCAGGGCTTCCTCATTGGGGGCGGGGTGTGTGGCCTTATGACACACTTCCGGTGATGTCAGGGGGTGTGGCATATGCTAATGAGTTATGCTAATAAGTCCCTCCAGCTCTTTTTCTACGAAACGACCCGTCTAGAAACATTCGCCTTTTTGCTTTTTGAAATTGAGATTATCATAGAGATTTTGGATATGTCTAAACTTCTGCTGCCTACCTATGCATCCATACTCCCCTGGCTGGGAGCCATATTCCTCTCCCCCCAAGCTAGCATACTTAAAATAAAAATTTCTTTCACTGTCTTTTCCATCTACATACATTTAACCTCTGGAATTGTTTGCTATTTAGACAGACTAGTACTGGTTGTAAAAAAACAAAAAAGATACATTAATAGAGTTTTTTTGTATCAGCAGCATTTAGGTGGGATAGAGAAGGAACGTTTTTAAATTTCTACTTTGGAAGACAGGAGGGAACAACTTGTGATGAAGGGATTTTCTGATTTACAGTAGAGAAACAGTTGCTGGCCCCCATAAGAAATGGAATTTTGGACAAAATGGATTTTGGCTAGCAGTGATTGGCTTGCTGTCTTTTGGCCATGGAAATATTTGAGAGGTGGGTGGAAACACTAGGTCATAGCTCTGTCACCTCCAAGTTCATAGTGTGTTGTCTTCTTATCTCAGTTTATGAATAACAAAGGAAGTCTGATGCCAGAATACCAAGAATGTAGGGTACAGAAAATCTTCCTTTGGAAACCTCACTTCCTAGGAATTATGTGGAGAATCCTGAATGTGCTAGATCACAGATCCCTAGTCTTATTTAATCTGTAGGCACTTTTGGAATTTTGGCAACAGGTAATAGGCACTAGAACAAAGTGGCTGCCATGGGGGAGTAAGGATTGATCATAAAATGGCCGCAATGAGGGATGGACCTCACTACGATGTTGGGAAGGTTCCAAAAATATTAGCAGTGCCAAAGCAAGCATGCTGCTATGATGGAGACAGCTGTATCCAAATGAGTGCTTGCTAGTCACCAAGGTGATGCTTTTTTGGGCTCTTCTAACATGCCTTCTCTAGGGAAGTGGAAAGCAGGATTGGCTGTTGGTTTAGGGAAGCATCAAGTAGGTGCCAGAGACATTGGGCATTACTGCATGCTTAGTGTTGCCAGAAGGAAAACACTACAATACCTTCAGTTCACTACTCTGGAATATAATAAAAGAGTACTTATGTTACAAATGGAGTTCAGTGTTAATGGCTTTGGGGGCTAGTTTTGTGAGGTTTATAAGCACTGAGCAAAATGGCAAGTAGTGCTAATTTCTAGTGTATTTGAATTATGATGCAACTTGGGCAGGGGATGTAAAAGATTTGAAACCTCCTAATAGCTTCCTTTTGCTAATGCCATCTTTCCCCCACTTTTTCTCTTTGCCTGGCTCCAGGTGTGTGATCTGCATGCTGGATTTTGTATATGGAGACCCCATCCGGTTCCTGCCATGCTTGCACATCTACCATGTACACTGCATTGATGACTGGCTGATGCGATCATTCACATGTCCTTCGTGCATGGAGCCAGTTGATGCTGCTCTGCTGTCCTCCTATGAGACTAATTGAGGTGGCTCTGTGCCCTGCTCTTGTGAATGTTTCCAGGCCTGGGCTATGTGGGAGGCTAGGAGGTGGCACACACTTTTATTTGCACACTTCTGGGATACACCAAAGAATTCTGTGGTGAAGAACCCTGGTCTCAGACCTCAAAGACAACACAGAGGCATTTTGGCTTGGCTGGCTGTGCTAAAGGTTGACTTGTGCCATAATTGAGCATTTGTACCCAAACTTGATGACAATTAAGGAAAAATGGTAATGCTGGAGTTGTCCTTTCACTCCTTCCACAAATCTTTGTACGTCAAGTTTGTTGTCTGAAATAATTCTTTGCTCTCATGTCCTTCTAATTCCTCACTGAGTTTGCAGGTAGGGTTTTGTTCACTGATCTTGGGATTTCAGGTTAGAGGAATTCTAGGGTTCTGGTTGGTTTGCAGTGGAATCTGGGCCTTTCTCAAAGCATTTTTAGCACTCACTCTTTCATTGCATGAAAGGAACGGTGCTTAGTATTACTGGGTGGCAACAGCAGTGGTATTTATGTTGACCACTGTTGAAGTATATGTGCTGCACTGCAGAAGAGAAACATACAATTCTTTGAGAGACACTTTGTGGACAGAAACATTGGGGGTGGGGCTATAGCTTGTTAGGGTTAGCTGGAAGAAGAGTGCTTCTCTTTCAAAGTTCATGTTTCAGCTAAGGAGACTGCCCAGAGGAATGCTTCCTTCTCTTGTTTTCTGCTTTTAAAGTGTTTTTCTCAATCAGGATGGGTTTTTTTTAATCCTTTCTGAAGTGTTTGCAGGTTAGGCTCCTGTGCTAATATTCTAAAGTTCATAGGAAAGGGGGTACACAGGCTCCATAGAGAATGATTTTATCTTGTCACATGACTAGAACAGATTTAGAGAAGCAAACAGTATTTTCTCTCCCACACTGAAATACTCATTCAGGTGTAGTTAACTGGATTGCTGTTTGATAAGTGAAGATGGCTCACAGTTCAGAATTTCTCCATGAAATTATCTAGCAAAAGCAGCATTGACAGTTTTTAGACAATCCTGATGGCAAGCTTGTACAGCGAGAGTTGGCAAAGTTATTTGTAAATAAGAATTTTATAGAAGGTTGGTGCTTCAGTACAGTGAAATCCTTTCAAGAGACTTGACTATGGGTTAAGGCATTTAAGTGCACTACTATAAAAAGTGAAGACATTTTTGCTTGGCTGTTTGCCCAATGTTTGCTGTTTGCCTTACACAAGTTCAAGTAAAAACTCTTGTCTCATAGGAAACTGCCAGCACAGCCCACTGGTTAGTGCCAAGCAGCAAGTCCCTCCATTTGGAAAGGTTGCCCTTAGTTATGCTATGTTGTTTATTGCCTTGCAAGTGGAGAGGCGTGAAAGTGCTTTTCTGATTATGTATTATCCTTAACAAGGATTTAGCATTTGAAAGTAAAACCAATGTATATTGCATTCAAATTAAATAAAAGAGATTGCCTATAATCTCTTGGATTTTTTCTCTTTTTACAAAAAATTAAAACGACTGCCCCCATCCCTTCCATCATTTTTTTTCAATTACAGTGAAACTTGGTGAATTTTTCTAGTGGTGAATCCTTAGGGATTCGATTCTGCTCCACTTTTCTCTTTCCCAGTAAATGGAGTGATAAGGGGTCAGCTGCAGCCCTGAATATAGTTTATTGCTATAACAGATAATGAAAACTACCTGAACTACTACTCCGCCTGCAGCCCCTCCCTCCCCCACACACTTCATTTCTCAGGTGATTCAGACATCCAAATGTAAGTGATAACTACCATTCAGGAGCGCTCTGTCTGCAGTGGTACCAAAAATGCCAGAATATTTCTAGCCATTCTACTTTACTATGATGGGGAAGAGATGCTAGACTATAAAAGCCTCAAAACATGGTAAAGGAAGGGATGAAGTAGAAGCTGAATACAGCAAAATAGAAGAGACTATAATTCAAAAAAAGCTATTTCCCAGATTTCGAATTAGGGAAGTTTGACTTCTGTAGACCCCCAGAACTTCTGAGACTCCATGGACATAGTCCATTCAGGAGGAAACAACCCTATTAATTACAGATTAGTAGGATTAAAGGGGTTAGTGGGTAAAGAATCAAATGTTTAATGTTCACATGAAGATACACTTGGAAGGAAATCAATTTAAGAGAAGGGCAAAAATTCAGTGGCAGAGCATCTGCTTGGCATGTAGAAGTCCCAATCCTCCTGGTAAAACAATCAGGTAATA
This sequence comes from Gekko japonicus, assembly GCF_001447785.1. Taxonomy (NCBI): domain Eukaryota; kingdom Metazoa; phylum Chordata; class Lepidosauria; order Squamata; family Gekkonidae; genus Gekko; species Gekko japonicus. The sequence goes on from NW_015169173.1 coordinate 1,075,215, forward strand.
AGTGGCGTGAAAAACCTTTACCTAAGACTCTGGAGCCATTGCCAGTCTGACAGTACTGACCTTGATGGACCAATGCATTAAGTCAGCATAAAGCAGCAATATCTAGAACATTCTGGTAACGTTTCAATGCAAAATACAATTGCGTCTTTAAACATTTCTACCCATCATGAAAGAAATCTAGTTTGTTCACACAAGCAGCATTTATTTTTTCCATTCTATCGCATGCATTAATATTAATATAAACTGGCTGTTTACAGCGGACTAACTGTATCTACCTATACGAGTTTTTTCCTAGCTACCTATCATACAAATGGCGTCCCTATAACCAGTAAGTTTACCTAATAGTTTTTCCATATGGTCATGTACCCAGAAGAGAGAAAATAAGTGCTAGCTGCTTGTGTGAAACAAAACTATCATTTGGGTCACCTAGAACAAATTGGCAAATGAATACCTGCATGGCTCATAGCCATTCCTTTCTTCATCAATAAGCTGAACTGTCCCTACATTGTAGGCAACTGACACCATCTCTGACATTAGCTGGTGATTATGTCAAAAATAGATCTTCTCAAGACAGTTCTGGAACTGTGAGTTACAAATAGGTTAACAGCTGTTCCTTGCTGCTTGAAGCATATGATATGTCAGAGGTGGAAAATGGTCAGAAAAATCAGTAAAAGTCCGTTTTTTCATCTTGGTAATTTTTCAGTTTTTTTTTTTTTTAAAAAGATCAGTAAAGTTAGTATTTCTTTGTTTTCATGAATGCAATTTGTGGTGTTCTTGTTTTCGTTACTGCATTTTGGGGGAAACAATGACTTCCCAGTGAGAAAAGAGATTCCCCCCCCCTCCAAAGTTCAGAGATAGTGCAACAAGAACAGAACTTATCTGGGTAATAAAAACAATTTCAGTTGACTTCACTTTTGAGCCACCTTGTGAACATATTGGGGAAACTTTCCAGTTTGTGTTTCCAAATGCAGTGCCCCAACATCTTCCCTTATTAAGGACAAAGGCATGGTATCTAACAGATGTGCTGGCCCCATACTTCAGAAAACAGTTACCGAAGGACTTCAATGGTACATATTACACCTTGTGCTATGATGAAACCGCAAATGCACCATCTTACAAAGAATGGCAGGTAGCTGTTAGATACTGATCACCAACCAAAAACATGATTGTGACCAGGCACCTCCAGACCTTTTTTTATGGGTTTGACAACAGCTAAAGATATTTACAGTAAACTGGAGGAAGCTTTGGATTTGGCACAACTTCCTTGGTCAAAACTGCTAATGCTAAGTAAACATGGGCCAAATGTCAACAACGCTGCCACTAAATGATTATCTTATTTTGAGAGACAGCCTGTTGGCACTTGTAACATTCATCTAGTTCATAATGTGTTCCATAGGGGCCTGGCACAACTGGGAGACGATGTACCAAATTTAATTTTCCTTCACAATGGGAGGATTTCACAAAAATTCAAAGAGATCTTACTATCCCAAATATCATTGCTTGAAACATGTTTCTTCTAGATGGTTCTCACTAGAGTGCTGCTGCAAGACTGACTGAACAGTGGCCAGCAGTACTTTAAGGACTTCGTTCCTAAGAGTAAAAGTGCTTTGGTGAAATCTTCCACAAAGTATAGAAACATAATTAACCTCTTAAAACATAAGACAATGAAAGTAGAGGTGATGTTTTCTTGCACAAGTGCCCACTTATTTATAAAGTTCACTGGCGTGTTCCAGAAAGAAGAGCCTTTGGTGCATGGGATGCAGTTTTGTCAGTATTTGGCCAGTTTTTTGGAATTTGGAATCAATAATTTTACCCCTTTGACTAGTTTTCATCCCTGTGAACAGGTTAACAGCTGTTCCTTTCTGCTTGAAGCATATGATATGAAACAGTTCATCCTACATAATTGCATAATTTAAGATCAACTGCTCAAGTAGGACAGTTAGACTGGTCTTCTT
>NW_015169173.1:1077184-1097493 GCF_001447785.1 Gekko japonicus
ACGCGTCTTCTTGCCCTACACTTCTAGTGTATGTTTGTTATTCAATAGTGACCCTGATCAGTGGTTGCCCTGGAATGGCTAGCTCTATGGGACTCTGAGAAGTAACTACTACCAATTCTTGTAAAGTAGTTAATTAATCCCATAATAGGAGATGCCCCATGCTATGCTCCCAACTGTGGGGTAAAAAAACTGCAGTTAAAACTGACAAATATCCACAATAATTTTTTATTTTTAAAAGTTAGTATTTTGAGTGATTATTGGCATTGATTGCTGGGCTGTGTAGGTCAAAAGCAATAAAGGTGAGCCTAACCACATATGTAATAGGGAAGCAAATTGCCACTGCTTATAATCAAATACTAGTGAAATATTTAAGCCTCTACTGCTGCTTCAGACTTTCAACAGCAGACAGTGCCTCCAACTGGTTGAAATTCCACGAAATGTTCTTAGTGTTAAAAAAAGAACATTGTTTTCTCCACCTCAGGGATCTTTAAGTTTCCTATGTAAGTTCCAAAGTTGTTGTGAGACAGAAAGCAGTGACATTTTGTAAATGAGAGTATATATAGATCATCTGGTTTGTATGCTCTTTCATAAACACTTTCATTTATTAACCATCCAGATAGTCTTATCACAGATGATGGTAGATTAGCTCAAGTGGTCCTCCTTCAGCATGTGATTTGCATGTTTAACACTTACAGGTTAGGTATTTTTAATATCCTCCCCAACAAAACTGCCTGTTCCATTAAAAGGCCCTAGCACAAAGGTGCAATTCAGAAGTTATCCCAACTGCTCCTTAGCATAAAACTGGAAGTGATGTAATTAGATCTCTGAAAGATCTAGTTAATATTTTCTAGGAATATACCAGAAGCCTTTCTACAAAGTTGTCATGCCCAGCCACTCACAGCAACAATAGAACTCATTGTTGTCTGTGCCAGGGATTACATCTCAGCACTCAGAATACTAACAAGAATAGTGTAGAGAATCCAATTGGGAACACTAAGGACAGATAAAAAGCCAGGTCATGTCCACAGCAGGCTATTGCCAAACCAGCAGCCACAGACCCATAGTTCTAAGCCTGTGGTCACAGTCCAAGAACTCTAGGCACACAGCTCAAGGCAAGGACATAAGGGCAGGTTAAAGGCTAAAATCATGATATTTGGAGTTCCATTTGTCCTAGGCAAGCCTTTGGTAATTTTAACCAGTTTTTTACCAATATGTTCATGGTACAGTGTTAAGTGCAGAACAAGTTTCTACCTTCTTAGCTAGGAAAGAGGCACAGAATAATCCCTGGTGCTGGATTGCAGCATGCATAGAAGACTAGAACAGGCTTAAGCAGCAGCAACTGGAATTCAAAATGAAAACCACACAACCCACTGCAATACTACAGTGAAACGGGTAAAAAAAGGCAGAAACGCAGTCACAAACTTGCCGCATACCAAGAAACCCCACAGCAGTCTTTTTTCATCAGCTACAGATAAGGAAAACTGAAAGTGCTCTGGGGTTACCACAGCCAGCAGCACAGATCAGCTAGCTGTGACTGCATTTAAGTTCACCTTCAATAGGAAGATATCATTTGGCAGAGATGGAGTCAGTTGGCTGACCCCATGGTGGAAACTTCAGGAGTAATGTTAAGCAAAGGCTGTGTGCCTTGGGGTGTAATGGGAGAGGTATCTTGCCTGGTGATTCAAGGAAAAACATGACAGACCAATTCCACTATTTGGGGATTACAAGTAAAAAAAAAATCTGCAGCTAAGTCAAAGTTCTTCGTTGTCGGGGGGGGGGGAGAAAACAATAAATGAACCATTGAAGGAAGCTCTAAGTTCCCAGGTATAAAAGTATGGCAAGTCACCTGCTGCCATGGCAGCACTCAGTCTGTAGGGCAGAGCTAGTTTCCTTCGCTGTTTTAAATAATTATGTACATCAGAGACAGTCCAGGCTGGAGCTGAAAGTTATTTCACCAAAGGACGGGTTTTATCATCATCACTGCACTGGTGGGCTTTGTACTTTTTCACTTCAGCCATATATTTGGCCCATGCATCTCCCTTACTTGTCAAAACCTACAAGAGACAAGAATGGAAAGGAAAAACAGAAATTACACAGAATCCTTGCATTTTCATAGTTAAGAACCCATAACCAGTGGCCCATAAGTGGCCTAGGGCATCCATCTACAAGACCAAGTTGCAATGTACCCCTTGTTGGGACTTGAACTGGGGAGGCCCCTTGCTCAGCAACTGGCTAGACTCTCAGCGTAACAGACCACACAGGGCTGCTGTGAAGATTAAATGCATTCACCACTGATAATGGAGAAAGGAAGTGCTCTTGTCTTACTCCTGAAGATGCTTTTAAGCAATCCCCTGATAATAAAGGTTCTGCTTCTGATATAGAGCAGGAGACTATCTCACAGAAAACAGAATTTCATGCAACATGGTTGTTCAACTATTCTCTTTCAAAAGAAACTCTATGGAGGCTGTCTCTTGAACTCCAACTGATTGGTCATCAAAATTCAACTACCCAGCAGCTATTCAAATACAAAAAAGATGGCTTTCTTCATGAAGAACTAGATCCCAAGTGCAACACAACCAACACTCTTGGATGAGATGAAGGCAGAAATGCCATAGCTTAACCTTCCACCCACATTAAAGCTGGCTGAAAAGAAACAGGAGGCTCTCACTTGTTTTTTACAAGGCTGATGCTGTGCTATGGCCTGTCAGTTGGCTATCTTTGAGACTTACCACAAGCCTTGTCTCAACTTACCTCATCCTCTGTCTTTTGTTTCTTGGCTACCACTCCTGTCTTCAGGGCTAGTTTGCTGCCCCCTCTCCGCTTGCCCACCTGGGTGAAGGGATAGAAGACTGCAACCGTTATAGGAGCCCTGGGAGCTGCAAGGGGAATGTTGCCCACTATATAACGGTATAGGGAGTCCTTCAATTAGATCATCTTAACTCGCCATCACACCTGTCAGTCTGTACAGAGCTGCCGAGCGTTATTTACACCGTTGCGCTAGGAGGGTAAAATGGCACCTTAGCAGTGTTCAGCAATACATCTGTACAGTTAAGCCCAAACATAAAAACAATGACAAATAACAAGAAAAGGGAAGTATCCAAACTTTTTCCATGCTTGCTTCTACTTATGAAATACCACTGAATTTTTACTGACTCCCTTTCAACATCACTGCCTTACTGCAGCATACATATGAAATGGTTTAATTATCTGATAATTAAGTCAGCAGAACTAACTATGCCCCATAGACTAATCAAAGTCCAACTAACCAAATGCAGACAGGTAAAGAATGAGCTGTTCATTTATATGCCTAGTGCTATGCACACTAATGTCACCCTACATGCATCAAGCAATCTGGATTCCTAATAGCACCTGAAAACTTAAGATTCAATGTTTCAAACTTCATTTTTAAAAGATAATTTCTACTCCAGAGGAAAAAAAATAAGAAATGAAAGTAGAATTCAGTGATCACAAACAGATGCCACAGCATCCTGCTTGCCTCACACACTCCTGAAATGTTTCATGTACCATACTCTGCCTCTGTTCCTTGCTAATGTCACTGCAAAAATCTTTCCACCTCCATATCACAAACAAATAAAACACACATGCACATAAATTATATTAGAATGACAATCAGATCAGGAAAGGTTTGCTTATTTTCTGGTTATTACATTAGAACAGGATGTCTCCCTGAGTTATTAAAACCTGATCACAAACTCTACAGTCACATCTGCATTGGCCAGCATGAGGACTGGCAGCATACCAGCCGAATCTAGAAACAGTACCCCAATTAGTACAATGAAAGGGATTCATTTCTATTCCAGGAACTATACTGGAATGAAACTTTCCACAACAGCTCTTCTGAGATAGACATTAAAGTGTTTCATTATATTCACCAGCAGCAGCAGAGTTGAGAAAGGAAAAATATGTCTGTTTTTACATGACTACAAGCAGGTTGTTATTATTCTCCTCTAACAGTTTTTAAAAGCCTGTACCAGTCCAACAGATATTTCTCTATAAATCACGTAAAACAAGGCATTATGTTGTGAAATCTGCATGTAAACAGCAAAAAGTTCTTGCACGTCTGCTGTTTTCACTTTAAAGCAATCTTCTATGAATGTCATAACTGACACATGAATGTCATAACTGACATTTTTTTCTCCACAGAAGCAAGAAAACCATTTGACACCAACGATTTGCTTTTACTTTGGGCTTTCTTTTTTTAAAAAGAGCAGCTTTAAATTGTCATAACCATTCATCTAAAATTAAGACACAGTATACAGGAGAATGAAATTATGAATTATATTTAGTCCTGGATACTGAAAAATTTTGCCTCAATGAAATAGCAGGGGCTGTGGGGCAAGATTACCTGAAGCCAGAGAAGACTAACTAAAATTACAATTAATTTGGAAACAAGTCACACTGGAATAAGTAGGCACTCATATAGAGTATAGAGCTAATTAAACAAATATGGCACATTTTTTGCTTATATAGTAACTTCCCTATACCTTAATAACACTGACAGCAGCACCCCAGAGTTACTGATGTCCAGGTCTATACTCACTTCAAAGCCAATAGTAAGAAACTTGCACAGCACTTACTCATACTGAACACAGTAGCATTATCAGGATGTTTGGGGTTTTTTGAAAAAAATTCAAAACATTTATGCTTTTAAAAAAACCAGAAGAGAGAGGAAAAGGAGAGGTACTAAATAACTTCTCCCACCTACTAGAATCCTGCTATAAAAATGGGGCCCTTCAAAAATGATTACTAAACAGAGGAGGGTGAAAGTTTAAAAAAACAGAATTAAGAGTCTGTATGTGCTTACAGGCTGGGCCCAATGGGGGGGGAAGAATAATTAAAGTTGTTACATCCGTTGAATTTCTACCTGTTATTATTCTGCCTACAGTTACATACACAGAAAACTTCAGGGGACTACCTTTAAAGAGAAAGCAAACTGAGAAAAGCCACCGGTGCTGGGTCATTTATTAGAAAGTGGCGGCTCCCAAAATAAAGCAGCTAGAGGATCTGCGCGAAGGGTTACAAGGAAAAGGAAGGTCAGTGCCCGGATCCCTTACGAAGCTAAGGGCGCTCCCGCTCCGCTTCTTCCCCGGAGGCTCCTGCTCCCCGGGCGGCTCCGTTCGTGGCTCGGTCTCTTTCTCGGTCCCAGTTCCCTGTGCCCCCGCACCGCTTTTCCCGCCAGCTGCAGCGGCCTCTTCCATGTGCCTTTTGAAGAGCTCTAGAAAAGAGCCGTCGTTGGCGAAGACGTTCACCCCGCCCGGCGCGGCCGCCTCAGAGCCTGGCCCTCCGCCTTGCGCCGCCATCTTGCACCGTCTTCCCTACTTGAGGCTACGCGCCGCAGAGCACGATGGGGGGAAAATGTCAACGCCAGCCTCCACCACAGGGCACGACGGGATATCTACGAGATTTGGAGAAGCCGGTGTTGCTAGGCTGCCACAGACGTCAAAAGAAAAGTGTTGCTAGTTCATGGACGTCACACTTCGTCAGTGATGATTGAGAGAGCTCCTAAACCAACCAGAAAAGACCGTGGAAAAAACGCAGTAAATGTTTCTTAGAATTTAGAGGAAGTGAGAGGCGGGCCTTTGATGATTCTTTTGGAAACGCTAACAACCAATCAAGGCAGGGAGCTGCCGCCAATCCTCTGAAGGAAAACCAGTGTAGGCAGTACCATAATAGCCGGTCAGTTAAGGGTGTATGTTGTTGGTGAACTTTCCCCTTTGTGTGACGTACCAACTGTATTCGTCATTTTAAAGGCAACGGAGGAAACGGTCCGGGGAAGAGACGGCCGGAGCCCCTGCGCACTGCTGTTGCTCGCGAGGGTGCCGACGGAAGTGCTTCTCTCCGGTCACCCTTTACAATGGTGTAGTTGGGAGCCGTGTCACGTGACTTCGTTCTAAGATGGCAGCGTCGGGGACTGGGCTGCATACGGAGGCGGACGAGTTCGAGGACGCGCCTGACGTGGAGCCGCTGGAGCCGACCCTGAGCAATATCATTGAACAGCGAAGCCTGAAATGGATTTTCGTCGGAGGGAAGGGCGGTGTCGGCAAGACCACCTGCAGGTCAGCTGGCGGAGGAGGACGGGGGCGGCCCCGGCGGGGCTCTTGTGCTGTATGTTAGGCAGCTATTATTAGGTGCAAGCTCGCCGTCGCTGTATCTTCTGTGCGGTGAAAACTCCACCTGTTGAGCTTCTGCACCGTATAGCTGTCAAAGGCAGAGGAGCCGTGGGGTGGGGAGGTAAGCTAGGAAGGCGTAGCTGGACTCTTCCGATGTGGGCGGTGCACAGTGGAGAAGGGAATTTGCTAGCCAAGCAGGGCCAGTACACACGTGTTCTGGTGTGTAGCTGTATCATGCGGTTTGAGAGTCCTTTCGTTTCAAGGAAGGAGCCTACTGAAAAGGCTAGAAGCTTGCTTTCCAACTATTTCTAGCTAATGTTTTAATGCTAGTTTTTTATGACTTTGTGAGTTCAGGGTTAACTACTTTAACTCATTCGACCTTAGGCTGTTCCGGAAAGTTTTTATTAAGTTGAAATTCAGTGGAGTCTGCTGATTTGCACAAGTGCTCCACTGCCAGACTGTTTTCTAGATTTTGCTTAAAAGGCTAGTTTTGTTTGATTAAAAACCCTGAATTGGGTCAGTAGGCCTTAAAGCCAGCCTTCTCCTTTGTACCTCATCACAATCTTTTATCTCTGCAGATACTGCCTTTTGATTATATAAACTGAGTGCAAGGAATAGGGTTCTTGGAAGCTTGTATTGTAGAAATATTAGACTTTGTTGTTGTTGTTAAACTGCCTTTTGGTGCCTGGGCTTTTGAAGACCTGAACTCTGAGTACATGTTTTAACAATTTTCTTATGGCATGTAATGATAAAGTGAGCTTCTGTTATGTTGGTTTTTGTTTTAAAGATTACAGGCTATTATGGGGCAGGACTGGCGGCTTAAGTGTTCTTTGGAGTAAGTCTAACTGAATTTTGGCCCCGGTCACACGTGCCGGATATCGCGGGAAGGAGGCGTGGCTAATTGCCCCGGCGCAGTATGATCCGCGATTACACGATCAGATGCGCCGGCGGCACACCATGGGTCCTTCCCTCGGCGCCGGCAGGTAAACGAGGGACCGGAGGGGAATGCCGCGTGCCGGCACAATCACACCACTGGAGTCTGGAGGCAGCCCATGGCAAACGTTTACTAGTACTTTGGAGGTACTAGTTCTTAAACGCGTATTTTCGGTGCGCTCCACTTCCCAGATGTTGGGGTGTGATCGCGCCCAGATAATCCGCCCACCATCCGTGCCTCTCCCGCCGCAACTTTGCCGTGTGACCGGGGCCTCTATAGGACTTACTTCTGAGTAAATATGCATGTGTTCATACTACATATCAATGTAACTACAGCACACTTGTGAGTAGCTACTCATGTGTTGCAAAGAATCACTTTTGGGTGACCAAGTAGGCTGGCATTTGTAAATTAGAAAACAGCCAGAAATTTGTTTTGCCACTATGGAAACATTTGTGTTTTGGTAACTTTTGTGAACTTACTTGCAGACAGAAATTGAGATGGCTGAACTCTCCAATGCATCCCCCCCTCCCACTTTGATGTTTCCTGGACACAAACCTTGTCATTAGCCTCTGGATCATAAACTTTAGAGTGGGCAGACTGTCTGGGATTGGGACCACTGGACATCTTAGGCTGTTTTCTATATATTGTCATTAATAACTGCCCCTTGCTTCACTTTCTGAACCCAGCTGCAGCCTAGCTGTGCAGCTTTCCAAAGTACGTGAGAGCGTTCTCATCATCTCCACTGATCCTGCTCACAACATTTCAGATGCCTTCGATCAGAAATTTTCCAAGGTTCCCACCAAAGTGAAGGGCTATGACAACCTTTTTGCTATGGTGAGTAACTAATTCCTTCTAATAGTGTAGTCAAAGAGCTTGTTCTATAAAAAATATTGTGTTTGCTTCTTTTTTGTTGTTGTGTACTAGGGTATGGTTGGTGATTCTTCTTTTCCTGGCCCTGTTCCACTGGCAGTATAGAAGAGGGAGAAAAGGTTATGCCTGTTTCCTAACTGAATAAATTTCATAAACCTTTATCTTCTCCCTAACTCCATTCTAAACAAAGAAGTCCTATTTTTGGTCTCTCTTCCTAGGGAAGCAGCTAAAGACTGGGATAAAAAAGTTTTTCTGTGGTAGCTAAGAAAGTATCTAGTTTTGAAAAACACAACCTCTGTTTATTAGCTTAATGTTAAAACTGAGATAATTCAATTTGTTAATTCTTACGAGAAAATATTAATGAAATGAACATTATGGTCAAAATGGCACCAATATTAAGCACTTTTAAATCTCATGTCACTTAGAAAGTTATGTATGTGGTTAACTCTCCCGCTTAACATCGAAGGAATGTCTGTATGTAATCTTTGACTAGATTGTGCCTTTAGTTTTGTGTAAAGTTGCCTGTGGTGGGTTACATAACTATATTCTTGTCTGTAGATCCGATCCAATTGTAACTTTCCAGGATGCTTAAGTATACACAATACCACTGCAACATATTTAATAAATAATTTTATTCTAATCACAAAGTCAACATTGTGCACGGTTCCTATAATTTTGAGTAAGTAAAGGTAATTTTGAGTACAAAGCGATTAATGTGAGGTTTGATAGGCTTGTATTTGTAATGTCTAAGATCTGTTATTAGTTGTACAAACCAGGAATTCCAGCTTTATATCCTAAGCATCACTGCTTCTTGTTGAACAGTCAAATGGCCTTGCCACTGTTTTGTGAATGTTAAGCATATTTCTTCTGTCCTTGCTTGTTCCAGGAGATTGATCCTAGCTTGGGTGTGGCTGAGCTTCCAGATGAATTCTTTGAAGAGGATAACATGCTAAGTATGGGCAAGAAGATGATGCAGGAGGCAATGAGTGCCTTTCCTGGTATTGATGAAGCCATGAGCTATGCTGAAGTGATGAGGTGAGGATTATGCTTCTGGACATTTAGCTTACTGCCATCCTTCTGCTTATCTAAGGCTTATTTCAGAAGCAGAGGAACAAAGGTCTTTACTGTATTATACTATTGTAGGATTGGACAAAGTAGAGGTGAGAATCTCATCCGTATTGATCTCCCAGTGACCTGGGAAAGTATATAATTTGTAGCTGCAGTAGATTGTGTGGCTTGGACTTATTTGTGCATGCACTTTTTTGTTGAGCACAGGTTGGATTTTGCACACATACTCTTTTTTCTCACAGTAGAAGAAGTAGTAGCATTTACTGAATACTGGGGGAATAGGGGCTCAAGGTGGGATTGTATTTTCACTAGATACCACCTTCTGTACTGTATTTGCAATTCAATATTTGTGCAAGTTCAAGCTGATAGAATTGTGCTTCAGTTACCAGATTGCATGTGTGATAGCCAAGCCATGCTGTAATACAACAGTACCTGTGCTGGGTTTCTTAGACCTTGGCTGTGGTCACACTGGCGGCGTGGCATGGTATGGTGGCGCTTCAGATTGTACCAATTCAAAGCGTAGTGGAGCATTTCATCCAGACCGCACACCCTGTGGTGGGTTACCACACGGCCACCCCATGGGGGAGCATCCACATTAGTGTTGCACTTCAACCACAGGAGTAGCTGTAAGGGTGGGTTTTATTTAAATGCACACAGATGCATTTAAATAAACCCCCCAGTGGTGGAAACGGATCTGCACGTTCAGACGTCCCTTCCGGGTTCCTTTCACTGCAGGAGAGAGCAGACGTCAGAAAACCCGGAGGGTTCATACCGGACTTTCCCTGGTATCTGTTTATTCCACTTCCATTGTGGAACAGCATGGGCTGTTGATGACTGCGCCACAGGAGGCAGATGTCCTTGTCTGGAGGGGGCCATTTATTCCGCTCAGGTAACGCCACTATAGCGCCACAAACTGCACGTGTGACTGCAGCCCTGATCTCTGTAGCAAGGAACTAAATCTGTTTGTGCATGATGCTTTTTTTTGTCTCAGACAAGGAGAGAGTAATCTCCCCTTGCAGTGGAGTTGCAAGTGTGCTTCAACAGAAATAAGAGTTATGGGAAGGTCCTTCTTAGTGTACAAAAAAGGGGCAGAGAAGAATAGAACATTAAGATGCAAAGTGATTTCTAATGTTCCTGTCTCCAAGGGCTGCTCAGGGTTCTCTCTCTGGTATGTGCAGGTTGGTGAAAGGGATGAATTTCTCCGTGGTGGTGTTTGACACAGCACCCACGGGGCACACGTTACGGCTGCTCAACTTCCCCACCATCGTGGAGCGGGGACTAGGTCGCCTGATGCAGATAAAGAACCAGATCAGCCCCTTCATATCGCAGGTAAAGACAGAGAGGAATCAGAATCGCCATGCTCTCTGGTTGAAAAGACCATGCCATAGATTTATCATAAATTCCTTCAAATGGTGCTCCTGCCTAGTCCCCAGAGTTTTTGCAGTGCTTGGGAGCAGTATTAAAACGCCCAGTTCTGGGAGTGGTTAACTTGCTTGTTAAGTGTGGTGTTGAGTATTTCCCACAGTATATGGGCCCAGGACTTTGGTCTGGATTAAGCTGCTTACCAGTTTGATGCCTTACCCCTTTCTCTTAGCTTTTTTGGCCATACAATGTTGATAGGCCCTCTGTTGGTAAAAGCCCTTCATTGCATCTTCCTGAAGCCTATCTGTCTGTTCTTCGCTAGATGTGCAACATGCTTGGTTTGGGAGACATGAATGCTGACCAGCTAGCCTCCAAGCTAGAGGAGACTCTCCCTGTCATCCGCTCAGTGAGCGAGCAGTTCAAGGATCCGGCAAGTACTCTGCAAAGATGGGGGCGGGATGGGGTGCTACAGCTAGGAGGAGCGGTGGAGAAGGAGCCTAGTGTCGTATCTGACTCCAGGAAGGCAGGAATCAAGTGAATCTTGGTGCAGTTTCGTGACATGCTCATAGCTTGTGGTAAAAGCTGGATGCTGCTTTGCATAGACTAAACTAAATATAGGATTGTATCTCCAGGCCCTGGATGGTTTTTACCCTAAGGAGCTTACAGTCTGCATTTTGGCACTGAGCTTTTGGTTAGTGTCTGTGAGACAGACGACCAGTGGGTGAATGAACACACAAATGCAAGGTGGTCTTATAGGAGCACATGCTTGTATCTTTGTGCTCTGACTGGCCCTTCCAGCTATAGCATCAATTAATCAGGAAAACAGAGAGACTCCTCAGATTAGAATGCACATTTTACATGCTGGGAAGAAAGAGTTTTGAAACAAGGATCCTCTTAGTTTCACTCCCCTCCAGAGCAATGGTGGGATTTCACATTACTTGAGTCTAAATGAATTTTCCATTCATTCATGGTAGGGACATGTAATGACTGCTTGAGGTTACCTATGGAACTACCTAAGTAGAGTTGAGAGTTGAACTTGAGTCTTTGGCATCCTAGTTCAGTCTTCCTTTCATTTGTGAACTCCTTCACTGAGGCTGGCAAGGTCCTAGCAGCCACGCAATAAGTGCATGTCAGTCTCATTTATTTTTCTAGCGATACATTCCAGCTTTGATTGCTAAGTATATGCTGTAATTTTGCAACTTGGCTAGTGGACAACATCTACTGCACCCTTGCTGTCCAGGTCCTTAGTTACTCCTTCCAATCCCTGTGCAAAGAACCAAGCTTTGTTGAAGAGGTGTAGAGGATACTGTGCTGATCTTTGCAATGTTAAATTTGCCTGGAGAAATCTCTGTCAACTTTTACTGTCTTGAGGAGTAACAGCATTTTCTTAGGTGTCGTTTTGTAATTGTGGGTGTGGCAGAACTGGCACACCTGCAACTGGCCCAGTGTCATTAAGTTCTGGACTCATCCCTTTTAAAAGAGGGAAATTACTGCAGAGTGAAGGAGCTATGAGAGTACATGGTCCTGGGAAATTTCAGTTAGATACATTCCAAGGCCTGGGGAGTTTTAAGTAGAGCAATTGGGTGGGTGTGTCTGTCTTGCTATCCTTTGTATCTTTCATGCTAGAGCAGGTAAGGGATGGGATTCCTGTCTTTTTGCTTTGCAACTAATTGCACAAGTGTGTTAGCTTCTTAGATGGGAAGTATGTTATCCAAAAGCAGTTGGAAGAGAGTAAGCATGTAAATGGTTAAACTAGTTAGTTCAGGCTTGCAAATAGCCAGTAGTCTGGCCTCTTGGGACAGGAAACAATTTCAAAGAGAGTTTAGAAAGAGAGACTGCTGAATTGCAACTGACCATGAAGCTCAAGACAAGAGTAAAAGTCCAGTACCACCTTAAAGACTAACAAAATTTGTGGTAAGGTATGAGCTTTCGTGAGTCACTGCTCACTTCTTCAGATAGTACTCCACAGCCGTCCTTTCTCCCTCTGCTGGTAAAGCAGAAGGATGACATGCAGCAGGGGGGCACCGTTGGGAGTTAGGGTGGGAAAATTAGAAGGGAATTGTATGGGCAAGGTGTGTGGAACGGAATGACTGACTAACCCCTGTATTCTTGTGTTGCTGAACTTGTGGTACATTTCACTCTCCTTTTTCCCCCTCAGGAGCAAACTACATTCATCTGTGTTTGCATTGCTGAGTTCCTCTCTCTGTACGAAACAGAGCGGCTCATCCAGGAGCTGGCCAAGTGCAAGATCGACACCCACAACATCATAGTCAATCAGTTGGTCTTCCCTGACCCAGAGAAGCCCTGCAAGATGTGTGAGGCCCGGCACAAGATCCAGTCCAAATACCTTGACCAGGTATGGTTATAAGGAGATGGTGCTCTAATTCCGTTACCTCTTTCACATCCATTAATGGAGGAAGCAAGAGCAGGATATAAATCTGCGTAGTTTTTGCAGATTAAGTTGCTGAATTGCTGCCTCTCGTACAATGGAGAAGGCCATAATCTCCTGTATAGGAAGGAATCCTATATAGGTAGTCTCCATTTGCTGCTGTTCTCAGGGTCTGTGTATCACAGCACTCCTTTTGGCCAACAGGTAGCTTTTCTGTTGGGGTGCATTTTGTTGTTGGAGCCTGGCCACTGGGTTGCTAAAGAGAGTAGCAAGTGGGAGTCTCCTGTCATATGTGCTGTTGTTCAGTAGGCTCTGGCTTGTTCCTCATATTGCATTACTCTTGGATGTGTCTCGTTTTTCAGATATTTCTGCCTGTATACAAGGGAAACTTCTATGGTGGTTCCTGGAGGGTTGTTTCCATCAAGAGAAAAGCAGTTAGGCCAGCCTAGAAGAGCCTTTCTGATCTTGCTGTCCTTCTTTTGTCATCCTCTTCTTCCCAACTGTACTTTCGCCATGAGTTTTTGTTTGTTTCAGAAATTCTTCCTAGACCTTCTAGCCCCATTTCTCCTGCCACTTTATGATCTCAATATTTTATTTTTTGTCCTTTTCCCCTTTTACTCTCCTCTCTTTATTCACCTTTCTTCCTCACAGGAAGCCCAGCTTCCTGGAGTCCTGCTCCAGAACCTCTTTAAATGTTAAGCTGAACTCTGGAAGGTCCATAATAGTAGGAGTAGGAGGATACAGAATGTCTGTGAGTAATTGGAGGATTCTGGTTTGCAGATGTGCCTGAACCTCTAAACCAGTAATTCCCAAGGTGGTGCCCATGGGCACTGTGGCATCTGCCAGTGGCTTCCTTGGTGCCCATTTGTTTTTTGTTTTTTTCTCCAACAGCTAATCCTGGCTTTTCTTTGCTTCATTGGAGCAGGAGAACCCCAAAACAGCTGGCTTAATAGAAGGAAGAGGATTGGCTTGCAGCTTCCCAACCTTTTGTGATTGGCCCCACTAGTATCTCATGGCAGCTATTTTCTGATTGGCTCCAGCCCTGCATGGCAGCCATTTTGTGGTGGTGCCCATTTCCTGTCCTCAAAATTCCATTGCACACATGCTCAGCAAGATTGGAGACCCCTGTTCTTAGCCAAGTACTGTCCAGTAATAGGAAAATAACAGGAGAATAGGGAAGAAGAGAGACTGCACCAGGGAGAACATAATTATCTTCCCTTCCTTTCATGGGTATGCTTGGGTTTCATCTCTCCCTCCTTCCTAGCTAGCCGTTAAGTTATATCCCTGCCTTTTTCAACAACTTCGGGCTTAGCATAGACATAATCTTTTATTTGGAACTTCTGTGGGAGAGCTGGCAAGGGTGTTCCTATATTCTTTAAACCTGTGTGCAGTGCAGATTGAAGCCAGTGTAAATGTCATGCCGGTCAACCTAGCAGGTGCTGGTTAGTAAGAGAGCTAATGTTCTCGTAACAGTGAATTTGTCACATAATGAAGTTCATACTGTGCTTGTTGTATATTTTGTTGGGGCTACATAGCAACTTCTTGATACTAGTTTAAGTTGTGGGATAGATCTGCCATTGGTTAAAGGAGGCTGCATGTGATAGTGCTTCTGTAAGAAACCTTTTGGCAGTAAGCATGGATGCAATCTGCATTAGGCAGTGGTGTGAGGGTAGAAATGCTGCTGCCTAGTGTTGCTGCAAAAGATGAAGCTCCCTTACCCCACAGGGCAGGGGAACACTTCAGTGTTGGAGTAAGCAATGTCTGGTGTATAAAAGAAGAGAAGTAAAACCCTGCCGGGGGCAGCATAAAGAAAGGCCAGTTAGATAGGATAGTGGGGTCAGCACCTTTTTACCTGATAAGTGTCATTCTGTATCAGTCACCAGACTGACTTTCAAGGCAATATCCTGCTTCTTCCCAGAAGTTCCACAGCTC
This sequence comes from Gekko japonicus, assembly GCF_001447785.1. Taxonomy (NCBI): domain Eukaryota; kingdom Metazoa; phylum Chordata; class Lepidosauria; order Squamata; family Gekkonidae; genus Gekko; species Gekko japonicus. Next base: position 1,091,871 of record NW_015169173.1, read on the forward strand.
GCTCTCAGCTAGCAATGTAGCTAGAAACCTATCTCTCTCTCTGCTCTTCACTATCAAGTATGTTAATTCCTGAGTAAAACTTTTGTCCACACTTCAGTCAAGTTTGTGCAGCTTTGATGGGTAAACACTCAGCTAACAGGGATATGGGCCCAGGTTAAGCACATCTGATTAAAAGTAGAGGATCGCCAGAGGCTCTTAGAGTGCTGGCAAGGCAGCAGCAGGTGAGACAAAGGATCAAATATGGTAATCTCCTGTAGTGCACAGCATGACCATTGGAGAGAGAGGCTCACACAGAACAATTATCAAATTTGGAGAGAAAGAATGAACACCCATTTAATCAAGAGAGACCTGTGGGATGTCCCTCAGATTGGACAGGCAGTCAACAGAGCTGAGAGGCAAACAGCTTGGGACTCCGCAAACAGTAAGGCGAGATCAGCCATTGTGTCGGGTCTGACATACCATCGGCTGAACTAAGTGCATCCAGTGGCACCTTTAAGACCAACAAATTTTTATTCTGGCTATAAGCTTTCATGTGAATGCTACATTGAAACAGTCACCAACCATTACATATAGGTAACAGGTGAGGAGGATGTTGCCAGGAAGGGCCATTTAGAGCTAAGATTGTATTAGGGCAATCAGTAAGACCTGTGAATAGCGGCAGATTTTAGCATACAGTGTAATAAAAGTTTACAAACAGATGAGAGAACAATGATATTAGCATGTGTAGTGAGATAAGAAACTGATATCTCTGGTAAGCCCTGGAGTTCCATTGTCCTGAGTGTTGTAATAACTTGTAACTCAGCAATCTCCCGTTCTAGTCTGTTTCTGGAATTCTTTTGCAATAAAACAGCTGCTTTGAGGTCCCCCACTGAGTGTCTTTCTTCAAGTGTTCTCCTACAGGTTTCTCAGAATCGCAAAACTGATAAACCTGTAGGAGAACACTTCAGTCTCCCAGGATACTCAATGTGGGACCTCAAAATACGGTAGCAGTTTTATTGCAAAAGAATTTCTGGAACAAACTAGAATGGGAGATCGCTGAGTTACAAGTCATTACAACACTCAGGACAATGAAACCCCCAGGGCTTATCACAAGGGAGCACAAAAAGCACTGCTTGGTTGGTACATTGACTCTGATGATAAAATTTCTTTGAAACATTTGATGGACATAGAAAAGAGAAATTACATGTTGCAGATGGAAATCTGGGTAGAAAGCATTGGTTCTGGGACATTATATTGCAAGTTTCCAAATGGAGAAATTCAAGAAGTCCTTGTTATAGATTTGTTATGTCCCAAGTTTAGAGAATAATCTTATCTCTGTAAGAGCAATGGCAAAGAAAGGAATAGAAGCCACTTTTAGAGATAAATGTTTTATCAGAGACAAAGGTGAATTAATTGCAGCTGGTGATATGAGTGAGGATTTGTACAGACTTCAGTGTCACAGAGAGAAAATAAATTTTGCAAAGCAGTGTAATCATAAGAATTGTAACAGATTGTGGCGTATGAGATGGGGTCATAGAGAAAATTATTCAGTAAGGCCTTTTCGGTGGCAGCCCCTACCTGGTGGAACGAGCTCCCGGAGGAGATCAGGGTCCTGCGGGACCTCTCATAGTTCCGCAGGGCCTGCAAGACGGAGCTCTTCCACCAGGCATATAATTAGGGGCCGCCGCTGTAGTGCACGGCCCGCAAAGTCATCATTGAGCAGCTGCCATAAGAGTGACGAGCAGAATAACATCTAAGCACTTTATGCTGGGAGCTGGAAACCCATCTGAAAGTATTCCTCCTGATTGAATTTTGGGCCAGGGAGGGTCAACATGTGAGGAGGAAACTGAAAGGAAAAGTAGAAAGGGTCAAAACCATTGGGGAAGCTTGGAGACTATTTAAAACTACAATCCTAGAAGCTCAGAAAAATTATATACCGCAGGTTAGGAAAGGCACAAATAGGTATACAAAAAAAGCCTGCATGGTTAACAAGCAAAGTAATGGAAGCTGTAGCAGAAGGGTTCCTTTAAGCGGTGGAAAGCTAGTCTGAGTGGGGTTGATAAAAGAGAGCACAGGCTGTGGCAAATAATATGGAAGTCTGTGATCAGGCAAGCAAAAAGGGAATATGAGGAGCATATAGCAAAAAAACATGGAAGATGAGAAGTGCTTGCCTACTCCAGAACTGCTGGTTTCGGGAGGGGTGCTGAAAGACCAGAGTCAGATTGAGGTAACGAGAGAGACGGTCCTACGACTGACAGACAACTTAAAAACTGATAAATCACCAGGCCCGGATGGCATACATCCGAGAGTTCTGAAAGAACTCAAATGTGAACTTGTGGATCTCCTTACAAAAATATGTAATCTTTCCTTAAAATCTGCCTCCATTCCTGAGAACTGGAAAGTAGCTAATGTCACTCCCATCTTTAAAAAGGGTTCCAGAGGAGATCCGGGGGTAAGTTGGTGGAAACTGTTATTAAGGAAAGAATTAGTAGGCACATTGATGAACAAAAACTATTGAGGCAGACTCAGCATGGGTTCTGTAAGGGAAGATCTTGTCTCACTAACCTGTTAGTGTTTTTTGAGGGAGTGAACAAACATGGACAAGGGGGACCCAATAGATGTTGTTTACCTTGACTTCCAAATTTTTTTGATAAAGTTCCTCATCAAAGGCTCCTAAGTAAGCTCAGTAGTCATGGGATAAAAGGACAAGTCCTTTTGTGGATCAAAAACTGGCTAATTAATATGAAACAGAGAGTGAGTATAAATGGGCAATTTTCTCAGTGGAGGGTGGTAAGCAGCAGGGTACCGCAGGGATCAGTACTCGGTCCAATGCTTTTTAATGATTTGGAGTTGGGAGTAAGCAGTGAAGTGGCTAAATTTGCAGATGACACGAAGTTGTTCAGGGTGGTGAGAACCAGAGAGGATTGTGAGGCACTCCGAAGGGATCTGTCGAGGATGGGCGCGGGGGCGTCAACATGGCAAAAAGTTCAATGTGGCCAAGTGAGGCACATTGGAGCCAAAAATCCTAAATATAAATACACATTGATGCGGTCCAAACTGACACAGACTGACCAAGAGAGAGATCTTGGAGTCGTGGTAAATAACTCACTGAAAATTTCAAGACAGTGTGCAACTGCAATTAAAAAGGCCGACGCTATGCTGGGGATTATTAGGAAGGGAATTGAAAATAATCAGCCAGTATCTTGATGCCCCTGTATAAATCAATGGTGCGACCTCATTTGGAGTGCTGTGTACAGTTCTGGTCACCACACCTCAAAAAGGATATTACAGCATTGGAAAAAGGGCAACTAGAATGATAAAAGGGTTAGAACACTTTCCCTATGAAGAAAGGTTAAAGCGCTTAGGGCTCTTTAGCTTGGAGAAATGACTGGTGAGGGGTGACATGATTGAGGTTTATAAGATTATGCATGGGTTAGAGCAGACAGAGAAAGAAGTCCTTTTCTCCCTTTCTCACAATGCAAGAACTCGTGGGCACTCAATGAGATTGCTGAGCAGTCGGGTTAGAACAGACAAAAGGAAGTACTTCTTCACCCAAAATTTCACACATGAAATTCACAGCCACAGGAGGTGGTGGTGGCTACAAGCATGGACGGCTTCGAGAGGGAATTAGATAAGCATACGGAGCAGAGGTCCATCAGTGGCTATTAGCCACAAGGTATGGATAGGGACTGGTGCAAGTGATGCACAGTATTCTTGGCGCCTGGGGGGGTGGGGGCAACAGTGGGAGGGCTCCTAGTGTCCTGGCCCAACTGGTGGACCTCCTGATGGTACCTGGTATTTCTGGCCACTGTGTAACAGAGTGTTGGACTAGATGGGCCATTGGCTTGATCCAACATTGGCGTCTCTTACGTTCTTATGACATTTCTGTCCAAGAGGATATCGGCACTTACCATTGAGTTGTGTCTCAGTATTTCAACTTTTATGTCAAACTACTAAATAAGACCACTGCATCACTAAAGGTGGAGGTCCTAAATATGCTAATGATCTCCAGTTACGTGTGCCATTTGTTAAGCCCCAGAAGCAGTTCTCAGTCCTAAACCAATGTCTTGAAGCTGTAGTTAAATGGGTGAAGGGGCGCAAGCCAACACGAAATCCAGATAAGGTGAGGTAATGTTAGTTGGGAAAGCAAGTGTTTTGGAGGGGGATTCATGTACTAACTTTAGATGATGCTGGAGTTATTATTACCTGGTTGCATGAAGAGTTTGGGGGCACTCTTGGATCCAGGCTATTTAATCAAATAACTGGATAGCCCAGGCAAGCCTGCTCTTGTCAGATCTCGGAAGCTAAGTAGGGCCAACCCTAGAGATGTAAAATTTCCGGAAATTTTGAAGCTCAGAAGAAAACCCGTTTTTTTTTCCGGGGGGAAACGGAAATTTTTGGAAAAATTGAAAAAATGCTACATTAGCATTTTTTCTTTCTTTTCCAGATTGAAAGTCATTCTGTTACTTTAGGAACATAAAATTTGACTATGGACAATTTTACTTGGCATGAAATTATCACAACTAGCATATTATTACAAACAGAATGTACTTTTAAAATAATATTTATTTGTAATTGTAACAAACGGAGCAACAATCTCCTAAACTGTATACTAGTTTATGTGGAACAGACAAAAAAACCCTCCACAGAACAATTTTTTAAAATCCAGAAGTAACAATTATTCATATTTCCTCTCCACAGTATTAAATAAAAATAAAAACCCCATTCTCATAAAAAGAACTGAAGAGGAGGGAAGTGTATAGAAGGGAGTGTGGGACTAAGTTTCAATGAATGGGCATGAAATTTAATCAGAATCATTTTTCTGAGCTGTAATTATCAGTATCACTTTCAGTCTCTGCTTCTGCAGCTACTCTGTTGTGTCTGTCATTATCACAGTTATTATGGACCTCTAAAAACTGAAGGTTTGCCTGGATTGAAACAAGCTTCTCTACCCTTTCACACGTCCGTTTATTTCTTGATTTAGTGTGTTTCCAAACATAGACCAGATTCTTTCACATGCTGCAGAAGATGGAGGAATCCGAAGAAGGCGAGAAGCAAGAGTAGTCACAGGCTGTGTTGTGCAAAGACCTTGCCACCATGTTGGCAGAATCCCAGATTGCATTCCTAGACCAAATCCCTGAAGATGTTCTGTATTCTGCAACATTTGAAAGTACCTTCCCAACATCAAGTCCTAAATGTGACGCTTGTGTTGTAATCCAGTCAAATGCAGTAACAGTGCTATCATCACTTATATTTCCACCTTTGAATCTTGGATCCAGCAGATTTGCAGCAGCATGAATTGGATGGCAACAAAATTCTTCCCTCTTTTTAATAAAATCTTTCACTTTACTTTCTTCTATAGTTTTAAGTGGAGATATACTGAGATTTTCAAAAACAGTTGTTTTTATCTTGGTCATTAGATAAGGAATTTCTGACAAAAGTGCACTATCTGATTCAGATGCAGTGATTGCTGCAGCAATTGGCTTTAGAATCTTCAGGGAATTTTGCAGCTGAACCCAGAAGACATCCTGATCAAGAACAGTGTTTCTTACACTCCTGGGTACTTTAAGATCTTCAACTATTACTGTTTCTTGAAGAGCTTCTTTGTTTTTTAGTAAACTTTCAAAGGAGATCACCACTCCAG
>NW_015169173.1:1097987-1129160 GCF_001447785.1 Gekko japonicus
TTCTTCTCAGAAGAACTTGTAATGTGAAAATGCCTCCATATGCTAGATGTTGGTCTCACCATTTTCCTGAGGGGAGTAGGAAGAAAGAAAAATAATTTAATAGTTAGTTTGCAAGAAGACACTAATCTATGGTTGTGGGCAATGTTCCCTCTAAGCTGTGGAGTCTTGTGAGCAAAAATTCTACTATGTGAGCTACTGGCATGAAAGTTGTGAGAGAGCAATTTGGCTACTGCATAAAATAGTTTGCTCTGGAGCCATCCTTCCTGATCTAAGAAAAAAAGTGTGAACCGGAAACTAAAAAACTGTGAGCTAGCTCACACTAACTCAGCTTAAGGGGAACACTGGTTGTGGGTGGGGAAATAAAAAACCAGGTTAATAGTAATTAAATTATTTACACAAAGGTTATAAAGATAAACTAATGTATCTAAATGATTCGGTGTTCTGGAATCAGACAAATGAAAACTCTTACCTTTTTAAAATAAGTATATACTTTCAGGTCCTTTTTGTTGCTCTGTATTTTCTTCCAATGCTTTGAGGCCTAGTGGAACCTGAGTGCCAGAATACCTACCTACATGCAAAAACAAAACTGAAACCTTTTCCTTTTCTTGTGACAATAGCACCTCCTAAAGGAAGAAATGCATCTTGTTCTTGCATTGAAGAGTTCAGTTTGTAAGGACTTGCTTGTCCTCAGTGCACAGAAATTAATCTGATATCATACATATTTTTTAGAAATGAATATTTTATTCATTATGTTAAATATTCATCATGTTAAAATAAAATGTTCCATAATCAATTTTTTTTTCTTTTCTTTTTTCAATTTTTCCAATTTTTCAGGAAAAAAACAAAAAAAGCTCCAGGAAAAAAACGTTTCCCCCCCGAATTTTTCCGTTTTTTTTCCCAGGCCTTCACATCTCTAGCCAACCCTGGCAAGTACTTGGATGGGAGACCTCCAAGGAATACCAGCAGTTGGGAGGTGGGGGCAGGCTTTATTCAGGCCAGTCATCAGAGGTCACCATGACTTCCAGGTGCGCACACACAAAAATACCCCAAAAAAACCCCAGGCTGGAGCTGTTTTTGCCTATACTTGTTTTAGAAACTCCTTCCTTTTAAACACTGCTGACTTTGCTACTTTGAACCGCGATACTGTAGACTGAATTATTGTGGCACACAGTACATGGGGTTGCCCTTGAAGACAGCCCAGAAGCATCAGTGACCGCCTGCCTGCTGGCTTACAAGATTTAGCTGCTGTGCACACATAACACCAGTCTTGAAGCACTTGCAGCTGGCTTCCTCTTTCCTTCTGGCTCTTAGGTTTTTAAAACTGGTAATATCTGAAGGGCCACCTCTGTCTCTCTCAGCCTTGTGTCCCCTGTACAACTTGTAAGTGTTTCTCCTCTTGAGCATGTTCTGCCTCTGTGATTTTACTGTGTGGAATTGCATTCTCTTTAACTGTTATGTGCCCCCCCCAGTCATATTTGTGTGTTGCCTTGGGCTAAGCAGAAATGGGATATAAATATCTTTAGGGTGCAGTGGTTAGTTGCTTCTGTGACTATTGTCCTTTTCTGTCCCTCCATATTCTCTTTAACTGTTATGTGCCTCCCCCCCCAGTCGTATTTGTGCGTTGCCTTGGGCTAAGCAGAAATGGGATCTAAATATCTTTAGGGTGCAGTGGTTAGGTGCTCCTGTGACTATTGTCCTTTTCTGTCCCTCCACCAGATGGAAGACCTCTATGAAGATTTCCACATTGTAAAGCTGCCACTCCTGCCCCATGAAGTTCGAGGCGCTGACAAAGTCAACACTTTCTCAAGTCTGCTACTGGAGCCCTACAAGCCACCGAGTGCAAAATGAAGCCCTATGGACTGGCTCCCATTGATTTCCCCTGTCAACCATTCCATGCCTGCCCTTCCTCACCCCTTTCTTGGTGGAACTCCCTCCCCTTCCAAATAGCCTCGTTTACCTCTTGCAGTTGTGTGATTGATGGGATGGTGGTGGGGTTGGAAGAGGCAGAATTTGGAGGTCCTACTTGTTTCTTCCTTCATGCTGATACTTCATGGGACATCCTAAAACCAGCCACAACATTGAATCTTTCCCCCTTAGTGACCAGCTAGCTAATTTAAACGTGGGTCATCATGTTTTCTCTCTGTCACTCCAGCTTCTCCTTTTTATCATATCTCCTGGCACTGAGGCCTTTTTGGTTGAGGTTCCAGTCAGGTGCTTTGGTGAAAGAATGTCACTCTATTTACACCAAGGCCATCCATCATAATGGGAGGTATGTAAATAAACGGTAAGGGAAACTAGTTTGCTGCTGTCCTTCAGTCAGGCCATAGTTTTCACTTCTGGTGGGAGATCTCAGCAGAGTGTGGAGGACACATGGGAATGCTGGAGGGTGTCCTTTGTTGGAGGGGAAGCATCTTTGCACATCTTCTGCTTGAAAGCTTTGTTTTCTTAAGGCTAGGAAAGCATGAAGAATGAAGATGCCTTGTACTGCTGTTCAGCTTTTCCCAGGAGTTGATGAGAAGTGTGGATTTGTAATCACCATGAACCCCCAACTTTTCAGGAGCTATACAGGGTTTTCAAGTTCCATATATCTTAAGTAAATATAACACGAGAGTCCCATGGTCAGATCTTCCACGATCTTTAGTTTAAAGACAGTCATGGTGTGACTTGAAGTGGAATAGGAGGAGTTTCCTGTATGGGAACAGCAGAAGGAGAAAAATAATACTTTCTCTCCCCAAAGCTATTAGATCTGTTGGAGAGAAAAGATGAGTACCTCAGCAAGAATATAGTTCTAATTCTGTAACTATGATGGGTCTCCTAAGAAATCCTTCCTACAAACCATCAATTTTGTTGTAATTCAACCTGTAAACTGATACTAAAGGAACTAGCAATTCTGCATGGTAGCTGATGGAAATAGCTCCCATTACTGTTTCTGGTGTGAAGATTAACGAATGTATGAGAGGGAGCTTAGAAGCACATTAATACAATAAAGTATTATATATATACAGCCCCTGTTCTGATTAAAGAAAGAAATTTACTCTTCAGGAAATAACCATATAAGGATTTATATGGGGTGTATAGTTGGGTTAGAATGAATATCTACTGACTACTCAGTTGTTTGATTAAACAAGTGAGTCTCAGGTGATATTTACAAATTATGTTCTCTGCATTTTTCCTAATTTACTGTGTAAGAAAAGAAAGTACCTGTTACAGTTCTACAGGTCCAAACTAGACAAGATGGGACACCTATATGTGTGAATTCACTTTTGCCCTGTTTGTGTATGAGACTGGGGTGATTTTTTTTTTTTTGCATAAAACACAGAGGAGGGGAGTTACATCTTGCCCCGTCCCCTGATGCATCACTGTGTTCTGTTGCCTGATGCATTTTTCTTTCAGCCCAGCTCTGATACGGGGCAAGCAGAGATGGGAGAAAAGTGCCCTATCGTCTTACAGTGCACTGCTGCCTCATGGATGTACATTTCTGGAGTGAAAGGGAGTTGGCATGGTGCCATTTTGAACAGGGCTGAGAAGGCTATAGCCATTGTTCTGAATGGGGAAGGAAGCCATAGCTTGAAACCTGATGCACTAGGCGTGTGTGGTTGATAGGCCATTTGTACAGGGTGCTCAAGCATCAAGTACGTTTTTCACAGATCAGCCATTTGGGTTTGACCCCAGAAACTTTCTTCAGGTGTTTTTAGTACTGCAACATTTCTGCATGTGCATCTGTAATACAGTTTAAGGGTAATTCAGCTGATATATTATTCAGGTCCCTGAGTGAAGGATCTCAAGGGTTACTTGTACTTAGGTGAATCAATATTTGCAGAAATGGTACAGAACTGGGCGCATCCCTGTTTGAATTAGCAAAGAAGGGAACAGAGAAAGAATGACTTATGACAAAAACACCTGAAGCACATTTAAGAGGTATATCATCCAGGCAGCTCTTACTGCTGCCAACAGGATCTCTCTAAGGCCCACAGCCAAGGGGAGAAGTTGAACAGCAGCGGGCTAGGGCCCAAGTTTTCTTATGTTTCCAGGATTCTGAGCATTCAACAGAAGTGCATATTGAATCAACATCATGTTCCTCTGCATGGACTCTTGCTTCTGTGACACTGTAATTTGAGAGGCAGGGGTCAGAATCTTGATTTCTAGTCTACCATCGGCTCTGACCAGATATCACTAGAGTAGAGATGTGCTACCTCTCCATCTCCTTTTTCTGTCATCTGTGGCTGTGGGACTGTAGGATCTTGATCACCCTTTTGATGTGTTAATTTAGGGGCCTGCTTTAGATCTAGAAATGAACTTTGCGTTTTCTCTTAGTTTGCAACTCCCCAGTTTCCTGTTGGAATATCCCCTAACAGACAACCCAAATGGCTCTGTAAGTTCAGTTATTTCATATGAGCGGTAAACAGGATTCTAAAAAACTAACCTATTCATTACCAGGGATAAGGGAAATTAGGATGAGTACAGAGACTTAAAACTATAGGTAACACACAGTTTTTGCTGGGCTCACTAATTTCAGTTTTTATTCTTGCGGTGAATATTGGCCTTCCCTTAGTTTCAGAAGTCTCACATGTAAATGTGAGTTCCCTGCAGAAACCACAAATCTGTAGCCAGTTTCCCTCAGGAAATAGGCTCTGAGACAGCTATATTCTCTTCCTAAAGCATTCACTATGCGATTCGGCTTTCTCAAAAAGACAGGCTCAGACATCCGGAGTATTCTGAGAGGAATTTGAGCCCTACCCCTTCTGTAAGCACAAACGCCTGCTTAGCTGGCAGTAACGGAATTTTATTTCACTGTCTTTTCCCATCTGGCGTCTTCAACTGCGCATGTGCCCTGATTGGCTGCTGTCTGTTCTGCCTACACCCTAAACAGGCATACAGAGGATAGGTGACTGACAGGAAGGGGCAGGACCTTTGCCCATCCATCACCCCCCACCCTAATATACATGTATTTATTCTTACAAAAAGCCCTGTGTGCTAGGCTAGGTTTAGAGAGGATAGCAAGGGACAATAATAAGAATTTAAATTGCAGTATGTTTAAAGATGGAGCAAAATATATGGACTGGTACAGAAATTATGCTTTGGCAAAACTGTTATATAACTGACAGAACAATCCTGGGTTTCACCAGATGCACTTATATTGAGATGTTGATCTAAGAACATGACCCTTTTCATTCAGAAATGGGGCACGGGGGGCCCAAGCTTCTCAAGCCATCGATGCTTTGTAAGTGGTGGTGTAGACATATGAGAAGTAAAAAGAGAAAGTGCCAAAAGGTTAGGCTTGAGTATTGATGATTCTACTTCATCTCTTGGGGGGGGGGGGATAGAGTTTCCTGCGCAGCAGAGAAATGAAAACTTGATTTCCTGTCTTGTCCTTTAAGCTTGCAAAGTTTTGGGGAGCACTACAAGAACACAACCCCTAGTTAGGGTTTCCATGTGTCCTGTTTGTAGTTCTTAATGTGTTCCTAAATACTAGATGGTGATCTTTAAAATTTGCATATTTAATCCTATCAATGAAGATATAACTAGTGTCCCCCTCCACAGTATCTCTCTAGTCACGTTGTGATGCAGTTTCCAGAGTGTGCAGAAATATTGTCTAATACTGCAGCGTATTCTCCAGAAGGTCTTATCTGGCTGGTCTAGCAAATTTGTTTGGACATATTCCAAGTTTTAAAAATAACATTGTGAAGCTTTGAAAAATATGCATATTTGTGGCACTTCCAGGTAAGGACATGCATTTTTGGAATGGAAGGGCAGTGAAGCTTTGTCTTAACAACTTGATGGGAACGTGAGATCCTTTGGAAGCAGCCTTATCTTGCCACTTACTACTCCCCCAGAAAAGAAAGCAATTATACTCGTTTTTGTTTTTCAAGTGGAGGAGGGTACACACAGACACAGATAAGTTTGTTCAGGATTTGTGTTTTCAGCTTCCAGGCAAGGGGTGAAACTCCATTCTTGGTAACATCTGTGTTTGGCAGGATTCACCTCTCTTCCCCACAGAGTTGTGTGCCAGCCAGGCCCTGTCTCTTTTCCTCTCCCAGAACTGATTGCTGTTACCATATGCACTACTAGATTATGAAACAGGGTCTTGCAGGTATGTGTGCGCTGCTGTGTGCGTGCGTGCGTGCGTGGAAGGGCTCAGGTGGGCGCCCAGGGGTGGCTGCAGTATTATGTAAGTTGCTTTCTGGTGCTGTCTGGAACTCAAGTCTGCCCCAGCGAGGGGCTAAGGAGCTCATTAGCATTAGCTGCTCAGTCAAGCATCCAGAAGCCCAGTATGGCCACAGGAGGCAACTATATTTTTCAAAGGAAAATGCTGTTTTCCCATTAAGTAAAACAGCTTACAGATGTTTGTTAGTAACAGCTGGCTGTTAATGCACTTAGCTTGTGATGTGTCCCCCCCAAAAATCTGACAACCTGAAATGCAAAGTTGCCAGGGTTTTTGATCATTAGAGCCAATTAAGATTTTGGGGAAATCAGTTTCTAATATATGCAGCTCAGTTTCAGAATACATTATGTAAGTTTAGTGATACAGCATTTGAAGCTGAATAACATCTTCCCATTCTGCAATGCTTTGAAAAAGAACACAAGAACTTTCTTTCGCCTTCAACATCACAAAAGATCAAAGCAGGAGAACTGGATCTAAGCCATGGTCCTTCTACACCAGTGATTGTCTCTGCAAACTTTAAGGGGTTTGACAATACAGAAGCCCAATACCCATGTTACCCTGAATACACAGAATCCTTTTAGAGCATGCCCAAGACTTTCTTTATATCTGTACTAATTAACTCTTACATCAATGTGTATGCTGCTGAAGTGTGATTTAGCCCACACATTTACCCAGGTACTGGTCATGGTTTTATTTTTGAAGTAAATGTGTGTTGGTTCCTCTTTACAAGCAGATGTATGTACATTCATTGTAACCTGTATATATAGCTACTCCATGCCCTACACATGGCTTCCCTCACAGTGGCTCATCCATTATGCTGTGATGTCAACTGCTACAAGGCCCAAGGACAAGTCACCAGAGGATGCAAACAACTGATGACAGAATGTAACATGGCGTGGTGAAAAGCACGTTATTAGGATTTAATGAGTGACTGGGGCTGGATAATCTTTTGTTTCAAGAGGGAGTTCAAAAGCTAGAGCAAACAGCCAGGAGCAGAGACCTGAGTCAGATTGAGGTGACAAGAGAGGTCCTACGACTGATAGACAACTTAAAAACGGATAAATCATCCGGCCCGGATGGCATACATCCAAGAGTTTTGAAAGAACTCAAATGTGAACTTGTGGATCTCCTTACAAAAATATGTAATCTTTCCTTAAAATCTGCCTCCATTTCTGGGGACTGGAAAGTAACTAATGTCACTCCCATCTTTAAAAAGGGTTCCAGAAGAGATCTGGGAAATTACAGGCCAGTCAGTCTGGCGTCGATACCGGGTAAGTTGGTGGAAACTTATTAAGGAAAGAATTAGTAGGCACATTGATGAACAAAACCTATTGAAGGCAGACTCAGCATGGGTTCTGTAAGGGAAGATCTTGTCTCACTAACTTGTTAGTGTTTTTTGAGGGAGTGAACAAACGTGGACAAGGGGGACCCAATAGATGTTGTTTACCTTGACTTCCAGAAAGCTTTTGCTAAAGTTCCTCATCAAAGGCTCCTAAGTAAGCTCAATAGTCATGGGATAAAAGGACAAGTTCTCTTGTGGATCAAAAACTGGCTAATTAATAGAAAACATAGAGGGAGTATAAATAGGCAATTTTCTCAGTGGAGGGTGGAAAGCAGTGGGGTACCACAGGGATCAGTACTCGGTCCAATGCTTTTTAACTTGTTTATTAATGATTTGGAGTTGGGAGTAAGCAGTGAAGTGGCTAAGTTTTCAGAGGACACAAGGTTGTTCAGGGTGGTGAGAACCAGAGAGGATTGTGAGGCACTCCAAAGGGATCTGTTGAGAGTGGGCGTCAACATGGCAAATGGGGTTCAATGTGGCCAAGTGCAAGGTGATGCACATTGCAGCCAAAAATCCTTATAAATACACGTTGATGGGGTCTGAACTGGCAGAGACTGACCAAGAGAGAGATCTTGGAGTCGTAGTAGATAACTCAATGAAAATATCAAGACAGTGTGTGACTGCAATAAAAAAGGCCAACGCTATGCAGCCAGTATCATGATGCCCCTGTATAAATCAATGGTGCAACCTCATTTGGAGTACTGGGTACAGTTCTGGTCACCACACCTCAAAAAGGATATTAAAGCATTGGAAAAGGGGATAGAACACTTTCCCTAGGAAGAAAGGTTAAAGCGCTTGGGGCTCTTGGAGAAATGACAGGTGAGGGGTGACATGATCGAGGTTTATAAGATTATGCATGGGTTAGAGCAGGTAGAGAAAGAAGTCCTTTTCTCCCTTTCTCACAATGCAAGAACTCGTGGGCACTCAATTAAATTGCTGAGCAGTCGGGTTAGAACAGACAAAAGGAAGTACTTCCTCACCCAAAGAGTGATTAACAAATGAAATTCACTGCCACAGGAGGTGGTGGCAGCTACAAGCATGGACAGGTTCAAGAGGGAATTAGATAAACATATGGAGCAGAGGTCCATCAGTGGCTATTAGCCACAATGTATGGATAGGGACTCTGGGATAGGTGATGCTCTGTATTCTTGGTGCTTGGGGGATTGAACAGTGGGAGGGCTCCTAGTGTCCTGGCCCCACTGGTGGACCTCCTGATGGCACCTGGTATTTTTGGCCACTGTGACAGTGTTGGACTAGGTGGGCCATTGGCCTGATCCAACATTGGTGTCTATTACGTTGTTTTTTCTGGGTGTGATTGAAAAGGCATAGCGGAAGATGGCCTGTCCATTCCCAAGGCTTGCCCAGATCACGCTGTAAGAGCTTTTAGTAATAGATTCTGCCATGCCTATTTTGAAGATAGGGTTGCCAGCTTTGAGTTGGGAAATAGCTGGAGGTTTTGGAGGTGGAGCCTGGGGAGGGGAGGGGCCTCAGCAGGGTATAATGCCACAGAGTACACCCTCCAAAGCAGCCATTTTCTTCAGGGGAAATTATCTTGGATCCTAGAGATCAATTGTATTAGAGATCTTCAGGTGCCACCTGGGGGTTGGCAACCCTATTTGAGGGTAAGGATGGCAGGTGCCACCCCCATTATGTTATCCTTCTTTGGGCCCACAGCAGTTGATGGAGAATCTCCTGGTTATAGTAGTATCCAAGTATAAAAACATCTGGTGTGGCCACAATGGGCTTAGCCACATAACTGAGTTTTCTCCCTTCTTGCCAGCTACCAGACTCTCTTCTTATAGTTCTGGCTTGCCACAAATGAGAAATGGCAGAGTTTTCAGTTTAAGTATCTATGGCTCGTATACATAAAATAAAAGGGCTCTGTCCTGATGCCTAGCCTCAGAATTGGAGACTGCCATGTTGGCTCAATCACTTGAAGAGTACTTAGCAGGAGTTCTCATAGATGCGTCCACTCAACTACCAGGGTTGGGCTCCAGCAAGTAACTGGTAACTGCCCAGTTTACCCACTTAGAGCTGCACAGGTCACCACAATAAGCAGAAATCTGGAGCTGCTACACACAGATGCATCTCAAGGAGTTTTAAAAGGTTTGGAATTATCATTGGGCATATGGGCTAGAAGGGGATGCCAGGCAATTGGCAGGGTCTGGATTGCTGCTTGATCTTTTCTATATGGATGCTGATGCTAAACTTTGCTGGCAGTGGTCAAGGGCAGCAATATTGTCCATGTTAAGAATTGTCCATGCTCAGCAGTTAATGGGAGCCAGCAGAATTGGTATTAGGTGTAAGAATTGTCTTAAGCAAATGACACCATTCAGCCTCAGTTCCCTCCTTTAAAATGGGAGTAAACAGCAATTTAACACCCAAGAGCAGTCAGAATATTTTATTAATAGATTTTGAAGCCTTCAGATGGTGCCTAGCTTCTCTAAGGACTTTATAAATATTATTGTTATTGAACAGTAAGTTAATTTCAAATAAGGGTTTACTGACTTCTGAGAAGGGAAGAAAGAATCTCTAGAATTTTTTCAGTGTCCTAGAAGTGGTACAGTGGCTCGGCTGTTCAGACAACCCTATACAAATGTGAACACTGTAAATTATACTTCCCTCCCTGAACTAACTGAAATGTGGTATGATTTAAGAAGATGGGGACTAGTCCTTTTCCAGGTCCGAGAAGTCAAATGGAAGGCTTGATCGGTGTTCTGTTAAACTAGGCTCGGTATTTTGTAGCTGTATGCCTCTTTTAACAGATGAAGCTGCTTCCAAAGTTGGGGACTGTGTCAGTCTGGCTGTCCTTGTTTTATGCCTATTGCAAAGGCCACACCGTGACAGTTTGCTACTCAAAGGGACTGCTTGTGGGCAGCACAGTTGGGTGTCAGTTTGTTACTGAAGTGGGTGGTTTATTTGCTGTGCAGGCCACTCGTGAATACTAGCTGGGAAGGGCACCGCCAGCCCATGATAGCTGGGAATATCATAACATAGTAGAATTAACCCCAATCACCCAGTAGTGAATGCAACAGAACTGGTGGTGGTCTGGAAGAACCCAGGAATTCTTATTTCTTTTTGCTCAGGATTTTAATCACAACAAACACATCTCCTTCCTCACTGAGCTGGAAATAGAACCCAGAGTTTACGGCTTTCATGCAGAACTATCCAAGCAATTGCAGGAAGAAGAGAACAGACCTTTCCCATTCATACCTTGTTTCTGTCTTCTGTACTAGCTCCGTCTGTAGTGGGGATTGTTTGCCTACTCATTTGCTTGGTTTGTGGCTGTATGAGAAGCCAAACCCTGAGGCTGCTGACTTGTCAAAAAGTGGAAAAGGAAAAAGCCCAGCGGGTAGAGTGGTTCCATCAGCTGTATAGAGGAGAGGGAATTAAGAGTGTTTATACAAACAGACAATGGACAGGCTCTAGAACGTCATGGGACTTACAGCCAAAGACCCCCAAAAAAGGACACCTAGAACTGATAATCAGTATAGAATTTCTGCCTGCATATCAGATATTCATGTACCCAACTGTGTTAGCCTATCCTTCCCCTACTCAGCTTAAAACCCAAAAACCATTTTTGGATATTTTTGCTCATCTGTAAAAGGTAAACCATCCTGTGTCCTAGAAAAGGAGACACTTGGCACGCCAAATAATAAATAAGCAGACCCTTGAATCTTCTCCTGCCAGCTGCCCCTCTTTTTTTTCAGTGGAGCTCCAGCCTCCTGACCACTCCAGGATCCTCTTCTACTGTGGCTGCGTTATCTGATGTGAAAACAACTGGATATATCCCATGCCCTTGCCAGAGTCAAAAATTAAATGTTAGCTTCATATTAAGACATTCTGTCTTCTCTCCAGACTCACTGAAATAAACCCCATTCTGCTTGTACGGCTGAGGACAGAATATGGGAGCAACTCTGGTTCCTAATTCACACAGTAATGCTGCAAACCTCTCCAGAATATAGAATCATAGAGTTGGAAGAGACCTTCAGGGTCATCTAGTCCAACCCCCTGCACAATGCAGGAAATCCACAACTATTTCTCCCACACACACCTAGTGACCCCCTGCTCCACACCCAGAAGACAGCAAAAAAACGTCCAGGATCCCTGGCCAAACTGATCTGTAGAAAATTGCTTCCTGACCCCAAAGTGGTGGTTGGTATTTCCCTGGGCGTGCAAGAAAAGGACCACAAGAACGAAGAACTGATGCAACCCTTCCTGCCATCCCTCTCGTGATCTTCCTAAATCCACAGATTCAGCATTGCTGCCAGATGGCCATCTGTTTAAAAACCTCCAAAGAAGGGGAGCCTACCACCTCCCTAGGAAGTCTGTTCCACTGAGGAACCACTCTGTCAGGAAGTTCTTCCTAATGTTTAGCTGAAACTTTATCCCTTCCTCCCCTTTGTATCTTACATTAGTTAATCCCCCTTCTCTATTACATTATTCCCACCTGGGGTTGCCAGGTTCCCCCTGGCCACAGGAGGGGTAGGGTTGCCAGCAATGCTCCCTCTAAGCTGTGGAGTCTTGTGAGCAAAAATTCTACTTTGTGAGCTGCTGGCATTAAAGTTGTGAGCGAGTGATTTGGCTACTGCATATATTAGTTTGCTCTGGAGCCATCCTTCCTAAGACAAAAATGTGTGAGCCGGAGGCTAAAAAACTGTGAGCTAGCTCACACAAACTTAGTTTAGAGGGAACATTGGTTGCCAGACCCAGGTTGGGAAACTCCTGGAGACTTAGGGATGGAGCCTGGGGAGGACAGGGAACTCATTGGAGTACAATGCCACAGAGTCCACCTTCCAAAGCATCCATTTCCTCCAGGGCAACTCCTCTTTGGAGTTTGGAGATGAGCTGTATTTCCACCTGGAGGCTGGCATCCCTATTCCCACCACTCTTTAGGTCTGCTGTATCTGAAAAGCTAGTTTCCTTGGGGTTTTCAGCCTGAATCTCTTTCCCCTTCCCATTATAACTGGCGAAGGGAACTCCGCATCCTCACTACCCTGCCTGTGAAGCCCTTCCAGGCTCCTAATGTCTGCCTCCCACCCCTCCTGTCTCAATCCTCCTTCCAGGTTCTGGTGCCAAGCATTGGGAAGAAGTGTAAAAGGTCAGCAGCACAGGGAGCAGCAGGCTAGGCTCCTGAGTATTTAAACACCAGCAGGGGCTGCCTGAGTTGTTTTTAAACACCTAGCCTTACCTAAGAGCAGCTTTCTAAGTGGCATTTGGATTCTGGGGAAAAGGGTGTTGGCACTCTGGATATTCCTGCTCCTGGGATTTTCTCAGTGAAGGCAAAGCTGCGCTCCTGTACAGGTTAGTGTCATGTTGTTAAACGTCTTCCCTTCATATCCATGCTCACTGTCTCCTAGTCTGGGATGGAGCTTCTTTTCTTACTATTAGCATCTCTGGCATTTGGGTTCCATAGTAATCTTTGCAAAACCTCAGTTTCTTTGCTATTATAATCCATTAAAATTGTTATTAGAAAATGTTATCTCCTGAGAGGTAGAGATGTGAAAGCTTGGGAGGGGGGATCCAGAAAATATTTGAATGTTTTTCTCCCCTTTTTCAAAGGAAAAATTGGGGGCATTTTGGGGAACACTAAAAGAAAATCCCATTTTTCCCCTTCAAAATGAGTGAAATGCTTTTTAAGGCAAGGTTTTCTTCACCCAAACTATATAGCATGTGAAGTCTGAGGACTTTTTCAGCTTTTTCGTTGGAAAAATTGGGGAATGTAGGAAAGCACTAAAAATCCCATGAAATAGACTTTTTTTGTCCCAGTTAGTGAAATGAGCTAAGATAGTGCAGGGTGCAGCAGTTTGGAACTTTATCTTGTTTTAGTATTAGATATATTTGCAGTTTTGCTTGTAGAAAGCAAAGGATTTATACTTTTAAATTCCATAAATATATCAATTAATAAAAGTTTATATACAAAGCTATAAATTATGCATTTTTTACTGTGAAAACAGCAAAATAGGTTTAGGCTTGATAGTCAAGTAAATATTACATATATTTAAATTTCTCCTCAAATTTTTAAAAACGTTTTTAAACTGCCTTTTTTCCACGGCTTCAAAATTTCCCAAAAAATGTACAGTTCTTCTGAGCGGTGAGTTATGGTATATTTCACATGCATGAGGGTCAGGAATGAAAAGTAGGAATCTGCACTTCTGAACCAGTGTGGAAGCAGAGGTGATTTGCCTTATTCCTAGCCTATAGAGTGCCTTGGACGAATCATATACTGTTAGTCTTAGTTTTCCCATCTGGAAAAAGGGACACTGACAGTGACCTCTTGTTGAAATCTATCCTTGCGATGGGGTGATAAGGACTCAAAGTGATAAAAAGCAGATTTTTGGTTTTTAATGGGCTAGTAGTGGAAGCAAGGAAGAATGGTCAAACTATCCTGTGTTTATTTTAGTATAAGAGAAGATCTTGCAGCCCAGTCCTTACAAATGTTTAATCAGAAGTAAATTCCACATTCAGTGTGATTAGGTTTCTAAGCTTACTATCACAGAGAGACATTAATATTTTTGTTCCAAATGGACTGGTTGAGGCAAGACAAACGTAAATGTAAAAGTAACAGTAAGGTGATGCCATTATTAGGATCTGCCATTTCAATTAACATAAAAATGTTATTTCCTGTGGTACTATGATCCTTTTGTTGTGGCTGTAGTACATTATTTAAGAGCAAAATGTGGTTGCTATTATTTGTAAACCATTTTTATTATTTAAATCTTGGGTATGCTTGAAACTACAAACAAAACTACTTTTTTGTTTAAAAGATGGTTACTAAGGCAAAATGAAGAGTCACATTTTCTGCCCTTTGGTTCTGGTGAGAATTTATGGAGAGGGCCCATAGGCCTTTAACAAGTTCTCAGAAAAAGTGGCCACCTATAATTATGGATTTTGTTTATCCTATGTATGTATGATCATTGTGTTGTGGAGAATCCCCACTGGAGATCTGCCTTCTACACGGCTCAGGGAGCGCTTACCTGTTTACTGTGGTGTAGACAGTTGGATCTCACTCCTAGAGGTTGCGAAGAATCCCGTATCCTTGGAAAATTCCGTTGCAAGCACTCCAGCATGATTTTCTTGCCTCAGGCAGACCAAGCCTGTTAGCCAGAATACTTTAATAACCCCAATTTAGAGCAGTTAATACTTTATGGTTATTTTGGCCTGAAGACATCTCCTCACGCCACACTGGTACATACTACTTTTAGGGTTACCAGCAGCCTGGAGAAAAAAACTTCCTGCCCCTTTAATAAAGGCTTACGGTAAAGGTAAAGGTTCCCTTGCTCGAAAGCCAGTCGAGTCCGACTCTAGGGCTGCGGTGCTCATCTCCGTTTCAAAGCCGAAGAGCCAGCGCTGTCCGACGACATTTCCGTGGTCATGTGGCCGGCATGACTAAACACCAAGGCACACGGAACGCTGTTACCTTCCCACCGAAGTGGTACCTATTTATCTACTTGCAATTTCTTGCTTTCGAACTGCTAGGTTGGCAGGAGCTGGAACTAGAGACGGGAGCTCACTCCGTCATGTGGCACCCGGGTCTCGAACTGCTGAACTACTGACCTTCCACAGCCTGCAGTTCAGCGTCTTAACCACTTGAGCCACTGCAGCTCCTAATAAAGGCTTAATAGGATGCTATTTACTAGGTGATGTTATTTTTCTCCATGCCATAAGCCACTTGACCCATTTCTGTCTGGTTTCAGGCCTGGGTTTGGTAACAAATCAGCTTTAGTTGCATTGGTGGGTGATCTTTGTTTAAAGATGGACAGGGGACAGTCTTCCCTGTTGATACTGTTGGACCTCTCAGCAGCCTTTTAATACAGTTACACACACACACAAGTCTGTTGCATGAGATGGTCCAGAGTTTTGGGGTTGGGTGTAATTAATGTGCAGATGACACCCAACTCTATATTTCATTATCCAAGCCCCCAGATGCATCTGCCCTGGTTCTGGACTGGTGCTTTGAGGCTATGGTCCGGTGGCTAAGGCAGACCCATCTGAAGCTGAATCCAGACAAGACAGAGGTAATGATTATCAGGAAGGCTGATACTCTAGAGCAGCGGCTCTCAATCTGTGGGTCGCGACCCCTTTGGGAGTCAAACGACCCTTTCACAGGGGTCGCCTAAGACCATCGGAAAACACAAATTTTCGATGGTCTTATTTTAGCAAAGAAAATAATTTTATGGTTGGGGGTCACTACAACATGAGGAACTGTATTAAAGGGTCGCGGCATTAGGAAGGTTGAGAACCACTGCTCTAGAGGGATTGGATTCATTTGTCCAAATTGAATCGTTGGGTTTTGTAGAGCAGGTTAAGAGCGTGGGAGTGCTCATGGATCCTCTCTTGTTCTTTGAAAAGCAGGTTGGCATGGTGATCTGGAGCACCTTGTATCAGCTGTATCTGATTTGTCAGCTCTCTCGTTGCTAAGACTCAGATGATCTGGCTACACTGATCCATGCTTCTGTAATCTCATGGTTGGGATTACTGCAATGTGCTCTGTGTGGGGCTTCCCTTGAAGAGAACCCAGAAAGTACAACTGGTCCAGAATGTGGCAGTCTAACGATTGTCAGTGACTGGTTGCTGGGAATATATGGGACCCGTTTTGAAACAGCTACATTGGCTGCCAGTCTGTTTCCAAGTTTAATTCAAGGTGCTGGTTATGACCTTTATAGCCCTTCATGACATCGGGCCCACATATCTGAAGGACCCTCTCCTTCCATATGTCCCTGCGCACCAACTACGGTCATCAGGAAGGCTATCCCATCACTTAGGCTTGCCCATCTGACATTGACTAGAGCCCAGGCGGTTTCCATGGTGGCTCCAGCTCTGTGGAATGGGCTCCCTGAAGAGGTGGAGCTCTTCAGGAAGGTGCTGCAAGGTCTGCCTTGTTTGCCGGAGCTTTTGAGGGGTTTGAATGGCAGACATCTTTTAAGGGGGGGAACAGGGGGAGAATTGGGGAGAATTGGGGTTTGCCATTTTTGTTCCAACTGAACAATTTGAACTATTATTGTAAGCCACCTTGAACCATGAGGAAAGGCAGGCTATAAAAGACGCTTTCCCGTTTCCATGCATTAAGCTTGTGTTGTAGTAAAGGGAGAGAACATTTTTTTTCCTCCGGGTTGTTGGCAACCCTACAAGTTGCATTCTTTTTTTGAAATTGCTCTGAAGGGAAAGACAAACATGATCTTTGGCTATTTGTTGAGAGAGAGAGAAGTCATCTCACACAATAGCCTTAGATCTTTGGTGGGAGGGAAAACGGGCTTTAATCAAAGAGATCATTTAGGTAGTCTGGGAAGAGGCCCTCTTCAAACTCTTGCCTGGTATTGTTAAACCAGGAAGGTTTGACTGCAATCTCCACAGTGGGGGAGATTTGATTTTTGAGTTCAACTTTGAAAAACAAGCAGGCAAAAAAGCCCCCAAAACCTCTCAATGGAATGTGTGTGTGTGTGGGGGGGGTGCTACCAGGCTGCGGCTGGTGAGGAGCTCTTGCTAATGGCTACCTCTAGGCAGGATAATGTGTCGTCATCTAACTAGCCAGGCCTCTATCAAATTGCATCCTAGGAGACCCTTAACAGGAGTGGATTGCTATGCAAAGAAAGTGCTGTTGCGGGAAGACAGGACAGTCTTTCCAACAGAAAGCGAAAGGGACATACACATACACACACACACACTTTTTTTCTGAGGCCTCCTTTACCATTCAGACTTCAGCTGCCAGATGTGTCTACAAACTCAATAGCAAAGCACTTCCAAGATAACATGATCCAAAGGGTTATTAGCAAGAGGTGGATTTTTTGTAGAGTGCAGTTTGCTTCATTACATGCGGGACATACTCATGCCACAATAAGCTTGCAGTCGAGATGCTTTCTCCAGACCAGGGATTTCTCAGGTGTTGGACACACTGATACAGCACCTGCAGGCCACACACTCTTTGTGCTGTTCCTCATACTGATCTCCAGTAGACCAAACCAAAGGCCAAGAGTCATAGGAGTGCAAGGTTCCCCCTGGCCATTGGCAAAGGGTGTAGAGTTGCCATCTCCAGGTCGGGAAATTCTTGGGAGTTAGGGATGGAGCCTGGGGAGGACAGGGACTTCAGTGGGGCACAATGCCATAGAGTCTACCCTCCAAAGCATCCATTTTCTCCAGATCAGGTGATCTCTGTAGTCTGCAGATGAGCTCTAATCCCTGGAGATCTCCAGGCCCCAGTTGAAGGCTGACATCTTGACCAAGGGATTGGCAAGGTACAATCCAAACAAGTGACCTTTGTTCAAAGCCCCTATAATTTAGCCCCCCCCTCTCTTTCTTATGTTTCCTGCTCTTCCAGTTTCAGGCTGAATTGTGCAAGCAGCAATGTGGGGAGCTGCACTCCGAACATTCCTTAAGTTTATAAGATGCCACAGTGATCTTTGATGTCTGTCTTTTTTCTGTTATCCAAGTAACAACACCCTTATTTCTGGGATTCATTTTGTATAAATTCTCACAATAAATGGTTTAGGAATCCTGTCACAGTTTGGAATCCCAGGCCTGGCATTTAAATTTACCCAGCTTGTAACAGACAATGCTGGTGGGGGAGGGGACGTCATTGCTCCCCAAATTTCTACTGCTTGTAATTTTAAATTGAGACTATTAATGATGTATGCATTCCTCAGACTAGATACTCCAAAAGGCAGTTGCTGTGTTAGTGCATGTTCCTGGGTTGTTGAGGTTGATCTGGGAATTTAAATGGAATGCATGCAATTTACAGAAGAAGTCCTTAGTTCCTCAGTCTTCTGTCCTACAATTCAACTATTAAGAAACCTCATCTACACCACAAGGGCAGGGCATGCAAATACAAAGTCTGAATTCAACCCTTGGGAGAGAAATCCTAGCGCTACTGTTTTCAGAAGAATTGCCTTCCAGAAAGCCAGTCAATTTAACACTTTATCAAACAAGTCCATAGGTTTTAAATTTATGCATTCCAAGCAGGGCCACAATGAATCATTCCGTCCTTTGTACTGTCCATCTCGCTCAGATAAATACTATAATTTCCAAGTAGCAGTGTGAGAATGTGTTCCTCCTGGAAAGGCAGGATGCCATGCAACATCTCCCAATCAATTCAGACCTCTCTGGGGAAATTTGTTTTTGCAGTGTATTTGCTGCTGAAACTTGTAGCTGGCCATTTCTGAAGACCAGGGTGGTGTTGGTTGTCCATCACTACTAAAAATGCATATACTTGACTCTGCTTTGTTTACTTTTTATTCAGCTCCAGTGTAGTGGTTACAAGTGGTAACCACTTCCGCGTTGTCCATTTGATCCTGTCTTTGCTTTTATTCTTCCCAATTTCCAATATTTACTTCTGGGAATGGTAGTCCCTCACTGAGGGGGCCCTGGGAGGGGGGTCTGGATCAGGAAGATAGAAGTTACTCTGACTCCTGGAACTACCTGGGACCCTACAACTAGCAGTGCAGTGGTACTGTCATTCAAGTTTAATATCATAACTTCAAGCAAAGTTTGAGTCCAGTGGCACCTTTAAGACCAACACAGTTAGCTTGAATAAAGCTCTGGTGATCTTAAAGTTACCACTGGACTCAAAATTTGTTCTACTGCTTCAGACCAAGATGGCTGCCCACCTGGATATAACTTCGAGCATTTTTCATAACTTGCCCTAACTTATCTGTTTAGAATCAATTTACCTTTGGAGTACTGTCATGGACTCTTTATTATTTAATAATCTGTTCTATTCTCTCATGGTAATACTGAATATGGTAACCAATGAAAGGGATCAGAATGGCAGTTGCCCTAGGAAAATTCCAGTACTCTCCTTACAGGGTCAAGAGTTGCCCTTCAGTTGTTTGTTTACACTATAAATTGGAAGTTAATGGGAGTGAGCCACACCCATGCTCATTGGATTACATTCTGCATTCATGTGTGTTATGCATAGTACTCAGACCCACCTTCTGCTGTCTCTTACATTTTTTGACCTTTTGGCCTTGACCTATAATTTTTTTTGTCTTGGCTTGTTGTAGGGTGTGTAGTAGTATATATATAGATATACTTAGTCACCCAGGTGACTATTTCATGCATTTGTCGAAGTGGGCTTTGGCCTATGAAAACTTGTGGCCACACAAAGGAAAAAAAGTTGATGTACTTAACTGTGTGGAAACCAAATATTAATATATACAGTGGAACGAGTACAGTGTGATTAGTGAAAACAGCCCATATATACAGTGCACAGTATAGTGAGGTGTTAATATTTGGTTTGTGCGGTATATTAGCCTTCTTTCCCTTTGTGTGACCTCTAGTACTCCGTACCTTTTGTGGTTTCCTACAGAGGTCTCTCTCCCCCTATTTTTCACTCTTTTTCCATGAAAACTTGTGCCAGGATAAATACTTTAGGCCCAACAAGACTTAGGGTGGGGGGTTGTCTGCTGGTCATGAGAAAATTGGAGGAATCCCATTTCCGTACCTTCTCAGTCAAGCATGTTCAATTCTCTGCAGAGCAAAAGGAACACCATTTTCATACAGCACATAAGAGGGGAAGGTAGGAGGCAAAAGAAGACCATTCTCTCTTGTCAATTACTTCTTTGCAGTGTAAAGACTGGGTCTTTGAAATAAACTCCCACCCATTTCAGGTCAGTGGTTTGGGGCAGGGAGAGCTCTTTGGAAACTCTCAGGCTTAACAGTTATGCTGGGCTGGATACAGTGATTTGCTTGCACAAATTTCATGAATCTTCCCCATTTTGCCCTCTCCACCAAGCAGTCCCTTCTGAACCTAGGACAGTTAATCCCCAGAATTACAGGAACAATATGGAGTAAACACCTAGGCACCGTGCGCTGTGGTGAGGAGGGGATGCTTCGGTGATCTAAAGCACCTAACCCTTCCTAAACAAAAATCCACTATTCATGCAACCACCCACTCTCCGAAAGCATCCTTTAGTATTGAGAGGCCATTTATATGGTATGTCCACAGCACAGTGGTGGTAGACAGTACTCCCTCTAAGCTGTGGAGTGAGCTACTTTGTGAGCTACTGGTATTAAAGTTGTGAGCGAGCAATTTGGCTACTGCATAAATCAGTTTGCTCTGGAGCCATCCTTCCTGAGCTAAGACAAAAATGTGTGAGCCGGAGGCTAAAGAACTGTGAGCTAGCTCACACTAACTCATCTTAGAGGGAACACTGATGGTAGAAAGTGCCATTAAGTCACAGCTGACTTATGGCGACCTCATAAGGTTTTCAAGGCCAGAGACATTCAGAGTTGGTTTGCTATTGCTTGCCTTGGCTATCCAAATACTGGCCAGGGCCAACCCTGCTTAGCTTCCGAGATCGGGTGAGCCTGGGCTATCCAGGTCAGGGCAGAGAGGCCACAGCCTAGAAGCTGCTTCAAATCACCCCTTCCGGCCACTGTTGTTATAAGGTGAGCTATCTAGGTGGAACCCTTGCTGTTCACTTGTAGTACTGTGGAGAAAATTGCCCAGTCTGCATAGTAAGCCATTTTGCACAACCATGGAAGAGTGGAACAATTAATGGTAGCTTCTGTGTGATGAACAAAATATGAAAACGGGACCTGAGAGTTAGTGGACAACTGTGTTATGATCTCAGACATTTGATTATGTATGAAGACTTGAGCTGCCTTATCCTGACTCAGACCATTTTTATATATAACACACTGAATGTACGTTTACACTTGGTCTTCTTAGCCATACCAAGACAGGTTATGGTAATTCCCATTTTGTAGATGAGATCTCTGATGCGGAAAGAGAATTAATTACTAGTGGTCAGCAGTGTTCCCTCTAAGATGAGTTAGTGTGAGCTAGCTCACAGTTTTTTAGCCTCCGGCTCACATATTTTTGTCTTCGCTCAGGAAGGATGGCTCCAGAGCAGACTTAATTTATGCAGTAGGCAAATCATTTGCTCACAACTTTAATGCCATTAGTTCACCAAGTAGAACTTTTGCTCACACGACTCCACAGCTTAGAGGGAACATTGGCTGGTCGGCTGGTCTACCGCAGTCAAATTTCTAGGTGCCGTGACACTTGGGAAGTTGATTCCTTCCTATTCTCTATGATTTTCTTTTGACTGGGTACATGCATAGGAAGGGACTTTAGTTATGCGTTCTCAGTACCCTTCCCATTTAACCTCGACTTTTACAATAGAATCGTGAAAGACAGCTTACTCAGTGTCTCACTGCTTGGTCCTCTCTCTGCTGGAGATAACACGACTTTCCTAAGCTAGCAATGAAAAGGGGGAGGGTCACTGGGACAATCTCCTTGAATGTCTGATCAAAAATAAGGCCCTTAGCTAGTCACAGTGATTACTTGGGTGTGTGTAAAGTGCCATCAAGTCACAGCTGATTTATGGCAACCTAACAGGGTTTTCAAGGTGAGAGACATTCAGAGCTGGTTTACCACTGCCTTCCTAGTGGCCCTGGAATTCCTGGGTGATCTCCCATCCAAATACTAATCACGGGTGACCCGGCTTAGCTTCTGAAGAGATCAGGATAGCCTAGGCCATCCAAATCAGGGACTACCTGCCCCTTGGGAATAGAGTTCCCCCCGGGCCTTTTGGATCACCTTCCCTTTCTCATTGCTTTTACTGTCTTTTTGACCTCTTCACATTTGCTAGAGAAACAGAAGAAAGGCTTTGGCAATAACAGAGGCAGCAGCCCCACCAACGGAGCAGTGGTTCCACTATCACCATCACCACCACCGGAGAGAGAGAGGGAGGGGGAGAGAGAGATGCTTTCTGTGTTTCTCCTCTCTGTAGGGAACAAAGGATGGATGTTGGGGGAAATGTGAGCTTGCAGTGAATTTCATGCTAGTCCCTCAAAGCCGAAGCTACTGCTGTATGAGCAAGACCATGCTGTCGAAAGGCTCCCAAGCTTTCTCTGCTGCAAGGGGTGTTGCAGAAAGCCAGAGGGTGCTGCTGATATGATGCACAGAGACCTAACCCTGCTTCTCCCTGTGCAGGAGACCCACTTAGTCTCTGGGTTCGGCAATGACTGTGACATACACAGCCCGTGTGGCCAATGCCCGATTTGGTGGCTTCTATAAGCTGCTGTTGCTCTGGCGCGGAAGCATCTACAAGTTGCTCTACAAGGAGTTCCTGGTCTTCTTTGTCTTATACGCAGGACTCAGCATCACCTATCGGTAAGTGGACGTATTGGAGAGGCACGCTCATATCTGTGGCAAATGTTGATTAAGATATCCCATCACTGCTCAAGGACTGATGGACACATCCTCTGTTTGATCCAGTTATCCTTCAAACGACTCCATAAAGCAATGCAGATTTCCTAAGATAGTTTCTCTTTAGTGGAGAGGGGGGAGGGTGTTAAATGTATAAATATGGCACTCCTCAGAAGGCCATCTCCACCCCTTTTTACAACAACTATAATTATGTTGTTTCAGACTGATCTGGAAGTAACCAGTCAGTCAGAGCCGAAGGGAATGGGCCATCTCCCCCCCCCCCCCCCCCCCCAGCCTTTTTTTTTTTTTTTTTTACGGCCCTGCTGTTGAAATGTAGAAATGTTGGCAATGAGGGGTAGCGTGTGAAAGCATCTTCGGGCTTTCTGTCTCATGCGGGCTGTAAAGTTCCACCTGTTTGAGTTCCAAATCCTACCCCCACCTGTTTTTCAGCACCAGGCTATATGACATATTTTGCTACTCAACTATTTTGGTCCAGCTTGGGTCTCATACTGAAACGTTTGAGTTTTTTAAAAGAAAGAGCTTCCGCGTGGCATCATGATCCTTCACGCATCCTCTAGCTTTTCTCCTTCTTGGCCACCATCTTTCCTAAACCTGCTTTAGTGTCATTTTTTTAAAAGATTCCAGTCAAAGTGGGATGGCTACCATGTGGATGGGAAAGTGCAGATTTTCTCCAGTCCCATCAGCATCGGTGCCATTTTCCATCCCTGAGTCCTCCATAGCTGCTGTTCCCCCTTCCATGCACTACCAAAGGGCTTTTTAATTTTTTTTTCTTGATTGGTCATTAATACATTGCTAGCATTATGTAGGGGGTGGCCACAGGAACTGGAGTCAGAGAAAGTATGTGAAAAACTACCATGTACATACACTGTTGCTACTACAAATGCATTTGCAGCAGCAAGAAGAGCCAGAGAAAGTACCATCACTACGTGAATGCATTTGTGAATTATACCACATCACACCATTGTTCTATAAAGGTTAGTAGTGGCTTACTCTCACTGGCAGTGGCTCTCCAGGGTTCCAGATGGAGGTCTTTCATGTCCCCTGATGCTTTTTTTAGCTGGAGATGCCAGGGATTAAACCTGGAACCTTCTGCATACCAAGAAGATGCACCACCAATGAGCCATGGCTCCTGCATGTGAAAACAGCCTCGGTGTCAAATCAGCTTCTAGGTCTAGGACAGCAGATTATCGTGCACACCACTCGCTGTCAATAAAAGTGTTATGTGGTGCATGTGCCCATTTTTGAACATGTGGGTGAGATGAGTCCCTAGCTCCTGGCATTCTTGTTTTGAAAAGCACTGTTATGAGAAGTCTCCCTGATATTTACGTCCAAGTCCATCCTAATGTTTACAGACAGCCATGGTTTCCATTTAAAAGCCTGTACTTGCTCTTCAGGCAAGACTCTTCTTTTGCATGAGTGTGACCTAGTGGATCTTGGCAAGCTTGCCCCTGGGTGTACGTGTGGGCGTGAGAAGCCTGCTGCAAGCGCGCACACACCCTCTTAATCCTTGTCTCCTTCTTATTTCCCACCTATAGCTTTGTCTTACCCGAAGATCAGAAACGATATTTTGAAAAGCTGGTCATTTACTGCGACAACTATGCCAATCTCATTCCCGTCTCCTTTGTTTTGGGTGAGATGCTTGAACAACAATCCCCTTCTCGTTGGAGCAGAGGCTCCGCCCTATCCAACTCCATCAGTCAGAGCAGACACTGGAAACTGGCTGAGCGCATTTTCTTGTTTTCTCTTTGCCTGCTGCATGGCCTTGTTGGGCAATACTGGATAAACTTCCGAGTGTAGAAGCAAAGAACAGTTTCTGGTTTGGATATGAGTTCTTGCAGGCTATAAAGGTGGGGTAGAGCAGAGGATAATATGGGCTCTATCTGAAAACTGGGTAGAGTGTGGAGGGTTAGTATATGTGTTAGTCATACATCTACGAAGAGGTGCTGAAGCTCAAAGCGATTAGAAAGCAGTGTCCTTTACCCAGATTGCTGCTAGCCACTGTGTGAAGCAGGATGCTGGACTTGTCTAATCCAGCAGAGTTATTCTTAGCCCTGCTCAAAACTGTCTGAAAACAGTGCCCTGTATCCAGGAGAGTCTGTTTTCTTAATCTTGTATAGTTTGGGGCTGATTTTGGTTACTCACTGAAGAGGGAAAGACACTTTGCAAATGTTCAGATACACTCTTACTTTTGTGTGTTTCCAAGGCTGATAGCAGAACAGGTTCTGGGACTGAGCCCAGGCCTTTACCTTAAGCCTCCAAGTTAGCTCAGATCAGACTGCCTGACTGTTAAGTGGCTGAGTTTTACTGTCTGTAACCCTCCCTGTCTCCTGGGTTCATTTAGGCTTCTATGTGACGCTGGTGGTGAACAGGTGGTGGAGCCAGTACACCTGCATGCCGATGCCAGACCGGCTGATGTGTGTTATCTCTGGGACTGTGCATGGCACTGATGAACGTGGGCGGCTTTATCGGCGGACACTCATGCGGTACAGCAGCCTGTCAGCAGTGCTGATACTGCGCTCGGTCAGCACCGCTGTGTTCAAGCGCTTTCCTACCATTGACCACGTAGTGGAGGCAGGTGAGTGTTTTACTGACAAACTCTCTTCGCACCAAGAGAAATGTCATTACAGGTATGGGAGTGTTGTGGGAAAGATGGTAAGGTGACAGCTTTAGATGTTTGCCCCCCAATGTTGGGGCTGGTCAGATAGCAAGATTTTAATAACTGTTTTCTAGTAGTGATGCTCAGAACACCTTTTAATCTGGTATGTGTTGCTTATGAATGCCACTAATACAAGTGAAAAAGAATAACCTGTAAGCAGAATGTATACTTTAGCTAGCACTAGTCAAATTATAGAGGGAGAAAATGCAAAAATAGAATGTAACTGTCATTTGTGGAAAGTGGCTTAAGAGTGGCCAGTTGAACAAAAATGACTGAAGACCTGTAACCATCCTTGAGACAAGTCTTGTTCCCTTCCCAATGTCTACTAGGGACTTGTCAACCATATGTGCATTGTGAATTGTGTGCTTGGACTTCCGGTTTTTGGAGGGCTGATGGCAGCTGTATCCCTGGGGAGCTCCTGGGGAGCGATCCGAGGACCAGCGCATTGAGAAGGGGTGTGAATGTCCGCACCCCCCTGGGACCCTTGTGACACGTCTCTTGCCATGGGGCACTGAGGGTTGCCTCTCTGCAGGCATGCTGCCAGCAGATTGAGGATTCCCTTTACCCCAAAGGTCTCTATGCTGTGTTCCCGAATGGGACTCAGCTACGCACACCGGGACAAGCGCTTGGAGGTACAGCATTTAAATCGTTACCTGGCGAGATCCAAGTGATCAGACGTTCAAGAGTGAGTCCGTTAAAGCAAGAACACCAGAAAATGAGCGAGTCCCCCTATTACTAAAAGCGGGGGGGGGACTCTCCCCCGGAAAGAACAAATAAGCGATTAATGAAAAGTCTTTGTAGTGGGGACGGAGTTCTAAGGAGGCAATAGACTGTAAGAGACTCCAGGAGCCAAATAAGTGTTGGGCAAGTTTTTGGGACTTTGGCAAATTCTATAAAAAGTAAACGTTTAAAAATGGTGATTGGCGAGGCAGTAGAAGCAGCAAGCAAGATCCAAGCTTTCTTGAGGAAGTGGAAGAGTAACTGGCCCATGTGACCAGAAGTAATCATAGACTCTTTCAGGCAGTATGTTAAGCCTTTTCCCCCTGCTGGCAAAAATGAGGTACTTCACAAGAACTGTGCTATATATTGGCTGTTATTTTCAAGGGACTGTGTTAACATTGGAGAAGCGGCTAGCCTTTGATCACAGGGACTTCCAATATTTAAGAGGAGAGTCTAATGAGTAGGTTCAAGCGGTGGAGCCTGTAAGCAGACGTTAAGCGAAGCTGAAAGCGAACGGGTATGCCATGGACATATCCAAAACAAGTCTGACGGGTAAAAGGGTGGATAGACTCTCTGTAAGTTTGGCTTTCAAAAGCAACAAATGGAATGATGTCTAAGATTGAAGGCAAGAATTCAAGCGGATAATAGTCCTTGAAAAAGAAAAAGGGACTTTTTTTTTACATGACCGGTTCCAGTTCCAGCAAGACAATGCCACATTTCTCTTTAACAGTTAAATCAAAGGTTCAAAAGATATTTTAGCATGTCTGACTAAGTTCAAAGGATATTAGCATGTTAAGAATAATTTAATCAAGCTGTTGTAGTGATCTCCTACTCTTGGGGTTTTAGTTAGTAGTGGTTATCTTTTCTTTCTCCTTATTTGTACCCCCCCCCCCAATTTTCATTGTAGTTTTTAGAAAATGCAAAACTTTTCCCTCGGATGACCGTGGCCCCACCCCCAGCGTGCCCACGTCACTTCTGGGTGACGTGCATGTCGGGGTGGGGTTCCCCCCCGGGGCCCGATCTGCCGGCGGTGGGGAATGGGCCTCTGGGGCGGGGTTTCCCCACCCCCTGGGGGGACTTGGCAAGCCTAGGACTTGTTCTCTGTTTTGCAGCATTTTAACCTCCTCTTGGAGGTTCTCTCCCACGTCCATAGCCATCTCAGCTTTTTTTTTAGGCTTCTTTAATGTCTTTTGTTAACTCAGTCAGTTTAGCGTTTATTGGGTCTAGCTTTTCATCTAAAGATTCTTTAATAGACTTCATAATATCAAATTTAAGTTCAAAAAGGTTTTCTTTCATTACATACCCCACTCCTGTATCTCTGGTTTCTGTTGTGGCAGCCATTTTGGAGGTTTTAGCCTCAGAGTTATCTGCAGCTTTTGTTGACTCTCCTCGAGGAAAGAACAATTTTACTGTTGGCATTTCTTTTTGAGAGGACTTCACCTTCGGTCCTTTGTTTCCCCCCATAGTCTGGGAAGCAGTTGGGTGTAGTTTGCTGCTCGATTTAGACCATATGGAGGAGAGGAGTCAGGAGCTTCACAATTTCGTGTTCGCCATTACCCAGTGACGCTCCGCCCCCTTGTTGCTTTTAAAAAACTTTTACTCTCTCGTTGCTCTCGACACAGCCTTGGGTGTGTGTGCGGGGGTGCCCCCAAACTTATTTAAATGCCCCTTGAAGTCTAAAATCCTGGCTATGGCCCTGACTACTGCCAGGGAAGAAGGCAAAAGGATGCAACTGGATCTTCAAAACCACTCATGATGCAGAAGGGAAAATACGAAGATACAACACCAGATTAGTTACTTAAGGATACTCTCAGGAAAATGAAGATTATGATGAAACCTTTGCAGTGTGAGACATATGTCTCATTTACTAAATGCCCTACTAGGGAAACACACAGATCCCCATGATCATAATGCAGCCCAGATTCAGTGCTTTTGATTTAAACAGAATAGTTATGAAATCAATGGGAATGAAAAGTGCTTAGCTTTTGCTGGATCATGTATTATTGGGTTTCTATTTTTTCTGGTGTATTGCACGAATTTAATTTGAATGTAAATGTAACTTTCGATATTTCACAACTTTCTGTACTAGCAAAATTCTGAGATCTCGTACGGAAGAAAGAAGGCTGGTATTGATGTAGGCAGAGAAAAGAGATGTTACCCTCCTGTACTGAGTATCCCCAGCCATCCCAAGCTCCTGTTCAATAAACTATACTGAATAAACATTGTGAAAACAGGTGACTGAACCTACTCAAGGGGTATAGCTGAAGATCATGCAGTCTTTGTCATTCTCCCCACCTGCTCTTTGTCTCTGCTTTCCAGGGTTTATGACACGGGAGGAGCGCAAGAAATTTGAGAACCTGAACT
Source organism: Gekko japonicus (assembly GCF_001447785.1). Classification (NCBI taxonomy): domain Eukaryota; kingdom Metazoa; phylum Chordata; class Lepidosauria; order Squamata; family Gekkonidae; genus Gekko; species Gekko japonicus. The sequence continues at coordinate 1,126,405 of NW_015169173.1, forward strand.
CTTCCTACAACAAATATTGGATCCCTTGTGTCTGGTTTACAAACTTAGCTGCACAGGCACGCAAAGAGGGCCGTATACGTGACAATAGCGCCTTCAAGCTGCTCATGGAGGTGAGGCTGGGGTCTCCATCATGAGAGTCCTTACGCTTTAGTAGTTATAATGCTGAACTAGGAGCTGGGGGACACAGGTTCATAACCCCTGCAAGGAGGTTTGCTGGCTGACCTTGTGTCAGTCATTCTCCCTCAGCCAAACCTACCACATAGTATTGTTGTGAGGATAAGAAGAAGGGCAAATTATGTCATGTTTGGTGTCCTGAAGGAGGCTGTGTCTTCCTTGGCTTCTTTGACCTATCTTTTCCTTTGACAGACTGCCTTACAGGGTTTGAACTGTGTATTAAAGGAAGGGGAGAGAAAGCTTTTCTGTCTTTTCTTGTTCTGGAAACATGGAAGAACTTCAGCTCAACAGATGTTTCCATGCCTTATGTTAGTAATGGCTGCTCTCTTTGTTCAGGAATTGAATGTTTTCCGAGGCAACTGCAGCATGCTCTTCCACTATGACTGGATCAGCGTACCACTAGTCTACACACAGGCAAGTAATGGATGTCACTGCTGATCTGTGACTGGTCTCACAGTTGTGATTGTGGTCATTACGTTCATCGTGTGAAGCAGCTTCAGCTTTTGTGTGTTTTACCCCACGAGACTGGGCTGGGGGCCCTGTTAAAGGATACAGTGGAAGGAACTTTTGAGTTCATGTGTTTCTTCTCTGCCAGTACTTCCAGAGGCTGAAACTGCATGTTAGCTTATCCAGCCTGAAAAGTATGCAGACGGAGAGTGATTTCAGCTAAGCATACCTTTATTTAGTTCAGGACAAAGACAACTGACTGGCTCGCAGGCCGGTTTATATATGTTCAGAAAACCCGCCACCAAGCATACCTAAACACACCCCCTACTCCCGATAGGCTATTTACAGTAACCGGGCGACCATTGGTCTCCCGACTGGGAAGCTAGTCCTTTTGATAGGGCCGGCTTGGATCCTCCGGATCCTTTGTCTTTCGACTGAAGCTAACATAGGAATTGTGCCTGGCCAGCCCGGGCAAGTCCGGGCATGTCAGGCTGAATACATTACACAGCCAATGTTTTAAAAGATCACACAAATGTAGGGGCAGGGTGGAAAGACCACTTGTAAGAAAAGATCAGCATGTGGGAGGGCTGCTTAGGGTTTTGGAGATCATGTGGAGAGAAAATTAAAATTATCTGGGATACACTTGTACAGGAGAATTGGTATATGGGGGAAGGGGTTAAACAATTCCTTCTCACACATCCGTTTCCCCCCCACATATGTGTTGCAGTTCCTCTCACAGAGAGAGAGAGAGAGAGAGAGAGAGAGAGAGAGAGAGAGAGAGAGAGAGAGAGAGAGCGCCACCTCACGTATACCACAGCTGGAATTGGCTTCAGAGCCAAGTAGGCAGACTCCAGGAATCTTTCCTTCATTTGAAAAAAGCGGCTACTTCACCTCATTGATGATGAAGCAACTACCATATGCTGAGCCAAAGCAAATGTTTTCTGCTCTGGAAAACTCAGCCATTGATCTAGGCCTGCCTCAGCTAATTTGTTACACCAGAGATGACACTATGTATGGAATAGCAATCCACAGACCCTACGTGTTATGTGGGACATATGAGATTTAGAGCCCCTACAGTACATACTTGTTCAGAATAAGTACTACTCTCTAGTTGTGTGCCCACAATCACTATAATATTCTTCTGATCAATTTCTTTAGGTTAGTTACCTTTAAAAGTAAAGGTAACTAACATAAAGAAATTGAAACCTAAAAAAACCTTTAACACACACAAATCATTTTTGGATTAAAAACATGAATTGTCCCTATTGTTTCCACACTTACTTGGGAAGTGGCAATTCTAAATTGTATTAGTAATTCTATATGGAATGTGGGCGACTAAGTAGCCATTTGCAATTAATCAAGTATGTGAAGGTCATAGAATCATAGAGTTGGAAGGGGCCATACAGACCATCTAGTCCAACCCCCTGCCCAATGCAGGACCAGCCTAAAGCATCTCTGACAAATATTCGTCCAGCCTCTTCTTGAAAGCTGTCAGTGAAGGGGAGCTAACCACCTCCCTAGGCAGCTGATTCCACCTTTGAACCACTCTGACCCTGAAAAAGCTTTCCCTAATATCCAGCCGATACCTTTCTGCATGTAATTTAAACCCGTTGCTTCGGGTCCTATCCTCTGCTGCCAACTGGAACAGCTCCTTGCCCTCCTCCAAATGACAGCCTTTCAAATATTTAAAGAGAGCAATCATATCCCCCCTCAATCTCCTCTTCTCCAAACTAAACATTCCCAGGGCCCTTAGCCTTTCCTCGCAGGGCTCAATCTCCAGACCGCTGATCATCCTCGTCGCTCTCTTCTGCACCCTCTCGATTCTGTCCACATCGTTTTTGAAGTGAGGCCTCCAGAACTGCACACAGTACTCCAGGTGCGGCCTGACCAAGGCAGTATACAGAGGAGCTATGACCTCCTGCGATTTTGATGCTATGGCCCTTTTAATACAACCCAAGACTGAATTTGCCTTTTTAACCACCACATCACACTGACTGCTCGTATTTAAGAACATAAGAGAAGCCAATGTTGGATCAGGCCAATGGCCCATCCAGTCCAACACTCTGACACACAGTGGCCAAAAATATCAGGTTCCATCAGGAGGTCCAGCAGTGGGGCCAGGACACTAGAAGCCC
>NW_015169173.1:1129879-1139951 GCF_001447785.1 Gekko japonicus
CCAGTGCAGCCAGGTGCCTCTCCACAACCTTCCTGTCAATGTCAACTGGACACTCAGGTGTCCTGTTATGTCCTATACCATCTCTAGATGGGCTTGAGTTCTTCTGGGAGAAAACAGAGGCAAAAAAGTCATTAAGCCTGTCTGCTTTTTCTCTGTCCTCCACCAGAGTTTCTCTTTCTACTCCCAAAAGTGGTCCAATTGCCTCTTTTACCTTGTGTTTGCTTCTCACATATCTGTAGAAGTTTTTCTTATTGCAGTGAGCCCCCCTGGCCAGACCCAACTCATACCGAGCGTTGGTTTCTCTGATGGCTGATTTGCAGTACCTAGCAACGTTCATATACTCCTCTTTAGAGGTCTGACCTTCCCTCCGTTTCCTGAACATTTCCTTTTTCTCCTTTAGCTTATTCTGAAGCTCTCGGTTCATCCACATCTGTTTCTTGGAGCCCTTACCACATTTCCGTCTTGCTGGAATAGTGAGGGCTTGAACTCGCAAAAGCTCATGATTGAGAAGAGCCCACCCTTCACTCACTCCCCCACGAAATGACTCCCATCAAGCCTCTGAGTTAGTTGAAGTTGGCCCTACGAAAATGTAACCTACGAGTCTGGCTACAAACTTCCTTGACCCCCCACAGCAACTGGAATTCAAGGAGGACATGGTCACTTCCCCCTAAGGTCCCCACCACCTTCACCCCATCTACCAATTTTTCCCTGTTGGTTAATATTAAGTCTAGTATGACCGAGCCCCTTGTAGCTTCCTCCACCATTTGAAAAAGGAAGTTGTCGGCCAGACAGGTCAGGAAGTTGTGTGATTCTTGTCGCTTTGTTGAGCCTGTCTCCCAGCACACATCGGGGAAGTTGAAGTCTCCCATAATTATAAGGTTCTGATGTTTGGATACTCTACTAATCTGTTCAATGAGGGCAGCATCCATTTCCTGTCCCTGGTCAGGTGGTCTGTAGCAGACTCGAACAACAATACCCCTTGTCCTATCTCCCCTTATTTCCACCCATATACTTTCCATGGGGCTGTCAACCACATTCTCCAGAACTTCCTGACAGTCTAGCCCTCTCTTCACTCTGCTCCTCTTCTACCCTTCCTGTTTTTCTTGAACAACTCATACCCATCCACTGCCACATCCCAGTCATGAGAATCATCCCACCAAGTCTCACTGATTCCTATTATATCATAGTCCTCTGTTTGCAAGAGAATCTCAAGCTCTTCCTTCTTATTACTCATACTACGGGGCATTGGTATATAGGCACTTGTAGCCTTGTACCTTTGTTTGGCCTGTCCTACCCAGGTGGGCCCCCGCTGTTTTCTCTTCTTCATTGAAGTTCCCATATTGATCGTCCCCTTCCCCTTGTGGCTTCAGTTTAAAGCTCTCCTGATTAAGCTCTCCAAACGTTTTCTTCTCCGACCTTGAGAGATGAAGCCCATCATGTGGGCTTCTAGAAGAAAACTTATCCTGTGGTCCCAGAACCCAAAGCGCTCTTGCAGGCACCACCATCTCAGCCAACGATTCACCTCGAGTATGGTCTGTTCTCTTCGCACTCCTCTTCCTGTGACTGGAAGGATAGAAGAGAATACCACCTGTGCCCCCAATGCCTTCAACTGCCTTCCAAGAGCTTCATAGTCCTCTTTAATTTTCATGATAGTATTCATGGCCGTGTCATTCGTCCCCACATGAACCAGCACAAACGGGTACATCGGTTTGTAATATCCTGAATTCTGGCCCCAGGTAAGCAACACATCTCTCGGAGTAGGGAATCTGGCCTGGACACATTACGTTCCATACCCGTGAGCCCCGAACGACCACCACTTTCAGTTTCCTTCCACTTCCTCCATGCCCTCTTCACACCCTTTTCCAGGTCTTTGTGGCTCTCCTGCCACTCTCATCTCTGTCACCCTGTCAAGCACCTCAAAACAATTCTTGAGCTCCAGTGGACCAGAGCATCGTCTTGGTCAACGTCTTTGGGTTTGTCCTGTAGAACTGAGAGGAGGCTCAGAAGGGAGAACTCTTCCTTCTTCTCCTTGACTTTCTTCTTCATGTTCTTGCAGAGTTCCCAGGTTCTTGTCAATAAAATCTTCCCCTTCCTTGATTACCTGAAGGGTGGTGTTCCTCTCCTGCAGGCTTTGAATGTTCTCCTCCAAAAGCCTAACCAGCTTACACTTCTGACAAGTGAAGTCGGTCTTCTCTTCCATGAGGAAAACGAACATGGCACACTCCATGCAGGTGACTGGAAAGGGGCCTTCAGTCGACATCATTGCCATCCAAGTATATTCTAAGAGTACTCTGAGCAGAGTTGCGGGGCTCTCAGGCAGATTCTCAGGCTAAGCTCTTCAGCTCGCGCCTCTGGCGAGGAGGAGCCTTTTGTCTCAAAAGGTAACTTCCTGCCAATAGGGCTGCCAAGTCCCCCATGGAGGGAGGAAGGAAGCGCACTGGGGTGCCCGCCCAGGGGAGCACTGGCGCTCCCAGCTCCAGCAGCAGCAGTGTGAGAGTTGAGAGCAGGGCTTTTGGTGGGGAGTGGGGAGAAAGAGGCGGCAGCGGCTGGGGTCAGGGGGCGACGCAGCACGCAGGGCTTTTGGTGGGTGTGGGTGTGTGCAGTTTGGGACCCTAAGGGACAGTCCACCCTAGGCGAATGCCTAGTTCGCCTAGTGAGTGAGCCAGCCCTACCCAAAACACAATTAGCTCCACACAGAACTTAAACAGAACCACTCTCTAGCAGTCTCCAAAGAACCCACTCACCCTCAGCTTCTCACACAGCCGCAAGGAAAGGCAAAAGGCAGAAAGACGTGATCTTGTGCATGAATCCAAAACTTAGAATTCTATATAAACAAGGCTGAAATAGTGTTATAATTCATTCTATTACTACTGCTTAGCAACACTGAACTCAGTGTACAAAAAAATTATTGTGTGTTAAATGCCAGGACGAATGGTGTGATTCTGAGTCATTCTTGCATTCATCCAAACCCACACAGAGCAGGGAAATCTTGAAATCAGTGCTCCTGGGATGCTGTGACACCCCAATCATTTTACTTCCTCCTTGTCCTGCTTCCATAGGTGGTCACTATTGCTGTATACAGCTTCTTTGTAGCTTGTCTCATTGGGCGGCAATTCCTTGACCCAGCCAAGGGTTATACAGGACATGATCTGGATCTGCACATCCCTGTTTTTACCCTGCTGCAGTTTTTCTTCTACGTTGGATGGCTCAAGGTATGACAGGTTTAGACACATTAAGGTTGTGGGAAGCAGATGGGGGAAACAATCCAGTGATTCAGAGGTGTCTGGAGTGGTTGCCATGTTTGTTATTACACTGTTGTGGCAACAAGGCAAGTGGAGGGATGACTTAACATGTAACCTAGAAGGTGAGTCTCCTCCTTATTATGAATATGTATCTGTTGCAGGTGGCTGAGCAGCTCATCAACCCTTTTGGGGAGGATGATGATGATTTTGAAACCAACCTACTGATTGACAGAAATTTGCAGGTCAGTCCACCCTTCTGCTCAGAGTCAAAGCAGCTCTGACCTTGTAAGCAAAGGATAATCCCCATCGTCCATTAATTACAAACCCAAGGCTGGGGGGCCTAAGGATACGAAGAACTAGTTCTCGGCTGTCAGCCACTGGCCCTGTCCTCTCCTGCACTTAAAGGGTTTCTCATGGGATCCTCCCTTTGTTCCCAGGTCTCCATGATGGCTGTGGATGAGATGTATGGGGATCTGCCCCTCTTGGAAAAGGATCGCTATTGGGATGCCTCAGACCCTCGAGCCCCATACACAGCAGCCACTGTTTCCATGCTGCATCACCCATCCTTCCAGGGATCCACCTTTGACATAACGTAAGTGTGAGAGGGCACAATAAGGACCTATCCTAAGAGCTGCCCCACTGGATCAGACCAGTAGCCCATCTAGACCGCATCCTGTCGCACTCAGTGGCCAACCAGAGGTTGAGTTCTTTCTCTGATGTTGCCTCCTAGCAAAGGCTGACTACCTCTGAATGTGAAGGGGTTTAGTCAGCATGGCTAGGTTCAAAAGATCTCTCCTATGGGAAGAGAAAAGGAATACATTTTCATGGCTGTCTGTAGTGGAGGGAGAAAGGAGGAAGGCTGTACTATCGGGGCAGTTTCCATTCAGAGTAAGGGCAGCTGGCATTTTCCTCACATTGTGTCTGAGGTAGGGCTTGTGTATTTTTGCACAATTGTGGCTTGAGAAACACCAACTTGGTTCACCACCTAGGGAAACAGTGTTCTACTACAGCATAATGTTTGAGCACAGTGTGAAAGACACCTGCCTTCTTACTGCAGACTAGGGCAGCTGAGCTGGCTCTTTTAATATTCCCCTCTTGGTTTACAGCCTGGCCAAGGAAGATATGCAGTTCCAGCCTCTAAAGGAGATTCCAGAGGGCCTTGAGCATGGCCACCATGTTCCCGCTCACCTCCTGAACCGCTTCCTTTCCACAGCCCCTGCACCTGGTGGCTTTGGACGCCGACTGTCTCTGTTGAGGCGCAAGAACAGCTGCGTCTCTGAAACATCCACAACCTACAGTTGCCTCTGTCAGGACACACAGACCACGGGCTGCAGCTGTGGGCCTCCTGGGCAGTCTCTGCCTGTCAACAGTGTCCACTTTGAGGGAGATGGGGAGCCTGGCCCTGATGCCACTGATCTAGCCACAGACATGCACGATGACCTCCCCGAGGCCCATGATGACAAGCTGAGCGACCCAACTTACAGCTTGCTGGGCCATAAGAGGGCTCATAGCCAAGAGGCACTGTCCCTTCTGGATACATCTGTTCCAGCTACAACTGGTGCCTCTTCTCAGCCTCTCCCAGACTATGGCCCTTCAGATACTCCCTTCTTTCATCCCCCAAAGGAGTTCCCCAGCAAAGGCCTTCCTCCAGCCAGCTACCCTCCCTGGCTACAGAGCCCCATTGAGGAGGAAAATGTGGCATGAGTTAATACTTCAGTCTCAACAGATCTGACTGATGCTGTTATCAAGGGCTGTCCCATAATTATGGTACCATGATTTCAGAGGCTTCAAAATCTAGGGGACTGCTGCAATGAGACTGAGCAGCTGAAGGTGCAAGGAGATTTTAATCACTGTCCAATGCAGATCTCTCAGAGGAAGGCCAAAGATGCTTGTAAGAAAGCCACCTGCACAGGGCACCTATCACTACTGGCATATTGTGGCATGGGCTGACAAAATGAGATGCAACACGGTAATCTGGTTTTTCCTCTTTCAAGCAACACACACACACACCATTATAATTTGCTCTCACTCTACATTTGCAAGCCCTAAAGTGGTCAGAGGGGGCTGCTCTTGCAGTTTCCATTCTGTCCCAGGCTTATGCAGGGCTGGTCATTGTTTCTTAATTCTTTCCTCTTGTAATGAGATGGGGGGACAGGAAAGGGAAGAGAGAGAATGGCAAAGACTCTAGAGTCGTCGTCCCCACCCCGATCTTTCTCTGTGGGTGTGTTTAATTACATTTTAAAGGAATGAATTTAAAGTTGTATTGTTTTCTAATACTTTGGGGGACTATGTGGCAATACAATGCTACTTTAACTCATTCAGTTCTCCAGGCAAGATTCAATTGCAGTTTATGGTGACCTGGATTTAAGTATAGTAGCACCTTAGAGACCCACAAAATTGGGGGGGGGGGGTATAAGCTTTTTGAGAGCCAAAGCTCTTTCCAGTGCACTAGCCCCAACCTTTTGTACTGTGACAGTTCCATCTTACTGGCTTCAAACATACATTGTAGGAAAGGGGGGGGGGAAATCAGTGCTTTCTATCTACAGTCTCTCCACCACCTTCTCCATTATACTACACAATAAAAAGTCAAGTAACATGGTCCTGCCATGTTTGTTTTTAGTCACAGTTCTTCATAAAGGCAGGAACCTGTAATTTTTAGTTCTCAGCAACAGGAAGTAGTTACATATTGTAACAGCTATGTTAGTCTTAGGTTGCCATCTCTTCCAGACATGGAAACTAGTTATTGTACATTTTACTGCTATGTAAGTAAATAGCCTTGTCAATGTTAAAATAAGTAAATTTTTAGGCTTCGGATCTGATCAGTTAGTACTTAACCAAGCCTGCAGACACAAGGGAAGGCACTCACCATATGTCAGACTCCTGGCTAGAGTTATTCTCAACAACACTCTTTGGCAGTGATTTATTTATTGACGAATACTCATATTCCAGGCTAGACCAGTACCGTGTCAGACCTGAGGTTCTAGTGAGAGAATCCAAAGATATAGACAGTTCAAACAAGGACCCCCCCCTTCCATACAACCAATCACACGTCTTCCCACCTAGCATCCACACTCACTCCCCCCCCCCCCCCCCCGCGTCAAGCATTGTGTAGAATAGCAAGCTGGCACAAGGCCGTCCCAAGACAGGGAGGTATCTTGGAAAGAGTTACGACACCTATGAAAGAGAGCAGTTTACACACTCAGCCATTCACCCCCCCACAGTCATGGCAAACTAAAGACAGAGTCTGACACCACACAACTACAAGATGGCCTTTCCTTTCTAATTCAGATCAATGCTGCCACCTGCTGTTTCCTACAGAGCTTATATGTCTTATCAGATCCATGGCTCTTTTCTGAACCATCCCTGGTCTGTCAATTTGACATACAATGCCAATGAAGTCCAGCACTCCTGCTGAGGTTTGCACAGTAAAAGCAGTTAATCCCATCGTTGTGGGAGAGGAAATATCGGGACAGTCTTGACAATCTTATGTGTCTTAGTGATCCACCCATTCCATCCAGTGTGGATCACTGAAGCGGTATGTTCTCGTGTGTACTGCAGTTCTTCTCAAGAGAGTTCTTGTTCTCAGCTTAATTTTTCACACATTAATAGGAGTGCTGGAAATTCTGAGAAAGCCCATCCAAAATCAAACACATTATCTCCATATTAATTCCTCACAGCACTGATTTCCTGGCCTAGCACCTTTCAAGGCCCAAGCTGGTTAACTTTAAGAAACTTTCAAATAAATACAACTTTTCACCATCAGCACTGAAAACCAGGCCAAGGAGTTTCTAGGCCTCACCTTCCTAGAGCAAGAGCACTTCTCAAAACAGCATTTGACTCTGCTACAGAAATCAGAAACTACAAGAAAGATGTTAGTGTTTTTATTCGTAGTGTAAAGAATTTTCCTCATATCATTGTAAGCCAGGTGTCTATCCAGTAGAAAAATAAGAGAGATGCCTGCTTGGACTGGTAAGATAGCTTTACAAAACATATAATTTCAAAACATATAATTTACAGCATTAAAACTATGATTTTTTAACTAAAAAAATCAAAACTTTTAAAGAACATGTTTAAAAAGGATACTGCATCTCACAGTTCCCACCAGAATGGGAACATAATCCAAAAAGGGATTGCATACTAACTGGAAAAATAGACACACTCGGAAAAAGGAAAAAAACCCAACATACTCAAAATATTGCTGGGAAGACAATACGTACACAACCTATTAATGGATAGGACTACAAGCTCTCATCATTCCTTACGTCAGTTCAGTGTTGATTGTTTTTTCAAGGCCCAGTCCCTTCTTGGAAGGGAGCCATAGGCCACCAAGACAAAGTTCTGGCAGAGGTGGCTCAGACACTGCAGGTGGCTGGAGTTAAAAATGTGGAAGGGAAAAGAGGCAGGTGCTACCTTTGAAGCTGCACATGAGACTGAAATCAGAGTAGCCACGTCTTTACACACTAATCACCAACACCTGGAGGTACCCTCACAGATTCCATGGAGGGGGGGGTTGCAGCAGTCAAGGACATCCTTGGCTGGCCCACAAAGATGAGATCCTCAGGGAAGGAGTAGTTTAAAATATTAAGATACACAAGCCATCTGTGAACCAGAACATCAGGAGAGACAGGTAAGGAGTGGCAATGAAGGGCACTTCCCATCAACCAGGGCACTTTTTTTGTCCTCCACAGACCCAAATTCTGGTGGGAGTGGGAGTAGGCAGGTATGTATCCACTAGGGAAGATTCAACCTCTGCCGCTCATGACTCTTCAATGCACACCCCCAAACACCATGGCTTGGCATAGGAGGAATTTTAAGCAGCAGAGAATTAATTCCAGCAGTAAAATGGACACTTGACTTTCCCCAAGGAGATGCTGCTGCAAGAGACACAGGTTATACCCGTTTTGAACACTGAGCCCAAAGCAAACATTCACCCAAAGAGCCCTAGGACAGCTAAACCAGATCAGGACAACTGAGAAGCCTTGTCAGGGCCAGTGTATCGGAGCAGCAAGGGCTGGGCCCTGCTTAGGTGGCTTCGTCGAGCATTGGTAGCCAATCTTTGCTGCGCCAAGAAGGACTGAACACTTGTAGAGGTGTATGACCGCTCCTCTGTGGCTCGCTGGTGTAGTGCCAGGCCCTGCAGTGGGAGGCAAGGGGGAAACTATATTTCAGAGCCCTTGAAGTTGTGCCAACAGACTCCTGGCTCAGGATCTTTCCCTCTTCCTCTGCAACAGGGCTCTGGCCAAGATGGCATGTAATCCATGCCAAAAGATTCTAAATGCTGCCTTTAAATAGTGGCCAACAACAACAACAAAAAAACCGCTTTAACATGTCTGTACCATTCTCTGGAACCTAATCAGCATCTACAACAGTTTACAACAATGTGTGTTTGCTGTGAACTTACCATCTGCCTAACAGTTTTGCACAATTCCTGCTACATGCAAGGCAAGGACAAGACACACACACTCTCCTTCCCAACTATGGGAAGTCCAGCAAAGCCTCCTTTTGGGCTTCAGTGGTTTCACTCGGCAAAGCCTGCATGGTTCTAAACACTGCCTCCTGACCATAACTGACAGGAACGTGTCCTAGAAGACAAGGATTCTCACTATGGGATGCTGCACCTCGGGCCTGATCCTAAATGTGCAGTGCTCAACTGCAGATGTGTACAGACAACCCAGCGCTGCCACCTCTGTGGCAAAGCAGCACAACAGGTTTCCTCTTGCCAAAGCTCTCAAGCTTATGGCAAACTCACCATGTTATACCAGGCAGAAATTATGAGTTTTTCTTCTTGTTCCTGTCGAGATTTTGTCTTCTCAAAATCAGTCTAGTGAGATAAAAAGAAAGGTTAGTGCAGGCCTAAACTACCAACAAGGTAAGAGAGGTCAGGCCTATGGGATCCCGCCCCAAGGCTGATGCTGCAGCTCTATTCCCAAAGGCATCCATCGTCTCAAGGCTGGCCAAAGTGAAGGGGGAAACAAAAAGGCAGGATGGGTTTGCCTCTTCCTTTGTGTTGTACAAGCCCTGAGGCTCTCTGTCCAATCCCGTGAAAGCAACGTGGAGACCACAGACAAGAGCAGGTAGGGCTGCCAAGAAGCAGCTAGAGACAGGCAAGCCAAAGCCCAGATGAATTTAAATAATGCAGAAAGGGAAAACCCCAATTCTGTGTTATAAAGGCCAGCGGGCCCTAGCACACGCATCCTTGTTGGTTTTAGTAACCCACCATCAGAGTCAGTGTGTTTACTCCATTTTGTAAGTGCTGCAGGGAAACGGGATTCAGGTCCACCAAAGACAGAGAGTGGGCCCCTCACCACGCCTGTACAAAGCCAGTCATTCCCTGCCCCTTTCCAGGGTACAGAAGCTCATTTTGCTCTAACTTCATTTTTTGTAAAGGCTGATCAGGGTATTTAGAGATGTAAGATGCAACTCTTGCCACCCACCATCACTTTCCACTGCTCCCCCAGTGGCCTGAATTGGAACTAAAATATCAAAGATTCAAGCACCCTCAGCCACAAATTACAAGTAAACTATATAACTAATAGCGAAAGGCGCCCCCTGTGTGCGGATATCTAAATCCGCACATTGGGGGCACCTGGGGGGCAGGGAGATTTTCCTGCACACTTGGGGCAGTCCTCAGGTGTGCACAAAAATCTGAAAATCTGAAAAAAATATCGGGGGGATATTTAAATCCCCCCAAAAGTAAAAGAGCGTCCCCTGCACATGTGCAGGGAATGCTCTGCGAAGTGCCTCGCTGCTGCCGCCACAGGAGATGGGAGGGCGGGAGAAAGCTTGGCGGGCCGGCCTCACCGCCGCTGCTGTGGTGACTATGGGGGGGG
>NW_015169173.1:1140118-1158797 GCF_001447785.1 Gekko japonicus
GCGGGGGGGTGGTGGTGGAGGGTGTGTGTGGAGGAGACGGGGTGGTGTTGGTGGAGGAGGAGGAGACTGGGGACAGGGGGGAATCGGCAGGGATGGGGGGAAGCTTACCTGCTGCTGCCGCTTCCTCCTCCTGCTCTGCGTGGAGCTCTCCCCCCCGCGAGTATCGCGGGTCCCCTTTCTTGTCCAATCTAATTATCAAAACTCCCAAAGCCTTCCTGTTGTGTGAAACACACCAGCCCCTTAAGATACAGACCAGTGTCATGGTTAATCCAAAGAGAGCCTCTCCCACCCTGGTGGTGAAGAAGAAAGGCAGTAACCTCTCCCTAATGGCAGAAGGAAGAGGCACTTGCCTCCAAATGGGTTATCTTCTTATCTTTTTCCTGCAGCTGGTTTTTGAGAGCCTGGATCTCTAGGGGAGCGACATGAGGCTGCTGCTTGGGATCCAGTTTTTTGATGACCTGTGGAAGAATCCAGACAATCTCCAGGTTAACCAGGCTTTTTGTAAGAACAGAAACTGTGTGGTCCCCAACCGAAGACCAAAAACAATGGTACTGATGGAGTCACAATGACTGCAGAGCCATGCATGTGAGCTACCAAGATATTCTGCAAGACTTCTCCTGTAAATATATACATGCACACACACTGTGATGCACAGAAGAGGAGGACTTCACTTACTGTGCAAGCCTTGTCCATATAGCGCTTGTATCGCTCCTCCATGGCTCTCATGTCCTCGTCCTTCTTTTTCAGAGACTGCTGTAGTTCATCAATCTTCTTAGCAGCTGTTGAGAGGCAGGGACATCAGAGGCATCCAGAAGGCCGGGGGTGGGGGGAGGTAGAGGGAAGAAAAAGAAAGGGGTTCATATTCTACTGTAAACCCTGGGAGAATTACTGTTTCTATGTAGTCAAGGCTAGAATTCCTCCTTATTAGACTTGAAGCAAACAGAGGGGGCCTGGCTTCTGAGCTGGGTGTGAAGAAGAAGAGGAAGAAGAGGAAGAAGAAGAAGAAGAGGAGGAGGAAGAAGAAGAAGAGGAGGAAGAAGAAGAAGAAGAGGAAGAAGAAGAAGAAGAGGAGGAAGAGGAAGAGGAAGAGGAAGAGGAAGAGGAAGAGGAAGAGGAAGAGGAAGAGGAGGAAGAGGAGGAAGAGGAGGAAGAGGAGGAAGAGGAGGAAGAGGAGGAAGAGGAGGAAGAGGAGGAAGAGGAGGAAGAGGAGGAAGAGGAGGAAGAGGAGGAAGAGGAGGAAGAGGAGGAAGAGGAGGAAGAGGAGGAAGAGGAGGAAGAGGAGGAAGAGGAGGAAGAGGAGGAAGAGGAGGAAGAGGAGGAAGAGGAGGAAGAGGAGGAAGAGGAGGAAGAGGAAGAAGAGGAAGAAGAGGAAGAAGAGGAAGAGGAAGAGGAAGGAGGAGGAGGAGGAGGAGGAGGAGGAGGGATTGGATTTATACCCCGCCCTTCACTACCCAAAGGAGTCTCAGAGCGGCTTACAATCTCCTTTCCCTTCTCCTCCCCACAACAGACACCCTGTGAGGTAGGCGGGGCTGAGAAAACTCTGACAGAAACTGCTCTTTTTCAAGGACAGCTGTGCCAGACTACGGCTTGCCCAAGGTCATCCAGCCAGGTGCAAGTGGAGGAGTGGGGAATCAAACCCGGTTCTCCCAGATTAGAGGCCGCGCACTTAACCACCAATGTTACCTCTAAACTGTGGAGTCTTTTGAGCAAAAATTCTACTTTGTGAGCTACTGGCCTTAAAGTTTTGAGTGAGCGATTTGGCTGCTGCAGAAATCAGTTTGCTCTGGAGCCATCCTTCCTGAGCTAAGGCAAAAATGTGTGAGCTGGAGGCTAAAAAACTGTGAGCTAGCTCACACTAACTCAGCTAAGAGGGAACACTGTTAACCACTACACCAAACTGGTCTATATTCAGGGCTCTGACACCCAACCACTTACTAGTGCTATCCACTTTGGGCTCCAGTTCATCAAGACATTCTTTTTTCTTCTGCAGCTCTGCATGGGCCTCATGCAATTTTTCTCTGGCCAGGAAAAAGAGGCAAGAGTTAGACCTGAAGAACAAAGGCCCAAAATACTTGAAGGATGTGCACATATGGCAAAACAAACCTAGCATATGTAACATGCCAGGTTTTGAAACAGGCTCTTGGATACGTCAGCTGCAACATAAGCAAGTCCCTTGACCATTAGGTTCACAAAGCTCCTTTTCTGACCCCACCCCAAATACTGTGAATGGAATCACTTACAGGTGCTCCTCCAGCTTCTTCTGCAGCAGAGAAGACTAAAAGAAAAAGAGAGAAAGTCTGGTTTAGCCAGCCACCATACTCACTAATCCCTTAGCTAAAATCTAGTTTTGGCCACTAGAATGAGACAATGCTACAGGCAGTACAGGCAGCATCAGAAAATACATGTAGTTGTGCTGGGTCCAGTACAGGGGCCTGTAAATCTGCACACACAGATTGTCAGTAAACAATGGCATTATTTTAACTGGGTATCAGAGGCATCATAAATTTTAAAGCTCCAAGGTAACCGGGATGCTGCTGGACTCAAAAAGCATTTTAGCAAAACAGGACAAACAGAATCTCACTTGGTTGGGTAGGCAAAGAGCAACAGGAAGAATTTTCAGCAGAACTAAAACAGCTTTTTAATTTTTTACCATCAAGTTGCAACCAGCTCATGGAGACCCCTGTTCGGTTTTCAGGGCAAGAGACTAACAGAGGCCCCAGCCACATGGGCTGGAAAATGCGGGGGGGAAGCGTGGCTGTTTGCCCCGGGGCAAACTAACGCACGAGTGCGCAATCAGACGTCCGGTTGAGGTCCCGTGGCTAGGGGGGAGGTGCCGATCACACCACAGGCAAAGAAGCGGGGCGGCACGGCAAACGGGGTTGTTGTTTTTTTCTTTCCCTTTTTAAAACTGAAGTGTGCACATGCTCCATTGGGTGCTTGTGCGCATCCGTGGAGCCTTGGGGGAAAAAATGACCTGTTTTGCGAGGGGACATGGGCAGGCGCCAGATGCCACTGTGGAGGTGAGATCGTGCCCGGAAAATCCGCCTATCTTCCGTCTCTGTAGCGTGGCTAATGCTCCGTGTGACTGCAGCCAGAGGTGGTTTTGTCATTGTCTGCCTTTGCATAGCAACCCTGATATTCCTTAGTGGCCTCCCATCCAAATACTAACCCAGGCCAACCCTGCTTAGGTTCTGAGATCTGACGAGATCAGGCTAACCTGGATATCCAGGTAGGGGGGCGGGGAAACAACTCTTAAACTCCCCTCTCCCAAATCCCACTGCCTGGGATTGAGGCTGCAATCCCAGAACAAAAACAGGTCTATACCAGACCTGTGATATCCTGACTTCCTCCAAACTGCTCCTAGCTTTGAAGGCAGCTTGTGTGACAAAGAAACCAAAAGGCCCTCCACTCCTTTCAAGACCACTCTTGGACGGTCCATTTTAGGGTGTCAGGAGAAGTAGGCAACCCAAGGCAGGCCTTACATATTCAGCATTTACTGGGGCTCCTTCTAGGTACACAGTCATTTGCTGACACAACCTCTTTACAAAGATTTTAACACAGCATATCCCTCCTCACTGCAGTCATTTTAGCTTGTAAGTACAAGCTAAAAGTGTTCTATGCCCATCCATGCAATTGTATTAATTTGTGCTTCACCTAGTCACAGACACAGCTGAGGAGCAAATGTGGGGCACTAAATTCTGTCCCAACCAGGAAAGTTTTATTCAGCTTCACTGTGGCTACTGAATTAACCAGGCATTCGCACATACTGTCAAGTCTCTTTTTATACTGTAAGGGCTAGGTAAAGGTAGGTAAAAGTTTCCCTTGCTCAAAAGCCAGTCGAATCCGACTCTAGGGATGCGGTGCTCATCTCCGTTTCCAAGCCGAAGAGCCAGCACTGTCCAAAGACCGTGCTCATGTAGCCGGCATGACTAGACGCTGAGGTGCACGGAACGCTGTTACCTTCCCATTGAAGTGGTACTATTTATCTACTTGTAATTTCTTGCTTTCAAACTGCTAGGATGGCAGGAGCTGGGACCAGAGATGGGAGCTCACGCCGTCATGCGGCACTCGGGTCTCGAACTGCTGAACTACTGACCTTCTGGTCTGCAGTTCAGCATCTTAACCACTTGAGCCACCGCAGCTAGAAAGGGCTAGAAATGTACAAAATTCTACCTCCTGAAGAAATTACTTAAAAAAAAAAAAAGCATGCTTGCTACTCTTGTCCAGGATTCTCACAGAATATTTTCACTAGTTTCCTGTGGCCTCTATAATACTTTTCCCCCACCTGCCCAACTTCTCTTACTGCCTCCCCTATATGCTGAGGCAACTGATCTCTTAGCGATCAGAAACGCATGGCCCACTCACTCCCTTTCCATGATCCACAAAGGATAATACCTCACTCTCTGGGAAACACAGGGTACATAATGATGTGTGCCTCTAGTGTCCCACGTGCTATGCTCCCACATCAGATTCAGAAACAGCAAAATATAGTTAACGGATTACATGAGAGAAACCAACCTTGTTTTATCTAAGAGATTTAGGACTGATATAGTAGTTAACTGGCACCCTTTCAAACAGACCACTGTTTTAGAACACCACTGAGCAGCAATAACCACCTCAAAGCAATAGCCGTGATTTGCCTCAGGTTCAGCACTGAGAGACCTGTGCTCATGACACCCCCAAGCCTTCAGAATAGGCCCCTTAATAGCCCCTAGCCTATGAATCCAGACAAACCATCCCTCCTTGATGCAATAAGACACAACACTGACAGAAGAGAAGCAACAGTGAGTTTAGAGCAGAGTAGGTTAGACTGTGCAAGTACTTACAATGGCCTGGACAGGACAGATCAGCCAGCAAGTTAGGGGGGAAGAAAGAGAGGGATGTTAGCCAGTGAGAAGGGAAGGGTCCAGTCAGGAGATCACAGGGAGTTTTAACAGGCCACAGGAGGAGGATATATGGCTCTTAATTAGGGCTAGACAAACCACACTCTACCCTGGGAGTCCACTGAGATCTCTCTAACAGGTAAATAACCTCCTCCCTCTAAATAGGCAGTTCTCTCTTGCTCAGAACTGGCAGTCCAATCTAGTATTTCACACCTCCCAAGAGTGTGGGCCTTGTAACATTTACCATGGAAATTCTATGACTTTTGTCATCCATATGACAACAATCCTGCCAAATGACACCCATAGCTTGAAGCTATGCTCTGAGTGCTGGGATAATTGGGGAGAAATACATAGGGAATATAGGGACAGAGTTCTCTACCTCACACACAAAAGAGTACCTATAAGCCTGCATAAGACAGTGCAGCACAAAAATCACACATCCCAGCACACAGGTAATTTAACAGTTCCACTTTGGGCCTGGCAAGGGGGTGAATGCCAGTCACCATTACTGCCAGCTCATCAGAAGTTCTGCCTTCAGGAGGAAAGGAGACACAATGGCCTCTGCAAAAGCCTCCTCTGACCCATCTCGAACGACTTCTGTGAAGGACTCTGAGAACCCATTTTCCAGCAGACTCACATCCTCTGCCTTGCTTCCTTGCTCCTGAAGGGCCCTCTGGAGCTCTTCCACTTGTGCTTTGAGCTCCAACACTTGCTGCTGACTCAGTCTAGATGAGGTAAAAAAGAACAATTAAGCAGGGAAAGGGGAAAAGTCAGCTGCAAGTGACAATGGAAAACCTTGACATGTTGTCGTTATAAATTATTCTTAGCAGTTGGGTACTGAGAGAAGGCACAGCAGTAATCACTTCTCCCAGTCACCTGACAGTTTTTTCCTACTTCAGCAAAGCATGGGCCTACTGAGCTCCCATCCCTACAGGCTATCTTCTCCACAGAGCATCCATCATTTTGCCCTGTTCTCTAGAGATGGAACATGTTTAGTTATGTGAAACTGCAAGGAACATAAAGTGTGTATGAGCTAATAGAGTTAATGTCTGTGTAGAAAGCCAAGATTGGAACCATATTATTACACAAGGTCCTTAAAATAGGGAGGTATCAGTTAAAATACACAAGCTAGAGAGAAGCACATGAATAATAATGTTCTTGTTAAACCAGGCAAAAAGTACTTAAACTCAAGTATTCTCTATTTGAGCGTTCAAATACTCTATGGGCAAGCAGTAGATGTTGCCCCACTAGTTTAAGTAGAAGGTAAATATTGTTTAAAAGGTAAAGGTTCCCTTGCTCGAAAGCCAGTCGAATCTGACTCTAGGGTTGCGGTGCTCATCTCTGTTTCAAAGCCGAAGAGCCAGCGCTGTCCGAAGACGTTTCCGTGGTCATGTGGCCGGCATGACTAAACACCAAGGCGCACGGAACGCAGTTACCTTCCCACCGAAGTGGTTCCTATTTATCTACTTGCAATTTCTTGCTTTCGAACTGCTAGGTTGGCAGGAGCTGGAACTAGAGATGGGAGCTCACTCCATCATGCGGCACCCGGGTCTTGAACTGCTGAACTACTGACCTTCCACAGCCTGCAGTTCAGCGTCTTAACCACTTGAGCCACCGCAGCTCCTAAGTATTGTTACTTCAGCCAAAAATACAAAAAAAAGGGGTCTAGAATTCTGTGTTAAAACTGCTAGATTTTTTTTACCACCAGGAGTCAGTTTTGCCACTGTGGCTGTTTGGCAGGCTTGCTTGCTATTTTGTAAGTTGAAACATCAGAAACAATGTACCAGTTCTCTCCCCCCACCATTTTTGTCAGGGCTAAACAGCATATATGAAGAAAGTCAGGGCCTCCGCAGCCTAGTTCTCCCAACAGCATGCACGGAACATAGTAAACCTCTAAGCCATCCAGACTATTGGGTACCTTTGCTGGGCCTCCAGCTGGTTCTTAGTCCGGTTTGCTTCTTCCAGCAACACCTGCAGCTCAGCTTGCTGCATTCGGTATGACAGCTCCTGTGCGCACAGCATCTTGTTCTCGTGCTGCAGCCTCACAATGGTCTCCCTGAGCACAAGTAGCATAACACGTTAGAATA
Organism: Gekko japonicus; assembly: GCF_001447785.1. Taxonomy (NCBI): domain Eukaryota; kingdom Metazoa; phylum Chordata; class Lepidosauria; order Squamata; family Gekkonidae; genus Gekko; species Gekko japonicus. The sequence continues at coordinate 1,147,089 of NW_015169173.1, forward strand.
TAAGTGGCAATGAGGATCAGCATCAGCTGATGGGAGTGGACTGAGGGGGATGGAAGCCCTTCATGGGTACAGGCCATTCTCCACCACCAGCTGTCATGGAGTCAGTCATGGAATACACCATCTTAAAGCAGAACAATGTATGTTGGGATATGAAGTCTTCAGATAATACATCTCTGTTACCTAGGCTATCCATAAGAAACACCCACTACAGTGGATGCTGGAAAAGCCAGACCCTAATTAGTAATGCAGGAAAAGACCTGGGATGGACAATCCCATGTAACAATAGAAGACATCCTTGGGACTAATCGTTCTTTCTACAAAGATTGGGAAACATATATCCAGAGGACACCCCCCCCCCTTACCAGGAACAACACCTGTACCGGGAACACCAGAGGTTGTGGGATTGCTTCACCTCACAATCCTTCCAAGCTTGACCTCACTAACCCCAGCTCCCAGCTGATGGAAGTGGACAAAAAGGAACATGGAAGACGGTAATCCATGATGTGGGCAGATTTTTGCTCTCCCTACTCCACCAAAACAAGATGCCTGAAGATCATAACTTTACTTGAGTTCTGCTGGCATGATCTCAGCAGCCAAGTTGTCCACAGGAGAAGCAATTTCTTCCAGCATGGGATCTGCAAAGGTATTGTGCCAGGAGAAAGATATTAGACAAGGCAGATAGTTGTGCTTGCAAGTGAAATCAAGACTCTGAAGATGTTGGTCACCTCAGATAAAGAGATGGTCAATAGTAAACTCAAGCCTATAAGGTTCTTCAGAACAGTTGCATGAGTGATGCTCTAGTACATGCTGCGTGCCACAAAGCCTTTTAGAGACATGATCACATCTCTGTGCACAAAGCTGTAATTCCTCATAATTCCTCCCCCCTCCAGCCAACTGATAACAGCCCTTGAGCTTTCTTCTCATGACTGCAGAAATTAAGCAGCACGTTGGGGTATAGGGTGATAAGTCTTTGCTATGGCTGCTCAGGTATTTACAATGCTTAAAATGCAACTGATGTCTCTCCCAACAGAAATACTGTAAGCTGTACCCTAAATGACTTACCAGCTTGGTTCAGGAATTTTTGCTGCACCTGAGCACATCGCAGCTCTTCATTGGCCTCTCGGAGGGCATCCCGTTCTTCAATCAGCCTCTGAGGAGAGTCAGGCATCAGTCCATAAACTACGGTAGTACTTTGCTCCAGAAAGACACAACCCAGATGTCTAAGACTCCCGCTCCCCCAAGTCTTCCCATTCTTCCACTGGAATTTCACCCAAAGCCCTGGGTACAGCTCATCAGGAGAGCCAGGTCCCACATTACCTCTTTCTCTTTTACCACTGCCTCAAACTTTTCCTTGAGGTTCCTGAATTCAAACTGCCACTTTTCTGCCTTCAAGGCTTCGTCTGCATGCTTGCTGTGGAGCTCCTGCACCTGGAGGAGGGGGTAACAGGAGTTTGCTATTTTATGCCAGTTCTGGCTCCTCGTTTCTACTCCTCCGCTGTTGTCACCAATAACCCTCTGTATAGCTTTCTCAGGTACCTCAGATCTACTTGCAGCACCACTAAAGCAGATATTCCTTGCTTTGGCACTGAGAAGAAACAGCTGAGGATGAGGGTTCTACTTGAACAGTCACACAGCACAGATCCAGTTACCAGTTCAGCTCTGGTCAAAAGGGTTTTTAAACTTTGGCGCAATCAGCTGTAGCTCAATAACACTCTAATGTGCCTTTTGAGCACCTTCAAATCAGAAAGCATGGCACTGTCTTTGTCAAGTGTTCCAATAATTTTGACGGTGTTCAACAGCTTGAGCATGGTCCCTTATCACCTCACCTGCCTCTTATGTGCCTCCAGTTGTGTGCGCACAGCATTAGCACGGCGCAACTCCTCCTCCAGCTCACAGGTGCGCTGCATATAGACTGTGTTCCGCTCCTCGAGCAGTCGAACCTGTCGTCGCAGGTCACCCAGGTCTTCTAGCTTCTTCTTGTAGGAGTCCACCATGGCCTCCAGCCGTCCCACCCTGTCTGATGAGTGGCTGCAGTAAATGACGCAAGGGAGGCAGACAAATGAAAGTGTTACACTTTTCATCACTAACTTTGAACTCGCACTGTATCCCCTCCAATGTCTAACAAACACAGTAACTCTTCTGAACGTGGAAAACCTCAAACATAGAGCACCAGAAGATTTTGCAGCAAGGCCAGAGTGTACCTGTGGTGTCCTCGCTTATTGGGGAGACTGTTTCTCCTGTAAACCACAATCTGTGTACATGAACTTAGTAGATTTTTGCTGCCACCAGGAATTAAAAAATCCAACTCTTTTGGTAGAATGACCCAGCGTCTGGGCGCTTCAGAGGACTATGTGGCCCTGAGGAAGGATTGTTCTAATTGCTGGAATAAATTTAAACAAATAATGATTTATAAAAGAACAAAATCGGTTTCTGGGTATTTTTTGAACTGTTGTTGAAGAAAGAAAATATAACTGACAAAGCTTGGCATTACACACAGTCTCTCATACACCAAAACTCAACTCCAACAGGCTTATCTCTCTCTCATATATAGCCACACAGGCTACTCTACTGCTCATATAACCACACAGGCTGAACTTTCTCTTTCATAGCCACACAGGCTAAACTAAACTCCAACTGCTTCCTCTGTCACACAGACTCTCATACACACGTCTATTCAAGAACACAGAATCACCTCATAGACATCTCTCCTCCCACACTCTCAGTCATCAGCCAATCACATCACACATCTCCCTCTATCACTCTTCCTTAAATTACCGCAGTCACACTAAACATTTAAAGAAACACACACACCAAAAATGGGATCATTACAGTACCAAAAACTGAAATAATTGTGGATGAACAACTAGTGTCCCCTTCATCTGAATCCAAGCCCTGTAATATATTCCAGATCTAACAAGAAGATTATTTCTTACTTTTACACTGTTCACATAGTCTGGGCCAAGGAATCAGTCACAGAACCATCTGTAGAGTGGAACTACGAACAGCAACCAAAAAACAGGGTATTGGATCCAGCAACCTATCAGCAGAAGTCACACATTTTTTTCCACATTACCCACCTCACACAAGTTGGGAGGCTACAGTGGTCGCCCTTTCTGCCTCTTCTATCAGCACAGCTCCATTGACAAGAGGCAGAAGGTAGTGCTTTCTCCCCCTTTCCAATGCAGCCTCCTGGGAATATTTCTCAGCAAAAACCAACAGAATTCTACATCAGAAGCGATGTTCCATGTGCTCATACAAATTCCTGAACTCTCAGAACTACAACCACAAGAATACACTTTCTCCCCAGAACGTCAAGTCTTGAAAACAGCAACATTTCTTATCAAGGATGTAATAAGCATACAGGCACCATCCTTGAATCCACTGGAATGTTTCTGCATTTCCTCTTGCAGAGGCAGCTCCCACAGAATTCCTGAACTATCTTTTGAAACCAGTCATTCAGGTGCGATACAAAAGTGTCTGAGAGTGAAAACCTCACCTATACATAGTGTGCATCTCTGAACTGAAGCCCACGTCTAAGACTCCTTGGAAGCTGCTGCATCTGGTATGTCCTGTGCCAAAACTTTAACAGAGATGAGCTCATCTCTTCTATCAGCAGAAAAGAAAAACAAGGTGTAGAAAAACTATTTATTCTTTCTTGATCCCAACACGTTTTGCCTATGACTTCATCAGGGGATCTATTATAAGCAAGGAAAATGCATTCATAGAATAAAACCATGTTTATCTATCTATCTATCTCTATCTATCTCTATCTATCTATCTATCTATCTATCTATCTATCTATCTATCTATCTATCTATCTAGATAGATAGATATAGATCTATATAGACATATATAGTCATTATAATTAGAGTAATTAAAAACACAGCAACCTGCAGATTGAAATTCTTTTTGAGAATTAGGTATTTTTAAAAGAATTCTATACTAGTTTATCCCTGGAAAAACAATTAAGTGAATCATAATGATTACATATTAAGAAATATGGTTGAATGCTTACCCTTTATAGCATAAGCTTTCAATCACACCTTGAGCTTTAGAACCGAAATCAAGCTCAGGTGGTTATATGGTCCTCATTAAGTCTCTTAAAGGACCACCATTCAAAAACATTGTCAGTTCACTGTAGCAAGCATCAATTCCTTATACAACAGAATATAACCATCCTCATTAAGTCTCTTAAAGGACCACCATTCAAAAACATTGTCAGTTCACTGTAGCAAGCATCAATTCCTTATACAACAGAATATAACCATCCTAAAATTAAATTAATTCCAAATTATAATACTAATACTTATTGCTTTACATTTTCCCATGATAGATTAGTGGCATATATATTTTAGCCTTAGAATCCACTCTGCCTCTTTTTTCAGAAGTATCTCATCATTGTGGTCTGAGACCTGTTGTATAGCCCAGAAAACTATATCATTTGCAGTATGGTTATTTCCCAAAAAGTGTGTAACTAAGGGGGCTCCTGTTTAAGTGAGATATTACTTCTATGTTCAGTAATGTGTTTTTAGACATCTTGCAATTTTTCCAATATATAATTTTTTTGGCATGGACATAAAATAGCATAAATAATATTTCTTAGAGTTCCAGGTTGTAAAATCCTTCAGTTGATATTCTTTACCATCTAATGGATTCATAAAAGAATTCATATTGCATGTAAACCTACAAAATGAACACTGACCACACTGTGGCCCAAACTTCCCTTTGGGAAGTTTAGTACCTGCTAAAAGTTGCTGTTCCTTCATTAGAGAGGTATCACTATGAAGTTATAAAGCAGTTAATCTTTATATATGCCACTAATCTATAATGGAAAAATGTAAAGCAATAAATACTATTATAATTTGGAATTTAATTTTAGGATGGTTATGTTCTGTTATATAAAAAACTGATGCTTGCTATAATGTACTGACAATATTTTTGAATGGTGCTCCTTTAAGAGACTTAATGAGGACCATATGACCACCTGAGCTTGATTGCAGTTCTAAAGCTCAAGGTGTGATTGAAAGTCTTCTTGAGAATCAGGCATTTTTAAAGGATTTTACAGTAGTTTCTCCCTGGAAAAACAATCAAGTGAATCATAGTTATTACATGTTAAGAAATATGGTTGTATGCTTACCCTTTATAGCATAAGCTTTCATTCTGTAGGTTCCTTTATTGTTTTTAATTACTCTAATTTAATTATAATGGCTATATATATTTAAATATGGTTTTATTCTATGAGTGTATTTTCCTTGCTTATAATAGATCCCCTGATGAAGCCAAAGGTGAAACTCATTGGGCTCAAGAAAGAATAAGTTTTTCTACATCCTGGTTTTCTTTTCTGCTGCTATTGCTGGTGTGGCCCTGACTTCTCATCTCTTCTATGCCTATGCTGAGCCACCACTGGCTGTTTGGGGTTCTACAGCCTTGTCTTAGGTTGGCTCTATATTAAACGTATATGGATTGGAGTGATGATTTATTATAGGATTTAGATCTCCCCTTTCCCTTGCCTGCCTGCTTGGGAGAGCAATAGCAGAGCTGTGGCCACTGGTATCCCCCCCCCAATGGGTTCCCCCCCCCCCCAATCTTATGAATTAGTCTGTTGATGGGAAATAATATTTGTTAATCTTTGTGAATTCTGGCTTTTTGTTGTTCTTTAATGCTGTGAGCCACTTTGAGTCTGCATTCTGGGGAGAAAAGTGGGCTAAAAGTGCCTGAAATAAATAAATAAGGTGGCTTACAACTCCAAATTAAAACTGTACACATTGCAATAAACCCCCCCCCCAATATTCCGAATAGGAATGGCTGAATGTTAAAGAAGTTGGGTGGACTCTGAGAGAGGCCCAGCAGCAACTTAGCAAAGCCTTGGCCCAGGGTTCCCAGGTACTGAGTTTGATGCGCTCACCGCAGCACGTCCATTTCATCTTTCAGTGCTTGTGCTTCCTCGGCCAGACTAGTCAGCTCCTCATTACGGTGCTGCAACTCTTGCACCTCCCTCTCTAGATCTTCACAGCGGGCTCGGAAGTCATCTCTGCCACTTTCCAGCCTGACCAAAGACATCGCTTTTTAGAGAGATCTGTCACAGCCCACTAAGTCAGCTGTCTTTGGTAGCTAGTCTGGGAGAGGGGGGCTTGTTCCCAGAATCCCCACAGCACATGCCCTACCTGAAGTTCTCTTCCTGCAGCTGCTCTATCTGGGTCTGAAGCAGTAGCAACTTCTTGCCAGCAAGGCCAGCAGCATCTGACTCCAAAGAGCTTTTCTGATCCCGCAGGGTCTTGTTCTCCAGCACCAGCGTATTCTTCTCTTCCACCAGGAGGGAGATCTGAGCAAGTGGAGAGAATCAGACACTCCCCAGCAAGTGGGGGCCACAGAGCTCTAGCCCAGTGGCCACTGAGACTTCAGCAAGATTGTAGCTCAGAATCCATGTAGTGCTAGCAGGCCAAAAGCCTCATCCTATACATTCACAGGAAAGCAGAGAGGAGAGCTTCTCACATCTTGTCTGTTGGCCCCTCCCTTGCCTCCTGCCTTCTATCAGACTGCATCTCAAGTGGCTTCCTGCTCCTGCCCTAAGCCAGCCCCCCCCCAGGCCTGGATTTAGTGAATCAGGAAAACCATGCAGCTGGCAACAGAGAGGGATCAAGTGCCTGTGTAAGACAATTTCCATGAACGGCCTCTGACTCCCACACACACACCAGAAGAAGAAGAGATTGGATTTATACCCTGCCCTTCACTACCCAAGGGAGTCACAGAGTGGCTTACAAACTCCTTTCCCCTCCCCTCCCCACAACAGACACCCTGTGAGGTAGGCGGGGCTGAGAGAACTCTGACAGAGACTGCTCTTTTTCAAGGACAGCTGTGGCTTTCCCAATGTCATCCAGCCAGGTGCAAGTGGAGGAGTGGGGAATCAAACCCGGTTCTCCCAGATTAGAGTCCACGCACTTAACCGCTACACCAAACCAGCTACTGAGACTAGTCTCATCCTGCACTAAGTTGACTGCTGTGGGGTGGAAACTTTATCACCCAAGCAGGGACTTTGAAAGCACTGATGTGCTGTTGCAAGAATGTGAGGCTGCAGGGTTGCCAGCAACCTGGAAAGATGTCACATCCCTTGAATACAGGCGCAACATGTGGAAATGGGCAGCTGAAGCTTTTCATGGTATGGAGGTAAGTAACACTCTGTTAAGGTTCTAGTCAAGAGCCAGGACATGGTTTCCCCAGGCTGTTGGCATCCCTGGGATGGCTTGTCTCCCCCCCGCCCCCCACTGATCCAGCAGGCTCTTCCCCAGGGGAAGGGTTGGTCCTGCCTCTACTGCGTTTGTTGCAGGTATCCTGAGCTTCTGTCAAGATTAACGATGCCCCTTCCAAATTTTTTACTTCATTTATTCCCTGCCTTTCTCCCCAGGGGGAACCCAAAGCAGCTTACATTGTTCTCTCCTCCATTTTATCCTGCATTAGGACAGATCCCTTATCTCCAACAAATTAAAGGCTCTTTCTATGCTGATCAGAACCTAGCTGAGGACATTTGAGTCCACACCTGTATTTGTTTCATTGCTGATTTGCTAGGAACATAGTATGTTGGATCCCAGCAGCTTTTTTATTTTTTCTTTATTTCAACTAACCCAAAGACCCAACGGTCTTGGATACACAGCTGTACTTGTAGAGCATGTGAAAGCTCCCCTCTCTCATTTTTTACCCTACCGGTCTTCCAAGTAATTCAGGGTAGCATCCATAGCTTTCCACTTGACCCTGTGAGGTAGATTAGTGTTGAGAAAGCGTGGTCCAGGGATGGATTAACTCAAGAGGAAAGTGTTCCTTGTGGGTCTGCTGCTCTGGAGGGCTACTGGTGGTAAGCAACCCCCTATGAGGCTGGTAGCTCAGCAGAGGAGCTGCTCATCTCAGTTTGCTCCAGGGCTAGTTTAACAGCCCAGGATTCCTTCAGGCTGGCCTACATTCACCCACGGCCCAGAGGGATCTGAATCTAAGCCCTTCAAGTCCTGGTCTAACTACTATACCACACAGGCTCTCCCCCTGGCTTCACCCACCACAAGTCCTCTTTTGTGCGCTGTGCAAGCATCCCTTCTGGCATTCTCAGGCGATGGTTAACTTGTCAGCATGGTACATGCTCTCATGCAAAGAGGTTAGGCTGGCCCCATTGGGCAAAGGGGGGGGCGGTCCACTGCTGGGTGAGTGGCTCTGTTATCACAAAGCAAGAGCTTGGGGAGGGAGAGGACACTCACCTTATTGAAGGGGGGAGGCATCTCCAGGGGCCCTTTAGCACCTTGGAGGAGTAAAAGTGGGGTTTAAGGGGGAGACGTCAGTCTATCCCTTTGCCAGACCCCTTACCACCCACAGCACTTGTAGTTATGTCTTTCCATCAGACCCCTCTGCAAAACAGCAGTGCTCCCACTATTTGGGAAGGGAGTCGTCAAGACCGCAGTCACATATTGGGAAGGGGGCATCAGACAGAGGAAGAATTCAGCAGGGGGCTCAGAATCATCAAGCTGGTTTTGCTCCCCACCTGAGCATCCAAAACAGTGAGTGGGAGAGCAGCAATGCACTGGGGGGAGGGGCAAGTGCTCGCACACCACCATACTGCAGGCAATCCCAGCTGGCTCCATGCAGCCCAGCAAAGCCCACGGCATACCACTCAGGGAGAACTCCCCACCCACCCACAGATGTGGGCCTGCATGGGGAAGGGGGGAGGCGAGACATGGCAGAAACCTCAAGCACTGGGCGAGTCCAAGCATCCCCCTCTCAAGCCTCCACACATGGAGTTGTGCAACATGAGAGGGAGATGTTCACTAGAAAGACCAACATGGAAATGGCATGTCATGCAGGACTGGACATCTGTGACAGCTCAGCCCGCACCCAACTGCAACATCCCCAGAAGACAGCAGTCCTTGCCAGGGAGGAACAGATCAGCTGGCACTCTGAGCTGCACCTCTTGACCTTTGACACCGCAGTGCATAGAGAGGCTTTGCACAGCAGTTACCACCACCGTGGGATACACATTTGGGATGCACATGGGAGACACATGGGATACACACAGCAAAGCTGACCATCTACACGGACCCCTTGCTCTCGGGAGGCACTGACCTGCTGCTCTAGCTCATGACAGCGCTGCCGCGTGTCATCCGTCTCTTCAAGATCATCGCTGAGGAAGTAATATTTCCGGGACTGCAAGACAAGAGAGACCATAAGTGAGGAAAGGAGGCAAAGAAGCAGCCAGTGAAAAAGAGTCCTTGCCAAAGATATTGGCCAATGCAAGCAATTCAGAGCAGTAGAGCAGTCTAGCCTGCCTTCTCTTCTCTTACCCCAGAAGGAAAGAGGTTTCCAGGCAAACCAAGCTCCTCCAGCCCTCCTCAGCTTAAGTCCATTGCATTGCCACCATTTATTGATCCCCCCCCCCACTATAGAGCATCACAGGTACCTGGCTGTCAAAGTTCCCATATGTCTCAGAGCTCAGTGTGTCCGAAGAATCTTTGGTCAACAGCTGCAGAAGAGGAAAAGTTTAGAACTTGGCTACATCCAAATGACACAGCTTTCCAGGCAATGTATTCTGGGAAGCAGGCATATGTCAGACAGAAAATGCTGTAGAATTTCATCTAGGAAGACCAGGGCTGGCACCAAGGGGGTGTTTCCGAGGATATTAGTGTCCCCACAGCTTCCACTAATACAATTTTGAAGCAAAATGATGAGAACTGAAGGGTACTTTCTAACCAAGGAGATGGTTATGATGCCGAAGTCAAGCCAGTTCACAGTGCAAAAGCTTATGCAAGGCTGCAGACCAAACCCAGTCATGCTCACCTCCTGTATTGCCGTCATAACAACATGCTGTACAGACTCCTCTAGGGTCATGATTTGCTGGATATGATCTGCAAACAGACGAGGTTGGATACTTGTTAATCTAGTGTTTTCTCTCTTTGCACAGCATTCCATAGTTCTTTCTGTGTGAGTCATGCTGCTATCAGGGTGACAGAATAGCCTCCAGAAGCAAACCAGAAGTCATCTGAAGGAGTCTCATGAATGTAACACAATGCTGGTTGTTAGAACACCAAATATTTCTGCCTAGGACTGCTTGAAGCAGCTGGTATCTCACTGGATAACACAAGAGGTGACCTCTAAACAGAGAATGTGGATGTATCCACAGTATAGATGCATCCACAGATGTTTGTGCATACATACCTTGCTTCCTCTCACAGCTGATGGCACAACCTAACACCAGCTGTAGCAACTTGCCCAGTTCAGCTGTGTCAGAAAGCTCTGCAACCAGAGCCACATCTGGCAATAGATGCTCAGGGACTTGGTGGCCCAACACCTGAGACAGAAGCATTGGAGACAAGAAGATGTAACTTCTGACAGCCCCCCACAGCTCTCCCATGTTCTTGCCACCACCATCCAGTTTAAGACACTTGTGGGTAATTAGGCCCATGCAAGGCAAAATGTAGGACCAAGGTTTGCATGATAAATGGAAAACTGCTTTAAAATATCCCAGCTTGGGCTTAAACACAGCCCAGCAGACTATATCAGTCACGTCCATGTAGCCTAGCAGAAAAAACTTTTGAAAACAGCAAGGAAAACAGACACTTCTTTGCCAACGAGCCACAAATGAGTGGTGTAGGGATGTGTGGCATGTATCTAATCCAAACTCTAGGGGAGTGATTTTGGCAAGTTTATTTGCAAGGTTTCCATCGCTTGGGGCCATCTAGTCTTTTAGAGAGGGGTCTGCTTTTCTGTTGCCCACTTATAGACCGAATTTCATAGAAGCCACATGTCATGCTCTGGGATTCTCAACCACCTTGCCACATGCCAGAAACCCCAGTAAGGAAAGATACTCACATCCTGGGAGTATTCAACTACACTCTGAAGGACCTTCTTCAGGTTGCTCATCTGAGGACAATATGGAAGAAAAGGATACATGCATGTATAGTTTTGTCTAAGTGTCAGAGACTTGCTTTCCAATAGCCCCCTCTGCCCTGGTTCCTCCTAGTGTACGCATGGCCCCACCTAGAACAAGTCATGCAGGTCCTGAGATGGAAAGCAACTGAATCTAAAATGTCCTACGCTGGAATGGAAAGAGAAGAACTGGTCACACCCAAAGTTACTCTGAAAGGTGCTGATGGAGTCCAAGAAACAGAGTTTAGGTCTTCTATTCTTGACAGCAAGAACACCACAAGCCTCCCTGCTAAATTTCACCCCCACCTCAAATCCACAGGTGGCCACTAGGCCTGACGAGACATTAGAGTCCTGTCTAAACTGCTTCTTGTTGAAAATTGTCGATGCACCGGTCTTTTCCTGAATATTAGTTATTGGCCCCGGTCACACGGAGCATTAGGCATGCTAGAGGGACGGAAGATAGGCGGATTTTCCGGGCGCGATCTCACCACCACATCTGGGAAGCATAGAGCTCCCGTGGCTCACCCAAGGCTTCCCGCCGAAGATGCGGGGTAAAAAACTAGTACCTCGGAGGTACTAGTTTCCGGAAACCGCGGGACAAGGGCAGGCATCTGATCACGTTTCCGGTGGCATCCGGCGCCCACCCATGTCCCGTCACAAAAAGGCTCCCCCCCCCCCAAGTCTCCACGGATGCGCACAAGCACCCAACGGAGCATGCGAATACTTGGGTTAAAAGAAAGAAAGAAAAACGCCGATCCGCTTCTTTGCCGCGCCGCAGGAGCGAGGTATGATCGGCACCTCCCCGGCACCTCC